>NC_138530.1:11139408-11616908 GCF_964234715.1 Podarcis melisellensis | reverse complement strand
CAAACAGCACCATCATGGATCTTAAAAGAAAGGAAACCCAGTTTTAAAACAACGACAACACCACAGGTAGATGACAGGCAGGCACTCCTAATAGCAGGGAACTGAGAAAGGAGGCCTAGCAGATGCCGGGGTTTCAGTGCAGGATCAAACCTGTCTCGGGGATGTACAGTGGTGCCTTGCAAGACGAAATTAATTCGTTCCGCGAGTCTTTTCGTCTTGCGCGGTTTTTCGTCTTGCGAAGCACGGTCAGTCGCAACTGCACCTCTTCAAGCGGTTTTAAGAAGAAAGGAAACAAACTCGCAAGACGTTTTCGTCTTGCGAAGCAAGCCCATAGGGAAAATCGTCTTGCGAAGCAACTAAAAAAATGAAAAACCCTTTCGTCTTGCGCGTTTTTCGTCTTGCGAGGCATTCATCTTGCGAGGTACCACTGTACCACTTCAGAGCAGTGCTTGGACTAGTTCAGTTTAACAGTGAATTAGTTCACTGAACGACACCTAAAAGTAGGCCCCCATAATTGCTGGGTGACCTAAATGTGAATAAAAATTTTGGGAACAGAACTTTGAACGGTTTATAATTCAACGTCATTTTCTTAGATGAGTTCTTTTAAACCAGACATTTAAATAAAACCACACACAAATATGGAAGATCTGCTCTCTTCAGCAGAATAAAATTTTAAAAAGGTAAGGTAAAACACTTGATTATAGGTTATACAAGCATAAACATATTTTTTAATATTTTGTAAGATGAGATGCACACTACAGAGAAAGATGAGATGCACACTACAGAGAAATAAGAATGCACTCCTGTGTTCTGCTTATAGGCCAAATGTGAGTTAAAGGTGAGAGCCTCTTAGAGCAACTGGTTGGACGTGTTTCAGCATAAAGTCCTCTTCAGCGGCCAAACAAATGTACCTGTGATGGGAATGATTGACCTTAACTTTGTATTTTTGGAATTTAAAACTAAAACAAAACAAAACAGAAATGCTTCACAGAGCGATAAAGAGCTGTAACTGTACCCTAGGAGAGAAGATGGGGAAATTACCTGATGAGAGTGGGCAGAACTGAGCCCTGAGACAAACAGGAGAGTGATGCTTGTAGTTTAGTGATGCTCCAAGCTTGTACCTTTCTGGAACTGAGGAGGGGAAGGCAACAACACAGACGTTATTATAATAACTGTGATTTGTGCCTAATGTAAAAGCCACTGTTCTCTGGAGACAGATTGTTTTCTGTTTAAACTTCATTGTCCAAATTGCTCAGGTCAGTTCAAAACGTTCCCATGTTTTTGTCCCAGCGAGGCTGCAAGCTCATGTACATTTTACATCTCCACTGACCACAATCAAGGACTTACTTCCAAATAAACATGCATAGGTCCGTACTAAGTGTTTAAAAGCAGGCCCAGTTCAGCAGACAGCACCGGCCAGCCAATCTCTGGGATAGTTTCTTTGCAACCCTTTATCTTACTCTTAACACCCTTAGCCCACAGCAAGAGGCAGCAATCACCTCTCAGCCCCAGCGATTTGCACTACTGACTGCATTTTCCAGCTCTGCTGAGTTGATTCACCGATTGAGCCAAATCAATTTCCGTGCACATAGAAAACTAGGGTGTCAGGGAGAAGGGTAGACTAGAAGAAGGGTGGGGATCCCATGGCTTCCAGATATTGTTGAATTGAAACTTCCGTATGATGTACTGTTGGTACATCACACCAGGTAAGCTAGCCAAAATGTATAGGAACCAGGATAAAGTCTGCTGGAAATGTAAGGAGAAGGAGGGGAACTTTTTGCATATGTGGTGGACTTGTTCTAAGATTAAAGCCTTCTGGGATATTATATATAATGAATTGAAAAAGGTATTTAAGTATAACTTTAGTAAAAAAAACCAGAAGCTTTTTTGCTGGGGTTAATTGAGGAAATTCAAGTAAAATATGTAAGCTTGTTTATGTATGCCACAACAGCTGCAAGAATACTCCTGGCCCAGAAATGGAAGCAAAAAGAACTCCCCACATTGGAAGATTGGCAAGTAAAGATGGTTGAATATGCAGAGCTAGCTAAGCTGACGGGAAAGATTCGGAATCGGCGTGATGAGCTGTTCCAAAAAGACTGGGGCAAATTTATACTTTGTATGAAAGAAAATTGTAAACAGTTGAAAACGTTTGTAGGTTTGAGTTGAAATGTTTTGTAATGGGAAATTAAGGAGCTGATTTACATATAAGAAGGTGATTGCTAAAAGATGGACACAAGGTAAAAAAATGGATCTAGGTATGCGAAGAAATTGGTAAAGGTGTGTGGAAGTTTGTTAGAGGGAGGGAAGAAAGTTGATGCTTTATTTAAGCAATGCTTCAAGTTATGGATTCCCCCCCCCCCTTTGATTTTTGGTTTGTAATGAAATATAGAAAACTTAATAAAAATTATATTTAAAAATAAATAAATGAACCTTCCGTATGAAGGGGTGTTGCAAGCATACAGATCCCAAGGAGGGAGGGGTCCTGATTGGCTGAGGATCCCCCCCCCCCGCCCCGATCCTTGCATGGTACAGCACAATGCATTTATGCTAATATAGCCTCAAAGGTCAACCAGCAGGGAGCCCGGACTTGAATTCTTTCAATGCACAAGAAGGCTTGAATTAAGGCCCCATATTATAAGTGTCATCAAACTGCTTTCCTCTCTCAAGAAAAGGAACAGGGGGAGATAATTAGGGTGGTGTGAGCTGAGGGATGTTTCAAAAAGCACATGCAAATAAGCTTTATTTGGGGGGAGGGATATCCCCTTGTGATGGGTAGCACTGTCCGTAGAGCATGAGACTCTTAATTTCTAGGTTCCAGCCCCACATTGGGCAAAAGATGCTTACATTGCAGGGGGTTGGACTAGATGACCCTTGTGGTCCCTTCCAGTGGTAAAATTCTACAATTCTATGGGATGCCTCAGGGTGAACACATCCTACGGAAGGAACCTCCTTGTCCCAGCCGACTCAGCACAGAAGAATGGGAACTGCTTCCCTATGATGCAAGCTCATGTCTTGTAAACAAAGCAACCAGGTTGGCAAGGCTAAGTGTGTAGGCTTCCCCTTTCCTGGATAACTGCCCTTCCACCTGGAACTGCATCAAATGACAGCACAAAAGAGAAAACAGCTCCTGCCCCACTGCTGGGGGGCGGGGTATGTGTGGCACAAGGGCCTATATACAACCAGACAGCCCCACTTTTTATGGAAAAGCTATGCAAGTCTTCCACCGCTCTCTATGCTTTGCCGAAGGGCGAAGCAACTTTTTAATTCTTAAAATCCATTCCAGGTTGATTAGAGGGCTTTGTTTTAATCTGCGCTGGTGCTTAATACTGATTTTTATTGCTGGCCTTAAATTGACTTGCTGCTGGTTTCACATTAGTTTCTATGGGAGACTATTCACACGCTATGGGAGTATATTGTATTTTAAAAATGGGGTATCAGAGTTTTTAGGGGGCTAACCAGGTTGGGATAGCTGGGATAGCAGGCTTGTTGGTTTTGAATGTCTTATGAAGATTCCCCCCCCCCCCCAGTTTCGTTGTTCTGTATGGGGCAATGACAATAAAGATTCTTGCAGAACCTCCAAGTGTCCCTATTTCGCAGGGGCATCCGTAATTTAGAGAAGCCGTCTGGAATGTCCCACTTCTCCTTAGGATGTCCCTATTTTCATTGGAGAAATGATGGAGGGTATGAAATTATCCAACCCCCAAACCGTCTGAAGACAATTCTGTGTACGGAAGTTTTTAAAAATGTTTAATTATGTTTTTTATATATGTTGGAAGCTGCCTAGAGTGGCTATGGCAACCCCGTAAGATGTGTGGGGTATAAATAGTAAAATTATCATTATGGAATGGTACGTCCCTATTTGCATTGGAAAAATGTTGGAGGGTATGGAAGTGGGGAATAGAATCTGGCAGCTTAAGCATTTTTGTGGGGCCGGAGGGCGTGTAGCAGCTTTTGAGAATAGCACATGATAACGTTGGAGCCACTGCCAATATTGCTGTGACATTAACATATGAGAGTGCTGGAGGTGAAATAGTTAAACAACTTACCCAATCAGAACCCAGGGGGGTGGAGTCAGAGGGACTATAAAACCAGCTCTGGGAGGGGCAAAGGAGTTCGTTTGTTGGGAGTTGGGTGGTTGCTTGGAGTGAATTGGGATAGAGTCTGTGGGTAGGTTGAGTTAGTGTAGTAAAATAAGCTGAGTCAGGAACAGTTAGGGGCTAGGAAGACAAGTAAGTATCTGAGAGGTGGTTTAGTGAGTGAGAGCAGGGAGCAGAAGTTATAGGTCTGGATAGGCACCCCATGATTGTAATGGACCGATACCGTTTATGAAACCACACACTTGTTAAAGGTAAAGGGGACCCCTGACCATTAGGTCCAGTCTTGACCGACTCTGGGGTTGCGGCGCTCATCTCGCTTTATTGGCCGAGGGAGCCGGTGTACAGCTTCTGGGTCATGTGGCCAGCGTGACTAAGCCGCTTCTGGCGAACCAGAGCAGTGCACGGAAATGCCGTTTATCTTCCCGCTGGAGTGGTACCTATTTATCTACTTACACTTTGACGTGCTTTCAAACTGCTAGGTTGGCAGGAGCAGGGACTGAGCAACGGCAGCTCACCCCGTCACGGGGATTCGAACTGCTGAGCTTCTGATCAGCAAGTCCTAGGCTCTGTGGTTTTAACCCTGACTGGACTCAGTATTGTACCAGGTAGGGCCTGGGTGGTGGCAGCGAGAAATAAAGTGGTGGCACAGGGATCAAAAGGCGGTGAAACGTCCGGGGACCCTGTGTGATCGCCACAATTGCCAGTAGGCAATTCGGATCTAGATGGAACTGTGTTCTCACTCAATACAAGGCAGACCTCCATGTTCTTATATGTCACTATTGAATTTGCACTCTCTTCCCTCCAGCAATGTGCTGGTCCACATTTCCCAGCCTAAGTTGCTCCTGAGCCCAATGGTGGTGGGAACAGAGGGAGAGAGAGGAGCAGAGGTACCGGGGCCTCTTGCGTCCTCTTTCCAGAGTGGCCAACCACAGATGCAATATATAGGAAGTGTAGGAAGCTAACCTATAATCTTCTCTAAACAGCCATCAGCGACCACATAGGATTTTCCCATCAGAAAAGGAATGAGAAGCTGCCTGGTCTTGGCAAGAAAGAGGCTGATCGCAGAATTGGCTTTTTGCTATGTAACCACCTGCAAGGATCAGGAACAGACCCTCATTATGGGCCAGATATTACATTTATAGCAACTAAACTGACTCCAGGTTTAAGGGGAAGCTGGGCAAAATGTCTCATTTTTTGGGTGGCCCACCGCCTTTGGGACTTGAGGCAGTGGCAGCAGTGCTGTGCTGAGCGGCTGGGAGCCGCCATGTTAATTTCCCATAATGCCCCTGATGTTGCATCTTTGTGGGGCATTGTGGGAGATGAGCATGGTGACTCCCAGTTGCTTTCAAAAAGGGCTTTGCAGCATCAGCAGCTGCCTAAAGATGCCATATTATAACACCTCTGAGGTATTTTGAGTGTACACGAGGTGGCAAACCTAGGTCAGCCTCTGCGTAATGTGTGAAAGGGCTCTAAAAAGCGACACAAGAAATCCACTCTTATCTCTTGACCTCATGTACAGAGGACGTCCCATTTAAAAAGTGTTGAGCCTGCAATGGTGGGAGTTTTGACACCAAACCTTTGAGCATCAATGCCCGAGTCACATATGCCATATCAACTCCTGGTGCTGTTTGCACTAAATGATGATGGTGCACGTGTGAACTTAAGCATACAGTATTATGTATGTGTGTGTGTGTGTATCTATCAGTGTGTGTCTATCTATCAGTGTGTGTGTATCTATCAGTCTATCAACTGTATGTAAGTTGCTTGAAGATGTTCAGGTGACAATCAACTCGGAAGTTTAATAAATGAAAAGTAACTCAAATAAAAAGCATAAGAAGGCGGGAGAGTTTTGTGCTTAGAAATAAAGCACTGGTCTGATTCTATGATTCTACGATCACACATTGAAAACATAATACATCTCTATACCACAGCATCTGCAGCTGGTTCACACCCACATCATCCTGAAATGCATCTCTAAAACCCGGAACTGCCACACTAGCATGTGGTAATTTTTGCTTTCTTCCATCTTCAACCTTGGACAGAAGCAAAGGGAGCAATTATCTTGGGAAAGAACGCTTTCCCCTTTCTTGTGACAATATGTAGGGGAGTTACTCCCCAATATTTTCTTTTCTTTAAGTGTTCAAAGGAAGAAACAACAATCATAATATTGGCCTACATCACAGGGGTGTTGTAAGGACTATCACAATAAGGTATGTGAAAAGCTTTGGGCAGTATCCAGTGCACTCGTCCTGTCTGCACAAGGATTTGCACTCGTACAACAGACCTTTTTCCTTCCCTCCTCCTCCTGTGTGTGGTCCATGCCCTCTTCAAATCTGCTCCAGAAGGTTGGGGGAACCCCAGAACTGTGGGTCAGAACGCTCCTGCACTGCCAGAACAATTCTATGGATGCATTCACCCCTTCAAATTCTGCTATATAAATTGTAAGTATAATTATGTGAAGGTTGCCAGAGGTCCCTTCTGCTATGCTTCCTGTTTCCACAAAACACAAGGGCTTGAGAATTCTTTTACTGGATCAGATTAAGGTGTACAAAATCCAGTGGATATGTTTCTTACTTCAGCCCCATTCCAGTGCTAGAGTATTCTACAACTAGAGTATTCAGACTCGTTATCAAGTGTCTTCTCTTAGGCAATGCATCTTCTGGTTCCAGCACAATATACCGTATTTTTCGCTCTATAAGACGCACCAAACCACAAGACGCACCTAGTTTTTGGAGGAGGAAAACAAGAAAAAAAAAATCTGAATCTCAGAAGCCAGAACAGCAAGAGGGATCGCTGCGCAGTGAAAGCAGCAATCCCTCTTGCTGTTCTGGCTTCTGGGATAGCTGCGCAGCCTGCATTCGCTCCATAAGACGCATATACATTTCCCCTTACTTTTTAGGAGGGAAAAAGTGAGTCTTATAGAGCAAAAAATATGGTATCTCATTCAGGTACCTTCAGTGCCATCTACAGAAAAGGCTCCACAGGTTCAGGGCTTACGGTCTTGCAGGAAGCAACCAACATTTACCCCCCCCCCTTTAGTAGAAGTGGAATATATTTAGGGCAGTCTTGCCAATAAATCCACCAAAGTTAGAAACATTTTACCTGCCTGTTCACTACACACATACACCATTTGCAGCGTATCAGCAGCCTTAAAAAGGAATGCAGAAAGGGAACTTTTCTCTTCCATTTTACAGAAATATTCCTGTTTGGTCACCTGGAAAAAATTCTTACTTGCCACAGGCGAAACAGCAAGTGGTTAATTTCAAAGTCAATCAGCGACCTGGATGCAAAGTACAATCAGCTAGGATCGGCAGGCTTAAAAAGGTAAAGGGACCCCTGACCATTAGGTCCAGTCGTGACTGACTCTGGGGTTGCAGCGCTCATCTCGCTTTATTGGCAGAGGGAGCCGGCGTACAGCTTCCGGGTCATGTGGTCAGCAAGTCCTAGGCTCTGTGGTTTAACCCACAGCACAACCCCCAGGCTTACAGCGGCCTAAATATAGCACGCGGCATAATGCCGGTGCTTAACGCCCTATGCTAGAGGATGAATATCAGGTTGGTCCAAAAGGTTGTCAGAATGTCAGGCAAAGTGACATCCATCTCATTGGCCCAACTCAGACAGGGATGCAGTGGGAGGGTGTGCGTGGAATCTGTGGCCCTCCATATGTTGCTGGACCCCAGCTCCCATTAGGCCCGGCCAGCAAGGCCTGTGGTGAGGGATCATGGGAGTTGTAGCCCAACGAGATCTGGAGGGCTACAGGTTCGCCATCTCTGATGTAGCAACTAGCAGCTATTTTTGCAGGACACACCCTGCTCTCTTTCTCACCCCCACCCGTTCACCCCATTCATACAGTATCCATTCATTCTCACTCAAACACCCCGTGCCGCCATTCAAAGGACGAACCCCATTGATACATGATCGGTTCTCCACACACTCTTTCTTTTACACCTTCCCCCCTTTCTCTTACATAACACAGCACCCTACCTATCTAGGTCCCCCACATTTCCTCCCCTGCTTTCCTCCCCCATCTCTAAAAATTTAAAGCAGGTACGAAGGCTGTGGGAACGCCCCACTACCCTCAACTGCTGCCAGCTGGAATGGTCTGCCTCAGGGTAATGTAGCTGCAAAACCACCAAGTCCTTGCAGCTTACCATTTTACCTGCTTCATCAAGAACTGGTGTCTCTGTGTGTGGAATGTATGGGCACAGAAAGAAATGCATTAAATTCTAGAATCAACCCCCTGCAATGGAGGAATATGCAGCCATCCTATACAGGGATCGAACCTGCGACCTCAGCATATAACAGCACCAAGCACTCCCTGGCTTTACTGATTTTCTTTCTTTTATTACCACATCCATATGCTACTTTCCCTCCAAGGAGCTGAAGGTGGCATACGCTGTTCTTCCCTTTCCCCCATTTTATCCTCACAACAGCCTTGAGAGGTAGGCTGGGCTGGGAGGGCGTGACTGGTCCAAGGTTACCTTGCGAGTTTCCTGGCTGAGTGGGGCTTTGAACAGGTGTCTCCCCAATATCCAGCCCAACACCCTGACCCCTGTGCCACTCTGGCTCTCAACTACCAGCCAGCCCCCTTATTTTAAGAAAGGTATCCTTTGTTAAGTCCAGAAACCTCCTCTCTCCCCGGAGAATAAAGTTCCAGGTTGGCTTTCTCTTTTGGATATTATTATTTTTGTTACGGCATTGCCTAGTCACCTCTCACTATTCTGATCGATTGGAGTGGTGGACTTGGGGCTCTCAAATTCAAAGCCCCCCCTCTCTGTTCTACAGCATTGTTGTGGCGCCCCCTGCAGTGTGGCCAAACCGGTCGCGCTGCCCTAAAACCGCCTCTGTCTACTACCCCAAACAGACTGGACCCTAAACATATTTGAGTTTCAGAAACTGAAGTCCCGTGGAATTCAAGGAGAATTAACTCCCTAAAATGGTGTTTAAGGACCACAGAGTTCCCACTGCCTGTTCAGTTAAAGGTTTCCGCTCCATCAGGGCAGCCTACATAGGAGAGGAAGCCTTTAACTGAATAGGCAGTGTAGCTTCCTTATGAGTTGCTATTCCTTAGGTTTTCACAGCTAGACACGGAGTTCAGAGCACTATCTCCCTCCTTCCCAATTTGCTTCTCCCTCTTTCTATAATCTCATGTTGCCTCCTGGGCTCTTAGGGAGGAAGGGCAGGATATAAATTTAATATATGTAAAAGCAAACAACGATTGCTTTTCTCCCCACACCAACCCTAAATTTTCTATCCCCCCTGGACTAAAAAACCTTCCCAGCTGAGGGTGGTACCCCAAGTCCTACGTGCTGAAAACAATCTCCTGAAGTCGCTCAAGTTTTCCAGTGGGTCTAATCGGACTGAGTGGGAGACACGACCCACAAACCACCCCAAGGGGAAAAAAAACCCCCAACACTCCGCTTGCAAGATTTGCAAACTGCATCCACTTCGGCGCACGGAAGATCCTTGCATTGAGATCCATGTGCACCCGCCAATCTCGCTGCGCCAGAAACTTTCCTTTGCAAGAATCTGCCCACCTAACCAAGCGAGGAATCACCTCTCTCTCTCTCTCCTCTTCCGCCGCCGCTGCGTGCCATCGGAATCCGAATCTGAATCCGAATCCGGGCGCGCCTTACCTGCACAGCCGCAAGAACGCGATGCCCCTCTTGAAGACCGCAGCTTAGGTGAGGAGGGAAGAGGGTGGACTCCCTTCCCGAAGCGAGCCAGGCTAAAAGCTCTCTCCCCAACGGCAGGTTAAGCCTGCGCCTTCGCTGCGCTGCGCTCGCAGATGGAGCGTGTTCCCCGCACCGCCTCCCTTTGCAAAGATCTTTGACAAACTTCCCGGCTACTGTTTGCATCCATTGGACGCCCCCTACCGATCTTCCGCTGACTTGACCATTTCTGAGAAGAGCCTGATGTCGAAACACAGGGCGGAGGAGAGGTCGCGCGGTGCAAACCCAGAATTAATTATTTTCGTGTTTTGTTTTGCGCTCTGCGCTTCTTCTTTCAATGGAAGGCGCTGCTCAGTAAAGGGATTCCTCTTCAGGGCGCGTTCCACAAGGGTAGCCCTGCCGTGGTCTGTTTGATAGAATCACAGAACTGCAGAGTTGGAAGGGACACCAAGGGTCATCTAGTCCAACCCCCCCAAACGCAGTAAAGAGTTTGTGGCACCTTAAAAGACCGGGCGAGGCACAAACTCCAAAGCTTCTTTCCTCTGTTTCACGAAATGTATACACCGCTTGATTGTAAAAGTGACTGCAAGGAAACTCAAAGCGATTTAGATGGGGCAATAAAATCATCAATGGAAACAACTACTGCATGCACTGAAAAAATTAAATCTGCCGTAAAGTTAAAACAGATTGAAATATACATGGATGTTCTACACGTCTAGGTAAGCTTGTCTAAACAAAAATGTTAGCAGGTGCCAAAAGAATGCAGTGAAGGCACCTGCCTGGTTTCCATTGAGAGGGCAGTGCTGGATTAATTGTTGTTGTTGTTAAGTTGTGGGTGAACATATCAGATGACACAGCGATTCTTCAAACAGCTCTTGTTTATTCACAGGCCAGAACAGAACTGAACTGAAGGGTTCAGCCAGCCTGCTTATATAGAGCTCCACTACAATGCAACAGTAACAACTTTCTGTAACTATCAAATCACTGAACGTCACTTTCGATTCCTTATTTGCATATGTGGACCTGAGTGAAAACTATCTACAATATCCCCCTGCTGGCCCAGGGGGTGACAACTTCAGTACATAACAATTATTACTATTATTATTATTATTATTATTATTATTATTATTATTATTATTATTATTTGTATACCTCCCTATTCCCGCAGGTCTCAGGCCCCTGTGGAGTCTGCTAGGCAGCTGAAATCTCGGGGGCCTCCCCTCGCAAATTATCTCCCAATATGTTTGATTTCACCAACCAACAATTGTAACAAACCAATTTTATTCCGCGTATTACTTCGATCCATTGTCTCAGGGCCCCTAAAACGAGTGGGGTCCATAGACCAGTGGGTACTCTGCCTATTTGGTAATCCGGCACTGTAGCAGGGAGTTCCAAAGTGTAGGTGCTGTCACAGTAAAATATTGCTTTCCTACACATGCGGAATGGGTATTATGCGGCACAGGCAACAATGGCAGTTCTGGCCCTTGAAGAGGTCAAGTAGGCATATACGGGGGTAAGGTGATCTTGCAGCAAAACTGGTCCCAAGTTGTTAAGGGGTTTTTAGCCTCATCTTGAACTTGGCTGGATAGCAAATCAGCAACCAGTGCCGCTCTCCGGGTGTAGGTGTTATATTTTGTCGTCAATCTTGTTCAGTCTCCGTAAGTTGTGTGTTCAATTGCTTCGGCAAATACAGTGGTACCTCGGGTTAAGAACTTAATTCGTTCCGGAGGTCCGTTCTTAACCTGAAACTGTTCTTAACCTGAGGCGCCACTTTAGCTAATGGGGCCTCCTGCTGCTGCCACGCAATTTCTGTTCTCATCCTGAAGCAAAGTTCTTAACCCGAGGTACTATTTCTGGGTTAGTGGAGTCTGTAACCTGAAGCATCTGTAACCCGAGGTACCACTGTAAATAAAATGCATTTTCCCCTAGCACCGTTTGAGGTTCAACAGATTCTTGGAGTGGAAATTAGAAGCCCAAAACAGTTCTTAGCAGTCTAGTTTTGCATTCAGTGGAACATGCTAAATCTAAAAATATTGTTTATGCCCTCCCCGTTTCCCCCCTTCCTTGTAAAATTTCTGGCATTTAACAGACATGGAAACTTTTCAAATACAGTGGTACCTTGGGTTAAGTACTTAATTCGTTCTGGAGGTCCGTTCTTAACCTGAAACTTTAGTTAATGGGGCCTCCCGCTGCCGCCACACAATTTCTGTTCTCATCCTGAAGAAAAGTTCTTAACCCAAGGTACTATTTCTGTTTTTTTAAAGTAATATTTATTAAGAGTTTAAAGATTACAGAAAAAAGAATAAAAAGTTAAACAAAGCAAAACAATACATTACAATACATAAAAAAACAAAAGACACTACTTATCTTAACAAAACAGTTAGCTATTTCAGCAAATCCTTTCCATCTTTTTCAGTTTTTGTCCTATAATTTATCTTAACACACTTTTTCCCCTTTGGCCCATTAACAATCTATTTTTACTTAATTCTTTATAACATTTCTGCTAAAGCCATATAACTTCATTCCAGCATCCTTCTAACATTCATTAATTTTACAATGTTTCTGTAAATAGTCTTTAAATTTTTTCCCAATCTTCTTCCAAGGTACTATTTCTGGGTTAGCGGACTCTGTAACCTGAAGCGTATGTAACCTGAAGTGTATGTAACCCGAGGTACCACTGTACGACTTTGTGCCTGACTATGGCATCAACCACAAGTGCCAACTCCCTGGGATCCTGGGTGCCCAGGCACCAGTGGCAGAGAGCAGGCAGGGTTGGTCCTGGCATGCATTCCGGGGGCATGGCACACCACCCACAGGGGCATGATGTGCGTCCTGGGGGCGTGGCGCTCAGCGCGGGCAGGCGGAGGAGCAGCCACGATGGCACCCCACGGGGATCACACTGCCTGGGGCGGTATGCTCCCCTTGCACTCCTTTTCCTCTGCCAGTGCCAAGCACCCACAGAATTCCCCATGAAGGGGCCGGGCACCCACACATTTCAGTGCCAGGGCCATGGCACCCACGACCCTGGGCACCCGCAGTCGCGGGACCAAGTTGGCACTCCTGGCATCATCTTTGAAGCTTACGCCACAAACTAAACACATTCTGTCTTTAAACTGCATGTGCAAAAGCTGTGTGAAATAAATAAAATAAGCTTTAACACTTGTGTCACACTCTATGTGCCGAGTCTTGAAAGCGCCACAAACTTACCTGCTGAAATAGACCTAACCTTCTGGAAAATGGTCTGGAACTGAACCATTTCAGTAGCCTAGCGCCTACCCCTTTCTGAGAAAGAAGAAGTACAAATGGCAAAATAAAGAAAATAAACAAATCTGGATTTGCACCATATGACCACTCTACCCTGTCTTTCAACATCAGGTTCTTGACCGAAAAGGTCAAGTCAGTAGAAGATCAGTAGGGAGCGTTCGATGGACACTTGTAAAAAAAGTTTGGGTTTGGGGGGAAAATGGCAAAAAAATTTATAAAAATCTGGTAAGGAATAAAATGCTGTAGCAATTGATCAGGTGAGCAGAGCAGAATGTGGGGGGCATGATCCAGCAAACACATAGTACTTTTTAAAAGCTGGATGGCTTTCAAATGGGAGTTTTCAGCACTTGCTTAAATTTCTATCTTTGAATCCACAGGGCTTGAAATTGTGGCTGAATTGTGACCACAACAATCTCAGAAGAAGGGTATACATTTTTGTAGGATGTGCACTGGCTTGGAAGCAAGTGGGATTTACTCCTGAGTAAATATGTATAGGGTGTCAGACCGTTGGTCCATCTAGCTTAATATTGTAATAATAATAATAATAATAATAATAATAATAATAATAATAATAATAATTCCCCAGCCATTCTGGGCAGCTTTCAACAAAATATTAAAATACAGTAATGCATCAAACATTAAAAGCTTCCCTACATCTGGTGGGAGGGTGTTCCACAGAGTGGGTGCCACTACCAAGCAGGCCCTGTGCCTGGTTCCCTGGGAGCCAGTGTAGGTCTTTCAAGACCGGTGTTATGTGGTCTCAGCGTCCGCTCCCAGTCACCAGTCTAGCTGCTACATTATGGATTAGTTGTAGTTTCTGGGTCACCTTCAAGGGTAGCCCCACATAGAGCGCATTGCAGTAGTCCAAGCGGGAGATAACTAGAGCATGCACTATTCTGGCGAGACAGTTTGCAGGCAGGTAGGGTCTCAGTCTGCGTACCAGATGGAGCTGGTAAACAGCTGCCCTGGACACAGAATTGACCTGCGCCTCCATGGACAGCTGTGAGTCCAAAATGACTCCCAGGCTGCGCACCTGGTCCTTCAGGGGCACAGTTACCCCATTCAGGACCAGGGAGTCCTCCACACCTGCTCGCCTCCTGTCCCCCCAAAACAGTACAGTGGTACCTTGGGTTAAGTACTTAATTCGTTCCAGAGATCCGTTCTTAACCTCAAACTGTTCTTAATCTGAGGTACCACTTTAGCTAATGGGGCCTCCTGCTGCCACCATGCCACCGGAGCACAATTTCTGTTCTCATCCTGAAGCAAAGTTCTTAACTCAAGGTATTATTTCTGGGTTAGCAGAGTCTGTAACCTGAAGCGTCTGTAACCTGAAGTGTATGTTACTCGAGGTACCACTATACTGTCTTGTCAGGATTCAACCTCAATCTATTAGGTGCCACCCATCCTCCAACTACCTCCAGCCACTCACACAGGACCTTCACCGCCTTCACTGGTTCTGATTTGAAGGAGAGGTAGAACTGGGTATCATCTGCATATTGATGGACACCCTACAGGGTTTCAGAGAGGGGAGCATCCCCAGTCCTACCTGAAGATGCCAGGGACTGAACCTGGGACCTTCTGCATGCAAAGCGGATGCTCTATCCCTGAGCTGCTATAATAATAATAATAATAATAATAATAATAATAATAATAATTTATTATTTGTACCCCGCCCATCTGGCTGGGTTTCCCCAGCCACTCTGGGCGGCTTCCACAGCGACCAAAAATACACTAAAATGTCACACATTAAAAACTTCCTGAAAAGGGCTGCCTTAAGATGTCTTCTGAATGTCAGGTAGTTGTTTATCTCTTTGACATCTGAAGGGAGGGCGTTCCACAGGGCGGGCGCCACTACCGAGAAGGCCCTCTGTCTGGTTCCCTGTAACATCACTTCTCGCAATGAGGGAACCGCCAGAAGGCCCTCGGCGCTGGATCTCAGTGTCCGGCCTGAACGATGGGGGTGGAGACGCTCCTTCAGGTATACAAGACCAAGGCCCTTCCCACCCCGATTCCAAACCTGCCTAGTGTGTGCAAATAACTTTTCATCTTTGGCCTCCCAGCTGCCGCTTCTCCCAAGTGCATCTGTTATCTGCAATCCTTGGCAAGGCCTTAAAGCACTGAGTGATCTTCTGGCAGGAGTCTCCAGCGGTAGAAGTGATTCTCCCAGCCTCTCAGAATGTGGGGCCACAGCCACTCTTATCAATCTTTGCTCGGAGGGAATATCTGCAAGGAATTGCCCCCCTCTGTCAATTCACCTCCCGCAAGCAAATGTCAGAAATGCGACACGTACGTCTGAGATTGGCTGAGGATGCGTAGTCTGGCTCTGAACACTGGCAGCCTGAGTTTCATCTGTGATTATTAATGACCCGAAAGGAAATTCTGATGTTCCCGGGAAGGAATTTAATGAGCGGGTCTTTACGAGGGTGCTGCACAGGAGTTAACGAAGTTATGTGCAGTCGCAAAGGAGTCATTTATCATATCCGGGCTGGAATTAATCATCTTGAAGGAGGTTGAAACAAAATCAGCGCTAATGCACGACATGAGATCTAAAAGGGTTCAGGTGACATTGAACAAGCTCCCTTGGCAGGAGAGCAGGCTTTGGGACAGCGGTTCTCAACCTGTGGGTCCCCCGATGTTGTTGGACTACAACTCCCATCATCCCTGAGCCCTGGCCCTGCTAGCTAGGGATGATGGGAGTTGTAGTCCAACAACATCGGGGGACCCACAGGTGGAGAACTGCTGCTTTGGAAGGATGAAGGCGCCAGTTCCCCGTCCCAAGAAGAATAGTAGAATCAGAGAATTGTAGAGTTGGAAGAGACCCCCAAAGGCCATCTAGTCCAAGCGATGCAGGAACCTCAACTAAGGCATCTGTGACAGATGGGCACCCAGGCTCTGCTTAAAAACCTCCAAGGAAGGAGAACCCACCAAGACTTCTGTGTAACCCTAAAGCTTGCCAATTGAATTGGTGCAATTAAAACCACCATGTGATTTTTTTAAAATGTATTTTTATTAAAGATTTTCTTGATTTACAAAAGTATGTGCAATGTCTCTCTCTTTTATTCCCCCCTCCCCATGTAACATTTTTTTTTTACAAATCAGTTTCATTTGTCGAGACATTAGGAAGAAAAGGGGGAAAGAGGTGGAGTGGGGGGAAAGATGAGTAGGGGTCGGGTAGGGTAGGGGTGTTTCTAGTTTACTTAATATATGTGGGGTTTGGTGTCAGCGTTGCATGCGCAGGTTCTCTGCTGTTCAGTTGTGTTCCTTTGGTGGTGAGAGAGGTTGGGGGTGTGGTTGTTCATTTGTGGTTGGCTGTGGTGGTCTTTTTTTTTTTTAAAAAAATAATCTTTATTAATTTAAATTACACACTTATACAAAGATTTTACAAAGAATTTGCGTTCTCATACTACAAAAAGAAAATTAAAGAAAAAACAATTAAGAAAAAAGAAAATACAGAAAAAAAGAAAGAAGAAAATGCAAATTTATATACATAGAAAACACTTAATCTTCCTAATTAATACTTAATTAAATACTTAAATAAAAAAGACTTCTGACAAAATGTTACTAATGTCATTTTCCCCGCACAGTTTTATATTCTTTAATATTGTTCCCGTCTACTCCACAAACGGTGTTTGTTGTGTTTACAAGTATCACTCAAGTTCTGCTAATATGGTGTGGTTGGTACAATATGATCTTATATAATCCTTAAATATTCTCCATTCTCCAAATATTTCCTGGTTCAATACTCCTCTAACTCTTCCCCTCAGTTTTGCTAGGTGGTCTTTGTTTTCATGCGTGAGTAACCAGACACTGGAGAGACCTGTCAGGAGTAAGTATGGACCAATGGTACCAAATAGTATGGGAAACAGCCTTACTAGAAAAATTAACCAATAAACTGAAACTGACACGGGGACAAATAGAAGAAGACGCCTTTACCCTGGTATGGCTCCCCTTTATCACATACACAGCCCAACAAGACAATGACAATAATCCACCAACAGCATACAAATCAATACGGCTAACCTGATCCAAAACCACCATGTGATTAGAGATGCCTTTTTTTTAAAAAAAGACACCTACCTGCATACAGCCAGTATGGCGTAGTGGTTAAGAGCGGTGGACTCGTAATCTGGTGAACCGGGTTCGATTCCCGCTCCTCCACATGCAGCTGCTGGGTGACCTTGGGCTAGTCACACTTCTTGCAGAAGTGTTTGTTGTGGGGGAGGAAGGGAAAAGGAGATTGTTAGCTGCTTTGAGACTCCTTTGGGTACAGTGGTACCTTGGGTTACATACACTTCAGGTTACATACGCTTCAGGTTACAGACTCCACTAACCCAGAAATAGTACCTCGGGTTAAGAACTTTGCTTCAGGATGAGAACAGAAATCGTTCTCCGACGGCGGGCAGCAGCAGGAGGCCCCATTAGCTAAAGTGGTGCTTCAGGTTAAGAACAGTTTCAGGTTAAGAACGGACCTCTGGAACGAATTAAGTACCACTGTAGTGATAAAGTGGGATATCAAATCCAAACTCTTCCTCTTCTTCTTCTGTTGTGAATCAGATGTTGGTATTCAACTTGAAGGTCAGAAATGGCACACAGCAACTGTTCTCTACCAGTGAAGGCTCATTGGAAGTAGGCCAGGTTAATGCATCATGCAGAGACACAGCGGGCAGCCTCCTCTAAGAGTGAGTGCTTAGGAAACACCATAACTCAGTGGTAGAGCATCTGTTTTATGTGCAGAAGGTCACGGGTTCAATCCCTGGCATCGCCAGGTACGGCTGGGAGAGACGGACAGCAGCTGCCAGTCAGTGTTGACAATACTGAGATAGCTAGTCCAAGAGTCTGGCTCAACATCAGGCAGCTGCCTATGTCCCTTCCTATTCACAGAAGCCATGTACATTTTAATTAATTTATTTTATTGCGCTCTAGCCACAGGGCTTAACTAAGCACCCCAGGCATTGGGGTGGGGATTCTTATCAAGTGTTCAGTGAGTGTTTTATAAGGATTTCAGAGTGGCAGGCTCATAGCTGAAGGGCAAAGAGCAGCTGATAGTTTTAAACTTTAATGTTCTGAATGGGACAGGGTAGTCTATTAACCTGGGGTGCCAATTTGAATAAAATATTGGGGGGGAGCTAAGCCCCGCCCTGCATAATCGATCACATGATGTGGTGCTCACATACCATCTGAATGGCAATGTCCATCAATGGGGGAGGGGTAGCAACCTCAAATATTTTATTGGGGGGCCGAAGACCCCTCAGTCCCTAGAAGTTGGCTTCTATGCTCCATGTCCACAATCTCATGCCTTGAAGCCTGATGACGCCCAGCTAAGGCAGAGAGGAAATTAAATCTTGTTTGCATTTTAATGAGAAACTACCTGATTCACTCTGCTCGCACCAATACGCGAACCAAAACACACTTATCCTTCAAAATTCAAATTTTTCTGAATTTTGCAATGCAGTCCCAAACAATGTGTACAAAAATGCAGATTACAAGGGGAAGTGCTCAAGAAAATGCATATGTGACTGTATTTATTCATCTATAAATAATATTTATGTAACACTATTTATTCAAGTTGTGAATTATGGTGCTGGAGGAGACTCTTGAGAGTATCATGGACTGCAAGAAGATCAAACCTTTCCATTCATAAGGAAATCGGCCCTGAGTGCTCACTGGAAGGACAGATCCTGAAGCTGAGGCTCCAATACTTTGGCCACCTCATGAGAAGAGAAGACACCCTGGAAAAGCCCCTGGATGTTGGGAAAGAGGGAGGGCGCAAGGAGAAGGGGAAGACAGAGGACAAGATGGTTGGACAGTGTTATCGAAGCTACCAGCATGAGTTTGACCAAACTGCGGGAGGCAGTGGAAGACAGGAGTGCCTGGCATGCTCTGGTCCATGGGGTCACGAAGAGTCGGACACGACTAAACAACAACAACAACAACATTTATTCAAGGTCTCAGAGCGCATCACAACACGTGCATAAAACTATAGGGGAAATTGCTTGCGAAATTGCATACAGAGATGTGTTTCTTGGGAGAAATTTGCAGTAAAATACTGGTTAATTTTATTGAAGATACTTTTTTTAAAAAAAGCATAGTGCTGCAGCAGGGTGGAAGAAATGCATTTATGATTTGAAAACTGAGGGGACCAAAACTGACAGTACTCTTAGCAAACTGTGCTGAATAGTGTTTGCATTTTTGTCTTCTCTGGCTTTTTTTTTAAAGCTTCCTAGGAACTGTGCGGACCTGCAAAACAGACCTCCTGACACAGATCACCCAGCATGTTTGTCCAGTGTTCTGCTGATCAACCGGTGGGAAAATTCCCTTATTTTTTGCCTTCTTTTTTTTTAAAAAAACCTTATTAACAATTTTTTCAATACACGGTGAGCCAGGCGCAGGAGATGGAGCCCTTTTGGAACTATTAGCTGCGCATGGGTGCTAATCCCATTCCACTCCACGCGTTCCCTATTATGCAAGGACTCCCATGGAAGAAGGAACGTTTAATTCCCCAATCTGGACCTCTTCCAGGGCTTAATGGAAAAATATATTGTTGACATGCGAGCCTGTTATAAAAGGCATCGTTCGGTTCACATCCAAATTGCGTTCAGCTGAATTTCCCTCACACTTGGGGGATGTGGAAGTTTGCTCTCTCCCCTCCCTCTCCTCTTCCCCCTTCTGTCTTTCTGCACTTTCTCTGGCCAGGGAAAAGCCAAGGGTGTAAGGAGAGAGAGAGAGTGTGTGTGTGTTTGTATATTCAAAGGTCCTTTCAGGAACATCCAGCCCACAATAAAACAGTCCCTCAGCAGCTTCTCGCAGGACAGTCACAGAGTGTTGCGAAAGCTGATAATTGCTGAATCATGACAGATTTAGGAAAAACATCAGCTGAAGTAATCAGGTCAGGGCAATGGTGTTGACCACAGAGCTGGCAAGCGAAACAGCTCCTTCCCCGTGTCCCCAACCCCCAGTTCTTTTCATTTCACTCGCCACGACTATGTCCAAGCCCTGTCCTGCGAACACATTGTATGAGAAAGATGCTCGCTTGCTCAGAAGGATGCCAGGAGTCTTGTACTGAAGAAGAAGAGTTTGAATTTGATATCCTGCCTTTCACTCCCTTTAAGGAGTCTCAAAGCGGCTAACATTCTCCTTTCCCTTCCTCCCCCACAACAAACACTCTGTGTGGTGAGTGGGGCTGAGAGACTTCACAGAAGTGTGACTAGCCCAAGGTCACCCAGCAGCTGCATGTGGAGGAGCGGAGACGCGAACCCGGTTCCCCAGATTACGAGTCTATCGCTCTTAACCACTACACCACACTGGCTCTCAGTAAACAAAACTCATCAGTAAACAAAACATACCCTGCTTAAAAAATAATACCCTGTTACTGATCAGTAAACAAAACATATCCTGCTTAAAAAATAATACAGTGGTACCTCGGGTTAAGAACTTAATTCGTTCCGGAGGTCTGTTCTTAACCTGAAACTGTTCTTAACCTGAAGCACCACTTTAGCTACTGGGGCCTCCCGCTGCCACCGCGCCAACATCGTGTGATTTCTGTTCTCATCCTGAAGCAAAGTTCTTAACCCGAGGTACGATTTCTGGGTTAGCGGAGTCTGTAACCTGAAGCATCTGTAACCTGAAGCATCTGTAACCTGAGGTACCACTGTAATCAAAAAGCTCTTTTTATTTGAGATGGATACTTTGAATGTAACAAGATTGCCCCTCCCCCCAAAAAAGTTCCTTGCGTGCTCTCCTGTGACCCCCCAGACATCGCTACCAGGTGACCAGGTGGAGAAAACCAATCATTTGTGGCTCAAAGAGGGAGTAAAGAAGCAATATAGGGATATAAGGACAGGCTAGCAACCATTTGTTTTTATTAATGGCTGTTTTTATTAATTTAGGGGTGGTTTTATAGAATCATAGAATTGTAGGGTTGGAAGGGACCCCAAAGGGCATCCAGTCCAAACCGCCGCCCCCCGCAACTCAGGGATGGTTAGGGCCTAACCATAAAACTATCCTTGCAAATGGGCTGATAGAATTTCACCTGGCGCTTTCATTATACACCTTTAGGCGCTGGGCCAAAATGTTCCTTTTTAACCAGGCCTTTGATTGATCTTATTGACATCCAACACCCTTTTAGAATGTAGCTTTTTGGGGGGTGGTTATTGGGTTACTGCTTTGGGTTTGGATTTTATATGTTGTGGTCTTGTTGTGAACCACCCTGAGACCTCCAGATATAGGGCAGTGTATAAGTTGAATTAATAATAATAATAATAGTAATAATAATAATAATAATACAGTCATACCTCAGTTTACAGACTCTTCAGGTTGCGTTTTTTTGGATTACGGACCCGCTGAAACCTGGAAGTACCGGAAAGGGTTACTTCCGAGTTTCAGGGGGTTGTGCCTGCGCAGAAGCACTAAATCGCGCTTTGTGCATGCGCAGAAGTGCCAAATTGCAACTCGCTTGTGTGCAGACACGCCGCTGTGGGTTGCGAACGCTGCGGGTTGAGAACGTGCATCCCACACGGATCATATTCGCAACCTGAGCATCCACTGTAATAACAATAATAATGATGATGATGATTATGATGATGTCACCCAATACGTTTTGTGGCTGCGGGGTGGATTTGAACCCTGGTCTTCCAGGTCTTGAGTCCAACGCTTTAACCCAGGGGTTGTCAACCTGGTCCCTACCGTCCACTGGTGGGCGTTTCAGGAGTCTAGGTGGGTGGTAGAGGGTTCTACAGCACAAGCTGAATCCTCCTTCCATCGAGCACTGGTGGGGGGTAAGGAAATTTTACCATCAAGAAAGATGCATTAGTGGGCGGTAGGTATAAAAAGGTTGACTACCCCTGCTCTAGCCACTACACCACACTGGCAAAGATATAACACCCACACAAAATATGCACCCAAAAGAAATTGTTTGCTTGGTTTGCATTGTCCCAAATGGTCACAAAATCAACTTTTTAGCGGCACAGAATAGATAGACAGATAATAGCAAAGAGTGCACACAGTCCTGTTTCTTCTTCTGAAGAGGGGCTGGTTGTAAGGTTTTGCTTAGTAGCAATCTGTTTTTCTCTGCACCCTTTCATGTACCATTCTCCCAAACCGTTTGCAGTTTGGGGAACTGGTGTTGGACTTTCGGAGGAAGAGAGGGGAACTAGCCCCATTGTATATCAGGGGCGTTGTGTGGAGAGAGTCTCTTCCTTTAAATTCCTGGGAGTTTACCTTAGTGAAGACCTCACTTGGAAAAACAATACAACTCAGGTGGTTAGGAAGGCCCAACAGAGACTCCACTTCCGCAGGGCCTTGCGAAAGAACAATGTTAAACAACAGTTGATGACCTCCTTCTACTGGCTACTGGTCCACAATAGAAAGTGTCCTCTCATATTGTATCACAGTGTGGTACGTTGGCTTGACAGCCACGGACAGAAAGTCTTTACAGAGGGTAGTAAAACATGATATCATGGGCTGTCCCCTGAGCCTGCTAGATCAGTGTTTTTCAACCACTGTTCCGTGGCACACTAGTGTGCCGCGAGATGTTGCCTGGTGTGCCGTGGGGAAAATTGAAAAATTCGAAAGATTTAAAAATAAAGTATTTTATAATTTTTCATATTTCTGTTTACTTACTATTTCATAATAAAGTAATTATAAAATACTTTCTTTGTGTTTATTTGATTCCTATTCAAGAGAATTACTTTATATATAGTCAATATAGGCACAGAGTTAACTTTTTTAACATTTTCTAATGGTGGTGTGCCTCGTGATTTTTTTCATGAAACAAGTGTGCCTTTGCCCAGAAAAGGTTGAAAAACACTGTGCTAGATGACATCGCAAG
Source organism: Podarcis melisellensis (assembly GCF_964234715.1). Taxonomy (NCBI): domain Eukaryota; kingdom Metazoa; phylum Chordata; class Lepidosauria; order Squamata; family Lacertidae; genus Podarcis; species Podarcis melisellensis. The sequence goes on along the minus strand of NC_138530.1, from coordinate 11,594,049 downwards.
GGATCATTGCCTTAGGAGAGTGAGAAAAATTATCAGGGGTGATTCACACCCTGGCCAGCACCTCTTTAATCTTCCACCCTCGGGCAGGAGATATAGAAGTATAATCAGTTGTACCAACAGGCTAAAAAACAGTTTCTATCTGTGGGCTGTCTGGCTGCTGAATGGAAAATAATATAGTGCAACTGACTTTTGGGGTTGGTGTGTTGTGAGACAAGCACACATACTGCAATGAGACTGAGTGTTTGTGGGGCGGGGAGGGAGACTTGGTTAATTTCATTGTACACAGGTTGTACATTGACAATAAAGGTATTATTATTAAAACCAGGGGACAAAGCCAACTTTAGTCACACTCACACGATAGCACATTTAAAGCACACTGCTCTCCCCCTCAAAGAAACCTGGGAACTGTAGCTTGCCCCCTTAAAAGGTAAAGGGACCCCTGACAATTAGGTCCAGTCGTGGCCGACTCTGGGGTTGCGGCGCTCATCTCGCTTTATTGGCCGAGGGAGCCGGGTTACAGCTTCTGGGTCATGTGGCCAGCATGACCAAGCCGCTTCTGGCGAACCAGAGCAGCGCATGGAAACGCCGTCTACCTTCCTGCCGGAACGGTACCTATTGATCAACTTGCACTTTGATGTGCTTTTGAACTGCTAGGTTGGCAGGAGCAGGGACCGAGCAACGGGAGCTCACCCCGTCGCGGGGATTCGAACCACCAACCTTCTGATCTGCAAGTCCTAGGCTCTGTGGTTTAGACCACAGCGCCACCCGGTAGCTTGCCCCCTTACAGAGCTACAATTCCCAGCACCCTTAACAATCTACAGTGGTACCTCAGGTTAAGTACTTAATTCGTTCCGGAGGTCCATACTTAACCTGAAACTGTTCTTAACCTGAAGCACCACTTTAGCTAATGGGGCCTCCTGATGCCGCTGCACCGCCGGAGCACGATTTCTGTTCTCATCCTGAAGCAAAGTTCTTAACCTGAAGCACTATTTCTGGGTTAGCGGAGTCTGTAACCTGAAACGTATGTAACCTGAAGTGTATGTAACCCAAGGTACCACTGTACAGTTAGCAGGAATCTTTGGGACAAAGTGATGTGCTTCAAATGACGTGGATGTGATATTTGACTTTCCAGAAGTCTGCAAAGATTGTTATCTCTCCACCAGCATAAAGCGATTGACTCTCTGTTGGCCTGCCAAAATCTTGACCAGATTTACTCATCCTGACAAAGCTGAAAGATGGTTTCGTGCCCTGCTAAGCCCCGTGGCCGAAGAATATTGGAAGATGGTGATTTTGCCGCCACAAAACCAAAACTGAGCCTCTTCTCCACACATCCATTTATTATAGAAGGAACATGGATGAAGTCATTGGGCTCAAACGCCACATGTGGTGGTGGGGAACTTTTTCAAGCCGACAGACACCCGTCACATCATTTGCCCAGCTGGAGAAGGGCTGAAGAAGAAAGGAAAGAAGCAGGCAAACAAATAATGTTGCCTTGGTCCAATACTGCAGGAATCACTGCTCAAAACCAGCAGGGGTCTTAAGATAGACTATGAGGGGATAGGAAAATCCATGCAGCGATCGTAAACAGGAGGTTCTTTTCCAGGAGGATATCGGCTAAAATAGATTTGTGGTTTGTGAAGGGAACTGCTTTGGAATGTTGACCTTTAAAAACCCAAAATGGGGGCTGTTTCTTTGGAAAATTTGTCATCGTAACATGGAAGGACTCTGTAGCCTCTGATCCTTGTGCGTTGCAACAAGATGCACTGAGGCCTAAGTTATTCCTCCCGACAGATGTTTGCCACAGATGGCATTTTGGAGATCTGGCCTTGGTTGAAGAGTAAAGTGCAAGAATGTAGGAACAGCTATAACGGATCAGAACCAAAGCAACGTTTTTCAGCTGGGGGATCCATGCACATGCAAAGCATAGCAATGCCGATACTCTTGGCCTCCATCTTACGCAGCTCCACTTTCAATACTGTCTATGGCTGCAAACTTTTTGGGCTGGAAGCATTGCAAAATAACTAACAGAGCAGAATGATGGCTGGACGGCTCAGTAGAAACCCAACTCGAAAGCACCATTATTGCATCTGAGATGTGTTGCAGACCACTCCTCCAAACCTCCTTCCATCCAGTCTGGAGGGCCCAAAGCCATCCTAGGTAAAAGTACCCCTGACCATTAGGTCCAGTCGTGACTGACTCTGGGGTTGCGGTGCTCATCTCACTTTATTGGCCGAGGGAGATGGCGTACAGCTTCTAGGTCATGTGGCCAGCATGACTAAGCCACTTCTGATGAACCAGAGCAGTGCACGGAAACGCCGTTTACCTTCCTGCCAGAGCGGTACCTATTTATCTACTTGCACTATTGATGTGCTTTCGAACTGCTAGGTTGGTAGGAGCAAGGACTGAGCAATGGGAGCTCACCCCGTCGCAGGGATTCGAACCACTGACCTTCTGATCGGCAAGTCCTAGGTTCTGTGGTTTAACCCACAGCGCCACCCGCATCCCAAAGCCATCCTAGCCACACTTCATTATTGTAACTCACTCTACGTGGGGCCACCTTTGACACTGACTCAGAAATTCTAGTGGCTGCAGAATGCTGCGGCGAGACTCCTTATGGGGTCCTCGCCCCGGGATCACATTCACCCGGTGCTATACCAGCTGCACTGGCTCCCGGTGGAGTACAGGATCAGGTTCAAGGTGCTGGTTTTAACCTTTAAAGCCCTATACAACCTAGGACCCTCATACCTACGGGACCACCTCTCCTGGTATGTCCCACGGAGGACCTTACAGTCTTCAAACAAAAACATCTTGAATATCCCTGGCCACAGGGAGGTTAGGCTGGCCTCAACCAAAGCCAGGGCTTTTTTTGGCTCCAATCTGGTGGAATGCTCTGTCACAAGAGACTAGGGCCCTGCGGGACTTCTTTCCGCAGGGCCTGCAAGACAGAGCTGTTCCACCAGGCCTTTGGCTAAGGCTCAGTCCTTCTGTAATCCTCATAGCATTCTAGCCCAATGGTTGCCATTAATTTGACTCTGAATTGATTTTAGAATAAATTGATCTTAGAATGTATTTCAATTAATTGACTGTGATTTTATGTAAACTGTGTTATTTTTATAGTTGTTAGCTGCTCTGAGCCCGGCTTTGGCTGGGGAGGGCGGGATATAAATAAATTAATAATAATAATAATTAATAATAATTAATGACAGCCAATGAATGAGGCGTTGTGTATGGATTGGACCATAAAGAGAACATCCCATAGGCAGAACTTCCACGTTGCCCCCATGCCAACCTTTAACCGGAACAGGGGCGCCGACTTATAAAAAATATTGGGGGGGCCCATACCGGGGTCCTGCCCCGGGAAGTTTTCTAAATTTTAGATGAAAATGGTGCGTGATTTTTTTGGTGCAAGATGTAGCCATGGACATGCTATGTGATCTGATGGTGAATTTGGGGTGACCCAATGCAAAAATCCTGAGGATCCATGTGGATCCGTGCTTTGTAACCACGTTTTTGCACCACTGTGACCCTAGGCAACAGTGGGTGCATGATTTTTTTGGTGCAAGATGTAGCCATGGACATGCTATGTGATCTGATGGTGAATTTGGGGTGACCCAATGCAAAAATCCTGAGGATCCATGTGGATCCGTGCTTTGTAACCACGTTTTTGCACCACTGTGACCCTAGGCAACAGTGGGTGCGTGATTTTTTTGGTGCAGGCTGTAGCCATGGACATGCTATGTGATCTGATGGTGAATTTGGGGTGACCCAGTGCAAAGATCCTGTGGATCCATGCTTTGTAACCACGTTTTTGCACCATTGCAGCCCCAGGCAACAGTGGGTGCATGATTTTTTTGGTACAGACTGTAGCAATGGACATGTAATGTGATCTGATGGTGAATTTGGGGTGACCCAATGCAAAAATCCTGAGGATCCATGTGGATCCGTGCTTTGTCACCACGTTTTAAATGGGGAGGGAAGGAAAAACACAGAAGGGACAAGAAGCACAAGAGGGGTGTGCGGAGAAGCAGCTGGCTAAGAATGCAGGCGAGGAGTTTAACGGGGTGGGGGGGAGGAAAGGAAGGCAAAAGTCCCCCCCCCAAGCCAGCCCTCCCTCTCTCTCTCTCCCACCTAGAGCCTGCACGCAGTGTGACTAGGAAAGAATTAGAAGGAAGGACTCGATCCTTTCCTTAACCCTCTGCTTGCCAGGAGGGCAGGGGATTCCCTGCTCTTTGTTGAGTTTGAGCAAACGCAGCAACAGAAGCGGGTGGGCAGTAAGACCCTGAGGAAAGCTTCTGCCTTCCCTCCGCCCGACTGCCCGATCTTATTTTTGCCTGATTTTTGCCTATTTTTGCCCCTGCGCTCCGAAATTTACGGTAATAATTTTCTTAAATTATTGGGGGGGCGGAGCCCCCCCAAACGAATTTTTGAGGGGGCTCGGGCCCCCTCAGGCCCCATGGAGTCGGCGCCTATGAACCGGAAGGGCCCACCTTTTTCTGCGTGAGATGAGGTTGAAGTTCTACCTTTGAGAGAGGGCTCTGTATTCTCCGTGCTCCTTTTCTCTTTCTTTTCTTTTGTTTATTTAAGATCAGCTTGTTGTTGTTTTTTTGAACTGTATGGTGAAATGAAAGAAGGCTGATTGCTGAAGAATTGATGCTTTTGAATTATGGTGCTGGAGGAAACTCTTGAGAGTCCCATGGACTGCAAGAAGATCAAACCTCTCCAGTCTGAAGGAAATCACCCCTGAGTGCTCACTTGAAGGACAGATGCTGAAGCTGAGTCTCCAATACTTTGGCCACATCATGAGAAGAGAAGACTCCCTGGAAAAGACCCTGATGTTGGGGAAGATGGAGGGCACAAGGAGAAGGGGACGACAGAGGATGAGATGGTTGGACAGTGTTCTCGAAGCTACCAGCATGAGCTTGACCAAACTGCGGGAGGCAGTGGAAGACAGGAGTGCCTGGCGTGCTCTGGTCCATGGGGTCACGAAGAGTCGGACACAACTAAACGACTAAACAACAACAATGGTGAAATGTTTCAGTAAAATGTATGGGAGGGGGAGAGGGAAGAGAATAAGGCTACCTGTGGCTACTAGCCATAATAAGTGGGCATCGTGGATTAAGTACAGTAGTACCTCAGGTTAAGAACTTAATTCGTTCTGGAGGTCCGTTCTTAAACTGAAACTGTTCTTAACCTGAGGTACCACTTTAGCTAATGGGGCCTCCCACTGCCACCGTGCGATTTCTGTTCTCATCCTGAAGCAAAGTTCTTAACCCAAGGTTCTATTTCTGGGTTAGCGGAGTCTGTAACCTGAAGCGTATGTAACCTGTGGTACCGCTGTACAATACTCTTTTTAATGCCAGACATCTTGTTCTTTGTGGTCAGAGGATCACAGAATAATAGAACTGTGGAGTTGGAAGGGTCCCTGAGAATCGAACTTTCAACCTTGCCATTATCAGCACCATGCTCTAACCAACTGAGCTATCCAGGCATGTTCTGCTGTGAAGCCTTCTTGGTAGTGAGAAGCCACACAGCTTAAGGCAGTGGTGTGGCAGGAGAGGATGGCAAGTATGGCTGGAAGATTGAAGGACAATTCAAAGAAACGTTGAAACATTCCATTGCAGAATGGACATAAAACCAGAAACGATATCCACGCCTCTCTTCAAGAGCAGCGGCTATTCTTCGACACTTCTCCTCAACATATTGTTGCGAACTGGGATTTTCAACTCTGACGAACAGCAGAGTTCAGGTCAAGAGAAAAGCTTCTTTGCGCTGATGAGACTTGGTCTGCCTCAAATTGACCTAACATAAATGGGATTACCCAGCAAAAGCAAGCTCACACTTTTCACTGAGTTTGTATACATACTTTTAAGGTACAGTCACACCTCAGGTTACAGATGCTTCAGGTTGCATTTTTTCGGGTTACGGACCCGCCAAAACCTGGAAGTACCAGAATGTGTTACTTCTGGGTTTTGGCAGTCATACATGCGCAGAAGTGCTAAATCACGCTATGCGCATGCACAGAAGCGCCGAATCGCAACCCGCACGTGCGCAGATGCGGGGCTGTGGGTTGTGAACACTGCAGGTTGCGAACGTGCCTCCAGCACGGTTCACGTTCGCAACCCGAGAGTCCACTGTACATATCATTTTGGGAATGATTCACATTCTTACATAGCTGCATTGTGCATTCTTTGTTAATAAAAACTATGATGTGACACAAGCAATTTTTTATGCCCAAAGTGTGGACTGGTAAGGGAACCACTGCCTTAAGGACTCATTGCAAAGATTCTGCATGTGACTGAGCAAGGGCAACAGGAAATATATTTGCCCTCTTGTGGAGAAACAGAGATATTACGTATGGTGCTGCTGATAGTTTTGAAATCCCTTCTTTTACTATCCCTTTTCAGTGATCCCCCAGCCCACCTTGGCAATCTCACTCACCCTGGATTTTATAATCAGTGCTTTGAGAGGTGGTTGAGGTTCCTGTATTGCAGGCGATTGGACCTGATGACCCTTGCAGTCCCTTCCAACTCTTCAATTCTATGTTGTTGTTGCTGTTTAGTTACTTAGTCGTGTCCGACTCTTCGTGACCCCCTGGACCAGAGCACGCCAGGCACTCCTGTCTTCCACTGCCTCCCGCAGTTTGGTCAAACTCATGTTTGTAACTTCGAGAACACTGTCCAACCATCTCGTCCTCTGTCGTCCCCTTCTCCTTGTGCTCTCCATCTTTCCCAACATCAGGGTCTTTTCCAGGGAGTCTTCTCTTCTCATGAGGTGGCCAAAGTATTGGAGCCTCAGCTTCAGGATCTGTCCTTCCAGTGAGCACTCAGGGCTGATTTCCTTCAGAATGGATAGGTTTGATCTTCTTGCAGTCCACGGGACTCTCAAGAGTCTCCTCCAACACCATAATTCAAAAGCATCAATTCTTCGGCGATCAGCCTTCTTTATGGTCCAGCTCTCACTTCCATACATCACTACTGGGAAAACCATAGCTTTAACTATACGGACCTTTTAACTATGATTCTATGAAAAATACTACTGCAAACGGGGATTCCAGTATTATTTATTTTTGTGTAGCCGAAGCCATTACAAAACAAAATGAGACACATATGACAGAATAAAACACATTATACAACGTAATTATGAAAACCAGGCATTCTGTTGGATAAGAGTTTGCTCTGATGGAGGATTTAACTTATCGTCCCAGCAAACTTTTCTCCTTAAAACTGGTAGCAAAACAGGTTACTTTTTCAGAAGTATAAGGAGGACCTTTCTCCTAATAAAAAGTTAATCAGATGATCAATCTCTCAGCTGGGAAATTTAAATCTTTGAACAAGGCTCATAGATTGGGTAAATCAGTAAGCAGTGGGGAAAGACTTAGTGCTTGTATTATGGGCATCACATTTTGCTCCCTTTATGTTTTTCCTTTTCATATGTAATAACAGGAGCAAGAATATTACTGGCCCAAAAATGGAAGCAAGAAGAATTACTGACGGTTGAAGAATGGAGAATGAAGTTAATGGACTATGCAGAATTAGATAAACTAAAAGGAAGGATTCAAAACTGGCAGGACCAGAAATTCATGGAAGACTGGAGTAAATTTATGGACTACTTGAAAAGTATTTGCATGGACAGGCGGAGTCCCCAGATCCTGAGCGGTCCCCCCCCCCCGTCATGTGGAATAACGACTCAAGACAACGTGCTATGGGATTAAATTGGCCACAACTTTATTAAATTTCAAATGTGGGTAGACCTTGGCTCAGGCATTGGGAGTTCTCCCTCCCCAGTCCCCAGCCAGGGACCTAGGGAGCTTCAGGGTTATCCAGTGTGTGTGTGTGGGGGGGATGGGCAGGCTCTGGAGAACATATGTTCAAGCAGAGATAGCCGCCCCCGTTATGCCGCCGCCGCAGGGGAGAGCAATGACGACCTTTCGGCGTACGGTCAAAGCCTCCCTTCAGAAACCCCTTTAATGGGAAACCCTGGTATCGCTGCCGCAAAGAGGAAGATGGACTAAAGGATTCCGCCCAAGGCCTGATACCGCCAAAGTTGTGACGTTTTGCTACAGGAAAGGCGAAACCTGCCAATGCAGGGAAATTCCTTTCCGGCCCTTTAACAGTGACCTTAACGTAGCAGCGCCCGCATACCTGTGAAGAAAAGTTAACCTGCAAAACCTGTGAAGAAAAGTTAACCTGCAAAATAAGACATTAACTGAGGGTGGGTAGGGTGGGAGAAGCTCTGGAGCCAAGTGAGGATTCCCAGGTAAGATCCTCCCTCTATTGTGTGGGCAGGTAATCCCTCCCCTACCTGGCCTGGTCTCCTTGGCAACGCTTCCCCCAGGTGGGATTGGACAACTGACTGAGGTAGGCGGAGACCTCCAGGTATCCCACCTGAGGGAAGGCAAAGCCAAGCCTATGCTGTTGGAGCCGCTCCAGATCTAGGGGCTGTGCGCGTCCACGCAAAGGGTGCCCCCCGTTTTAAGCAGGGAGCGGACATTGTGAAGATCAGACAATGTTTGTAGGTTTGCAAGAAGTTTTGTGAGGAGTATTATTGGAAGTATTGCAAAATTGGAGAAGGGGAAGGACGATTTGTTAAGAGATGTAAAGGCAATAGAAAGTTAAGAAATGCATAAGAAGTGGTTAAAACGGTGGATCATCAGAGGTGCTGATGGAAGTCTAAAAAGATTGTATAAGTGATAAGTTTTGTGGTACATTTTATAATTTATATGTTAAAATCAATATTTTTTTTTTTAAAAAACTATATCTTTCTGGGTCCCTCACTCCACCTTGCAAATTGGTACAGCTGTATGTTTACTTTGATTCATAAATCTCACTTGCACTCAGGTGTGCTTATTCCCAAAGTGAGCGTTCATACTGACCCTGTGAACCCATCTGCCAGTTCCTCAGAAGAAAGCCAAGCTTGCAATTCAAACCAACCTCACGGGGTTTCATCAGATTGACAGGTGGGTGAGAGTGGGACCATGCATGCTACCAAGGTGTGATATAAACCATGTCAACCAGATCCTATCTGCTAAAAGACCTCAGATTTTGATCGGATGACCTCCAAGGCAGCTCACAACACGCTAACAATCCCACACGTGCTTTACTCGGAAGCAAATCCTCTTTGCAAAGATTTCACATTTGCCATATCGGGGTGGAATCCTCTAACATCTTCCACCCACGCTTCTTGAGAGCCAGTGTGGTGTAGTGGTTAAGAGCGGTGGACTCGTTAAATGGACCTTTCCTAAGAAACCTGAGGCTTTTCTCCTGGGCATGGTTGGCCAAATGGTGCCAAAGAAGGATAGGACTTTTTTTATGTATGCAACCACAGCAGCAAGAATTCTTTTGGCAAAGTATTGGAAGATGCAAGAACTACCTACTCTGGAAGAATGGCAGACAAAGGTGACAGACTTCATGGGATTGGCAGAGATGACCGGCAGAATCCGCGACCAGGGGAAAGAGACGGTGGAAGAGGACTGGCAGAAATTCAAAATATATCTTAAAAATTGTTGTAAAATTGAGGAGTGTTAGGATGTCAAGGGGTATGAAGTAGAGAATTACAGCTGTAACTAATAAATTTGAGGAAATTTAATGAAAAGGAAATTAATTAGATAAACTGATTAAAGGGTTGCTAAAGAATGTTGGAATAAGGATGCAGCGAAAGGGAGGTATGGGGAAGTCGATATATGTTTAATGTTGTGTTTGTTTTTTGTTTTTGTGATGTGTTTGTCTTTTATTATGTGTTTGAAAAATCAATAAAAATTTTATTAAAAAAAAAAAAGAGCGGTGGACTCGTAATCTGGAGAACTGGGTTTGTGTCTCTACTCCTCCACATGCAGCTGCTGGGTGACCTTGGGCCAGTCACACTACTCTGAAGTCTCTCAGCCTCTCACTCACCTCACAGAGTGTTTGTTGTGGGGGAGGAAGGGAAAGGAGAATGTTAGCCGCTTGGAGACTCCTTCGGGTAGTGATAAAGCGGGATATCAAATCCAAATCCAAACTCTTCTTGTGTAGCAGTGTTTGCAAAAAAACCCCACCACAACATGTAGGAAGTATCTGTCCTCAGACAAACCTGACACAGGAAAGATGAGTCCTGGCTGTGAGGGGAAATTGTAGATCTTTTAAACTTTGGAGATTGCAAGGAGTAGAAAACAACAGTGAAGCGGGGAAGAAAAAACAGCATTTACAGGGAGTGGGAAACAGCAGGTCTTTGGGGCTGGACTCTTGTTGCTTGATGTGCAGACAACTCACTTCTCAATCACAACTCTGACTTCTGAAGAAGTGTGCATGCACACGAAAGCTCATACCAAGAACTAACTTAGTTGGTCTTTAAGGTGCTACTGGAAGGAATTTTTTTTGTTTTGACTATGGCAGACCAACACGGCTACCTATCTGTAACTGGAACTCTGACTTCATTCATTGGCTAGAAAACACTGAAAGTTGAGCTCATTTCACCTCTCACTTAGAAGTTTCCCTGCACATCTATCTTTGTACCATCTCTTCCAAGAGGTTTAGCAACTTTCTTTAAAATAAAAAAATAAATCTAGTTGTTCGGACCTCTACTGGGTCTGGGCCTGGCACATAAATACCACCCCTTGGAAGTGCTGCTGGGATGCTTCAAGGTAAAGGGACGCCTGACGGTTAAGTCCAGTCGCGAACGACTCTGGGGTTGCGGCGCTCATCTCGCTTTATTGGCCGAAGGAGCCGACATTTGTCCACAGTTTTTCCAGGTCGTGTGACCCGCATGACTAAGCCCCTTCTTGCGAAACCAGAGCAGTGCAGGGAAACGCCGTTTACCTATTTATCGCGGTACCTATTTATCTACTTGCACTTTGATGTGCTTTCAAACTGCTAGTTTGGCAGGAGATGGGACAGAGCAACGGGAGCTCACCCTGTTGCGGGGATTTGAACTGCTGACCTTCCGACTGGCAAGTCCTAGGCTCTGTGGTTTAACCCACAGCACCACTCGCGTCCCACTTGCTGGGATGCTTAGCATCTCCCAGTCTGCTTCTCCCCCTTACACCTGCAGAGCTGGCCAGCTGACTGGGGTTAACTCCTCTCACCTTCCTTGGAAGTGGACAGCTGCTATGGCAGCTCTGATGTTCCTCCTCCTTCTGGACACTGCCCAGCAGATAACAGTATCAATGGCTGCTTTCAGCAGCTCCATTTGGAGGTACACTTCCTGTTCTCTGTCACCCCCAAACCTTAAGATCCATGTAGGGATGCAGAGATGTCACGGGCAGGACTTTACGATGTCATGGGTAGGACTTAATGATGTCATGGGGGTCGGTGCCTCATGGGATTGCAAATTATTAAAAGTCGGAAGATGTGATCCATAGGCTGGGTGGGTCCAGGAATCCAGCAGAACCAGAAAAGGAACATTTAGGGCTGTTATTTTTATTCAGGTAGGGAGCCAGCAGTGGTGGACCATGAGGCCTCAAATTTCAGCACAATGCCAAAATTTGGCACCCCCTGAATCTCAGAGCCATTCTAAATACAGTTGTACCTTGGAAGTCAAACGGAATCCGTTCCGGAAGTCCGTTTGGCTTCCAAAACCAACTCGCAGCTTCTGATTGGCTGCAGGAAGCTCCTGCAGCCAATCAGAAGCTGTGGAAGCCCTGTCGGATGTTCAGGTTCCAAAAGAACGTTTGCAAACCGGAACAATCACTTCCGGGTTTGTGGCGTTGGGGAGCCAAAACGTCTGAGTTCCCGGGTGTTCAGGATCCAAGGGATGACTGTAATAGTTGTGGGGCTCCCTAGTGGCACCCCCAAGTTCTGCACCCAGTGCGAATGAACCAGTTGTGCCCCCAAAATCCGCCTCTGGAGCCGGTATGAGCTCTGTTATTTAAATACCATTCCTCCCCCGTCCAGTACAGAAAATCAGATCCTGTCACTTGTGTTGGGCCCAGCATTTTTGGTTGTTGTGGTGGCCATCAAATCCTAAGCCACTCTAGACAAGGTGACTTCAGAGTGGTTTCCCCAAGACCAAGTTCATGATCTCTGATACCACCAAATCTGGAGATTGTTATGTTAGTCCCTTACCTTTCTTGCCCTGATCTGGCCACAGTGATCCATGTGGTGGTCACCCCCAGGCTTGATTATTGTAACTTGCTCTACCCTTGAAGCTGACCCAGAAACTCCAGCGGGTGCAGAATGCTGCAGCGAGGCTCCTTACAGGGTCCTTGCTGCAGGATCACATTCATCCAGTGCTTTACCAACTGCACTTGCTCCCCGTGGAGTACAGGGTCAGGTTTAAGGTGCTGGTTTTGACCTTTAAAGCCCTATGCGGCCTAGGACCCGTGTACCTATGGGACCGCCTCTCCTGGTATGCCCCGTGGAGGACCTTAAGGTCCACAAGTGACAACATTTTGGAGGTCCCAGGTCGCAAGGTGGTTAGATTGGTCTCAACTAGGGCCAGGGCCTTTTCAGTACTGGCCCCGACTTGGTGGAACGCTCTGTCACAATAGACTAGGGCCCTGCGGGACTTGACATCTTCCTGCAGGGCCTGCAAGATGGAGCTGTTCCGCCTGGCCTTTGGTTTGGACACAGTCTGACCCTTATGTTTCTCTCCCCTTATGGTCTTGATTTATCAGCTACTTTTAAAATGAGGCTGCATTTTAAATTGCATTTTAACCTGTATTTTAAATTGGTTCCCCTCCATTATGTTTTTTACTGTGATTTTATTGGTGTTAGCTGCCCTGAGCCCGGCTCTGGCCGGGGAGGGTGGGGTATAAATAAATTTTATTATTATTATTATTAGTAGGGGGGAATCCCAACCCTGTTTTGGGATTCCAACACCAGTTCAAAACTGGCAGACTACTGGGCAGGGAACTCAGAAGAGGGAAGAAAGCAGCAAGATTCTGAACAGGAAGTTGCTGGCCCAAACTCTCCTCTCTAGGATTTGCCTGGGACTCCAGAGACTCACTGCTGCCAGTGACAATAATGGGCTAGATGGATGAATATTCTGACCTAGTATTATGTAGTTTCCTTTGTAGATAGCACAGCCTCATTTTTAGTTTTTTGTCACATGGAACTCAGTGGAAGCCATGCTGAGCTGAGCCAGCCTCTCTTTGCATAGCTCCACCCCTTCATTTGCATAACCCAGGCTCTGCTCTTTGGTGTAAAGCTGGAATTCTGGCAACTGGCTCGTCTATGCATATATATTTAATCTAAGGAATCCTTCGATTTATTGGTTACACGGAGGTTGTTGTACACTTGTCCCAAGCCCTTGGGAAAATGGTAATGGCTTTGGAACAGGATTAGAGAATTGCAGGTAGATTTGGAATACAAAATAAATGTGTTAAGTTGAGGGTGAACATATCAAGACGACACAGTGATTCTCCAAACAGCTCTTGTTTATTCACAGATCAGAACAGAACTGAACTGAACTGAAGGGTTCAGCCAGTCTGCCTATATAGAGCTCCAGTACAACGTAACTGTAACAACCTTCTGTAACTATCCAATCACTGAACGTCACTTTCAATCCCTTATTTGCATATGTGGACCTGAGTGAAAACTATCTACAGTATCCCCCTGCTGGCCCAGGGTGAGAACTTCAGTACATACCAAAATGAAATGCCAGTGGACACCTTGTGAATTTGATTGGAGTCAAAGTGAAGTTTTAGACTAGGAACTGGATACCTCAGAATGCTTGGCAGTCATATATGCATGTGTCAACTTGCAAGGCTGGGCCATCTTGACGGAACTGCAATTTCATTATATTTGTTGCTGCAGAGTTTGTTTAAGCAGGAAGTTTAGTATGATTCGGGGGGGGAGGGGCAGAGAGGGAGGGAACTAATCTGGATCCTTCCCAACTTGGCAAGGCAAAAAGACTTTTGAGCCCAGCAATTTGTCTTACGTTTCAGGTTCTGGGAATTGCAAAATATTTCAGGATCACCTAGAGCAAAGCAAGATGAAATTTGCTTGGGAGTGGCAGAATTGCTTGCTGCGCTTGGGCTGGGGACGATATCGATGGAGATGAGGAAAGAAGCTCTTTAGAAGTATTATATTTTCTGTTGTGAGCACACACTTGAAAAAAGGTTAGCAATGAAGCATCGACATACTGTAAGAAGCAGAGACCATTTAACAACCCAGGAAAGTAAGACCATCACACCCCGCAGAAACAGGAGATTTACCGGCACAAACCTGTGCTTGCCTACTCAGAAGTAATTTCCACTGAGGCTGTGTACGTGCCATACATTCAAAACACATTTAAAGTGCATTTCTTCCCCTGAATAATCCAGAGCTGTTGTTTATTCCCTTACAGAGTTACTGTATTTTTCGCTCTATAACATGCACCTGACCATAACACGCACATAGTTTTTAGAGGAGGAAAACAAGAAAAAAAATATTCCAAACGAAACAGCGGATGTATGATTTTTGTGGTTCACACTGTGGCCACAGACATGTGATCTGACGGTGAGTTTGGGGTAGCCCAATGCAAAAATTCTGAGGATCCATGCTTTGTAACCACGTTTTTGCACCACTGCGGCCCCAGGCAACAGTGGGTGCATGATTTTTTTGGTGCAAGCTGTAGCCATGGACATACCATGTGATCTGATGGTGAATTTGGGGTGACCCAGTGCAAAAATCCTGAGGATCCATGTGGATCCGTGCTTTGTAACCACGTTTTAAGTGGGGAGGGAAGGAAAAACACTCAAGGGACAAGGAACACGTGTGGGGTGGGTGGAGAAGGATGCTGTTAATAATGCAGAAGAGGGGTATAAGGGGAGAAGGCTCCTCTCCTCTCCCGCTTTGCTCCTTTAAAGCAAGCAGGCTCTCTGTCCCTCTCTCCTCCCCACTCAGCGGTTCTTCTCCTGCTTTGCTGTTTCAAAGCGAGCCAAGGAGGAGGGAAGGAAGGGGAACCATGGATCCTCTGCTCACGACTGCAGCAGATCCCCCGCCATCCGTAGGCATTCGCTCCATAACATGCACAGACATTTCCCCTTACTTTCTAGGAGGAAAAAAAGTGAGTGTTATGGTGCACAAAATACGGTACATTTCCCAGCACACTTAACAAACCACAGTTCCTAGGATTCTTTGGGGGAAGGGATGTGCCATAAATGTGCTTCAAATGTACAGTGTACACACAGCCCCAGTTTAGTAGGACTCCAAGGGTAATCTGGTCCAACTCCTTGCAATGCAGGAATCTCAGCTAAAGACTTGTTGTTGTTGTTGTTTAGTCATTTAGTCGTGTCCAACTCTTTGTGACCCCATGGACCAGAGCACGCCAGGCACTCCTGTCTTCCACTGCCTCCCACAGTTTGGTCAAACTCATGCTGGTAGCTTCGAGAACACTGTCCAACCATCTCATCCTCTGTCGTCCCCTTCTCCTTGTGCCCTCCATCTTTCCCAACATCAGGGTCATTTCCAGGGAGTCTTCTCTTCTCATGAGGTGGCCAAAGTATTGGAGCCTCAGCTTCAGGATCTGTCCTTCCAGTGAGCACTCAGGGCTGATTTCCCTCAGAATGGAGAGGTCTGATCTTCTTGCAGACTCTCAAGAGTCTCCTCCAGCAGCATAATTCAAAAGCACCAATTCTTCGGCGATCAGCTTATTTTATGGTCCAGCTCTCACTTCCATACATCACTACTGGGAAAACCATAGCTTTAACTACACAGACCTTTGTCGGCAAGGTGATACTCCCAGTTAAATGTGTATAAGAACTGTAGCTTTCATATAAGACCTTTCTGCATGTGTGAAAGAGCATCTCACACAATGTATTGTTATCCGCCTTCCCTCTTCAAGGAGCATGTAACTAAAAACATTTCAGACCTGCGTTAAAAGATTAATTGCATTAGAAGTTGGAGCCAGGCTAGAGAGGAGGTTGGATCTTGGGGTGACAAGTGAGTCAAAGATATTCTGAAGGAGGAAAGGACCTGAATGGTTGTTGTTGTTTTTTGCCTACGTAGTGGAAGATATATACAGTAGTACCTCGGGTTACATACACCTTCAGTTTACAGATGCTTCAGGTTACAGACTCCGCTAACCCAGAAATAGTACCTCGGGTTAAGAACTTTGCCTCAGGATGAGAACAGAAATCGTGCTCTGGCGGCATGGCAGCAGTGGGAGGCCCCATTAGCTAAAGTGGTGCTTCAGGTTAAGAACAGTTTCAGGTTAAGAACAGACCTCTGGAACGAATTAAGTTCTTAACCTGAGGTACTACTGTACAGCAGATCTCTGTGTCTGAACTAACTTTCTCAGGCAGGGCATTTGAGGAATGGAGGCAAGTAGTCTTGAAGACAAGAGATCAACTTCTATGGCTTATTGACAGTGGTAGCTTGGGTTAAGAACTTAATTCGTTTTGGAGGTCCGTTCTTAGCCTGAAACTGTTCTTAACCTGAGGCACCACTTTAGCTGATGGGGCCTCCTGCTGCCGCCACGCGATTTCTGTTCTCATCCTGAAGCAAAGTTCTTAACCCGAGGTACTATTTCTGGGTTAGCGGAGTCTGTAACCTGAAGTGTCTGTAACCTGAAGCGTCTGTAACATGAGGTACCACTGTATTTAAAACAAACACATCGTTGGGTCTAGAGGTCACCTAACTAAGTATTCTTTAAAGAACTCAAATGTGAAATTGCTGGTTTTCTAACAATAAGCGGCAACTTGTCCCTAAGGCTGGGTGTCACACCTGAGGACTGAAAAATCCCAATTTTAAAAATGGGATTCAGCTGCTGGTCTAGTCAGCTTTGCATGAATCTTGCATTTTGTTTCAGGAAACAAAATGGATTGGGCCAGTCTTGCAAGGCTTGAGTTTGATTCATATCATTCATCTCTCTTTCTCTCTCTTTAAAATTAGAGTAAGCTGGTCAATGTCATAAATGTTTCTTCTAGAATAAAACGCCTCTGAGCAAATGGGCAATCTCTCTTTGCTTTTGGGTGGCTCTCCCTGCAACATATTTTCCCCATTAACTTAGTAGTAAAGTCAATTGGCAGCGATGAATCTTCTTCATTAATTTCTTTGTTGGCAAACTTTATCTCTCTTTCGTAATTAGTGACTGGGTGGAATTTGCTGGAAGGAGTGAGGATGATGGTCTCTTGTGGTTTGAAATCTGGAACTGATGTGAATGACGCTAAAAGTTAATTTTGTCATCATTAATGATGAATAAGATTTTCCTTATGTTTTCACTTCAAGAAAAAGGAAAAGAAATAACGGAAAGTTAAGTCCTATTTGTTTGTCCTGTATTTTTATGGTTGGGGATGGGGAGATAAACTTGGCCATATGTTTCAACTATAGATTAATCAACCAAACTTAAGTTGATTTACTGATGGGAACTTCCCCCCTCCTCCATGTTAACAGGACCAGGTTCTAACATAGTGTTGTTGTTGTTGTTTAGTCGTTTAGTCGTGTCCGACTCTTCGTGACACCATGGACCTGTCTTCCACTGCCTCCCCCAGTTTGGTCAAACTCATGCTGGTAGCTTTGAGAACACTGTCCAACCATCTTGTCCTCTGTCGTCCCCTTCTCCTTGTGCCCTCCATCTTTCCCAACATCAGGGTCTTCTCTTCTCATGAGGTGGCCAAAGTATTGGTGTCTCAGCTTCACAATCTGTCCTTCCAGTGAGCACTCAGGGCTGATTTCCTTCAGAATGGATGCGTTTGATCTTCTTGCAGTCCATGGGACTCTCAAGAGTCTCCTCCAGCACCAGAATTCAAGAGCATCTATTCTTCGGCAGTCAGCCTTCTTTATGGTCCAGCTCTCACTTCCATACATCACTACTGGGAAAACCATAGCTTTAACTATACAGACTTTTGTTGGCAAGGTGATGTCTCTGCTTTTTAAGATGCTATCTAGGTTTGTCACTGCTTTTCTCCCAAGGAGCAGGCGTCTTTTAATTTTGTGGCTGCTGTCACCATCTGCAATACTCATGGAGCCCAAGAATATAAAATCTCTCACTGCCTCCATTTCTTCCCCTTCTATTTGCCAGGAGGTGATGGGACCAGTGGCCATGATCGGCAAGGCAGTGATCCATGAAGGGGAACATAGTGTAGTCCCCCTAAGTACAGGACTTAATGCAGCATCCTATGGATAAATAATAAGAGGGGGCAAGGCACTATTGATCTGGTCTGGGGCCTGATACATGCTGGATCGCTCAATGCCCCATAATGGATCGAGGGCCTTGCAAAACCCTAAAGTTGTGTATCAGAGTGGGGGAGAGGAAGAGCCAGTGTAGGCAGAGTATTGCTTGCACCACACCTTCTCCCCAACTCCCTGTCCTCCTTACCACCCCCCTACAAGTTTAATAACATCCCCTCCCCACCTTTCATCCATGTTACAGGCCACGCCAATCTCTGCAAAGTGGTAGCAAGGTTCCAGGGGTCTTGGCACTTAACCAGGGCTTGTGTTCCTTTAGAATGAGGCACGGCGGAGACTGTAGTGTCTTTAAGATATATGGTTTTATTTATACATATATACAACTCAGCCTTGATGGAGGGAGGGCAAAGCATCACACTCCAAGGGTGTCTCCTGTTGCTCTCCTCATAACTTCAGCAAGCTTGGGTCCAGCCATTCTCCCTGGTCTTTGCATGCAGGTTCCTCTAGCCCAGGCATAGGCAAACTCGGTCCCTCCAGATGTTTTGAGACTACAATTCCCATCATCCCTGACCACTGATCCTGTTAGCTAGGGATGATGGGAGTTGTAGTCCCCCCCAAAACATTTGGAGGGCCGAGTTTGCCTATGCCTGCTCTAGCCATCATCACATGGTGTTCCGACCTCTCCCCTTTTCTTCTGCAAGCCCCTTGCTCCAAGCCTTGTGTAAAAAGGGGCAGCTTTTTTCCTGTGGTGACACCTCCCCAGACCACACCCACTCCCGAGTCACATGCCCTCTCCCCATGCCACGCCTCTTACCAGCCTTGCGTCATACCCTCCTTCTGGTTGGTTGATTTTTTGGAAGTGTATTTATTTATTTCTCACATCTATACTCCATCTATTCCTCCGAGGAGTTCAAGGTGGGGTTAAAGGATTTTCCCTCTCCTCATTTAATCCAAACAGCAACCCTGTAAGGCTGAGAGGCATTGACTGGGGCCAAGGTGAGTCTCATGGCTAAGTGGGGATTTGAATCCTGATCTACCAGGTCCTAGTCTGACACTCTCAACCAGTGTTCTTCAAACTTGGGTCTCCAGCTGCTGTTGGACTACAACTCCCATCATCCTTAGCTAGCAGGACCAGTGGCCAAGGGATAATGGGAGTTGTAGTCCAACAGCAGCCGAGGACCCAAGTCTGAGGAGTGTTCTTCAAACTTAGGTCTCCAGCTATGGTTGGACTACAACTCCCATCATCCCTAGCTTGCAGGACCAGTGGCCAAGGGATAATGGGAGTTGTAGTCCAACAGCAGCCGAGGACCCAAGTCTGAGGAGTGTTCTTCAAACTTGGGTCTCCAGCTATGGTTGGACTACAACTCCCATCATCCCTAGCTAGCAGGACCAGTGGCCAGGGGATGATGGGAGTTGTAGTCCAACAGCAGCCGAGGACCCAAGTCTGAGGAGTGTTCTTCAAACTTGGGTCTCCAGCTATGGTTGGACTACAACTCCCATCATCCCTAGCTAGCAGGACCAGTGGCCAGGGGATGATGGGAGTTGTAGTCCAACAGTAGCCGGGGACCCAAGTCTGAGGAGTGTTCTTCAAACTTGGGTCTCCAGCTATGGTTGGACTACAACTCCCATCATCCCTAGCTAGCAGGACCAGTGGCCAAGGGATGATGGGAGTTGTAGTCCAACAGCAGCCGGGGACCCAAGTCTGAGGAGCACTGCTCTGAATATCACACCAGTCTCTGAACTGTGATAGTACCTGTTGCTCGCTTGGCCAAAGGACAGAGAGGCTTCGTGTATGAGTGTAGAAACTCGCCCATTTGTTCAAAGGTAACATGACCTTTCAATGTGTTGCCCCAGAACCCATCCACTGCTAGCATGAGGCCCCTGGATGCTTTCCCAGGAAGGAATGCAGCCCGTGGAGCTCAGGACTATTGGTCTGAAGGCAATCTCAGGCTGAAGACCAGGGATTTTCGTCTCCGGCCATATGAGAAGCATTACGCGGTGCAAAGGCCCTTGAGTGACAGCTCCCTCGGAGCGGCCTGTGTGAGTCAGCCCTGAGCTATGTGTTTCTGAGTAGGTCAACTCTGGTTTAGGCAAGAAGTTGCAGCTCCCGGAAGGATTGGATTAGAGAGGTTTATAGACAGGGCTGCGGATCTGCTCAAACCCAAGGCCAAATGGAACAGAGCTTCAACACAACAGGGGAGGTCTCCGGCCTTAAAAGGCCAGTTACTCATCAGCGAGCATCTCGGATGGGGCGTCCCAAGAGCAAACTCCTTGGGTGTAACTTATTTCATACCCTTACTGGAATATGATGCTAGCATGCAAATAACATCCGATGGGCAGTCAGAAGAGAGGCGATGTCGTGTGGCCTCCAACTCGGTCTTCTGTGGGCACCTTATAAAGCTCAGAAAGGCATTTCTGTCCGATGGCCCTTTAAGACAGGAAAACAAAAGTGTTAACAAATGAGCATTTTGTCATTTATTCAGCGTTCTTTTATTGCACATCTGAAAAAAGACTTCTGGAAGCCCAGAATGTGGAAAGGCTACATCAAGGAGGCCCCAACATGATACCACAAGTGTAATAATAATAATAATAATAATAATAATAATAATAATAATTTTTATTTATACCCCGCCCTCCCCAGCCAAGGCTGGGCTCAGGGCGGCTAACAAGCAATAATAAAAACAAGTTGAATGAATACAACTTAAAAACAAGATTAAAGTACAACATTAAAATATTGAAACATTAAAGTATTAAAATGCAGCCTCATCACAGGAGGAGAAAGGAAAAAAGAAAAAAGAAAGAGGGGGAGGGAATCAAATTGGCTCCAAGCAAAAGGCCAGGCGGAACAACTCTGTCTTACAGGCCCTGCGGAAAGAAATCAGATCCTGCAGGGCCCTGGTCTCATGAGACAGAGCGTTGCACCAGGTCGGAGCCAGTGTTGAAAAGGCCCTGGCTCTGGTTGAAGCTAATCTAACCCGGGACCACTAGGGTGTTGCTATTTATGGACCTTGAGGCTCTGCATGGGGCATACCGGGAGAGGCGGTCCCGTAGGTACGAGGGTCCTAGGCCGTGAAGGGCTTTAAAGGTCAAAAGGAGAACCTTAAATCTGACCATGTACTCCACCGGGAGCCAGTGCAGCTGGAAAAGCACTGGGTGAATATGCTCCCATGGCAGAGACCCTGTGAGGAGCCTCGCTGCTTCATTCTGCACCCGCTGGAGTTTCTGGGACAGCTTCAAGGGCAGCCCCGCATAGAGCGAATTACAGTAGTCAAGCCTGGAGGTGCCCGTCACATGGATCACTGTGGCCAGGTCGGGGCGGGAAAGGTAAGTGACCTTTCATGAGAACTAAGAGGCCATATATTTAAAGCATCCCACCAGACTGGTACATTCTGCAGTATTTCTTTGACTCAATAATGGTGCATTCATGCTGGACTTAAACTGGACCATCGCCATATCATTCTGCCTTATTAGGTCTTCTGCTATGCTTCCCCAATGTTACCGCATTATTGCTGTCTGGAGAGGCACTTTTGCACTTTAGCACATCAAAAGTGTGACAAAGAAATAAACTGGAGCATTTATGGCAGGGTTGCCATATCCCCCAAAGTGGAAATCTGGACCAAGCTGTTGAGCCCAACTTGCCATACATCCAGATTTCCCCGGACATTTTGCAGATTCAGCCAAAATCTGCCCGGATACCATTTTGCTGAGCAATTCCCTGGGAAATTGCTTTATGGTATAATACTAATGGGATGTGGGTGGCGCTGTGCGTTAAACCACAGAGCCTAGGGCTTGCCGATCAGGTTGGTGGTTTGAATCCCCACAATGGGGTGAGCTCCTGTTGTTCGGTCCCTGCTTCTGCCCACCTAGCAGTTCGAAAGCACATCAAAGTGCAAGTAGATAAATAGGTACCGCTCCGGCGGAAAGGTAAACACCGTTTCCATGCACTGCTCTGGTTCGCCAGAAGCGGCTTAGTCATGCTGGCCACATGACCCGGAAGCTGTACATCGGCTCCCTCGGCCAATAAAGCGAGATGAGCGCTGCAACCCCAGAGTCGGCCACGAATGGACCTAATGGTCAGGGGTTCCTTTACCTTTACCTATAATACTAATATTTGCACACCTCCTCTGTAGACCTCAAGTTGGTCTGCAAAATAAAATTACAATACAGTGGTACCTCGGGTTAAATACACTTCAGGTTACATACGCTTCAGGTTACACACTCAGCTAAACCAGAAATAGTGCTTCAGGTTAATAACTTTGCTTCAGGATAAGAACAGTTTCAGGTTAAGAACGGACCTCCGGAACGAATTAAGTACTTAACCCGAGGTAATGTACAAAACCTGTAACAAATGTTGGAAATGTAAAGAGAAAGAGGGTACATTTATTCATATGTGGTGGGAGTGTAAGAAAGTGAAGGGGTTCTGGGAAATGATATATAATGAGTTAAAGAAAATGCTGAAATATAGCTTTGTAAAGAAACCAGAAACCTTCTTACTGGGAATAACTAAAAAGGAAATAAATAAGAGGGACTGTAAACTCTTTCAATACGCAATAACAGCAGCGAGAATATTGATGGCCCAAAAATGGAAACAAGAAGAACTACCGACTTTGGAAGAATGGAGAACAAAACTAACAGACTATGCAGAACTGGACAAATTAACTGGAAAAATCAGACTTCAAAGAGACCATAAGTTTCTAGAGGACTGGGGAAAATTCAGAGAATATTTGAAACCTGTATGTGAGGAACATACAACGCTAGTGTGTTTTAAAGAAGCTTTGTGAAAAAAATAAGGAATATTGCAAGAATGTAAATGAGGACAGAAAAATTTTATTTAAAGGCGATACTATAATTAAGGAATGTGAAGATAGAAATTTAACTACGGATGATTGTCAGAGGAGTTGAGGGAGGTTCAATAAGTCAAAATATATGATGTGGAAATTTGTATGATTGGAGATTTTTTGAAAAATTTAATAAAAATTCATTATATATATATATATATATATATATATATATATATATATATATATAGTACTTAACCCGAGGTACCACTGTATAAAAATATGAACAACAACAAACCAGTAATTTCCCCTCCCACAACACATATAAAAGGGCACCAGGTGTCAATCAACCCAAAGCCTGGTTCTTGCCTGGCACCTAAAGGTGTATAATGAGGGCCTCAGAGGTTGATCTCAGAGTCCGGGGAGGTTCATATGGCGAAAGACGGTCTTATAAAATGTGACAGGATGTCGGCTGGAAGTGATGGGAGGTGTAGTGGTTGGAAACGAAGCAATATGGCCGCCCTGAAAGATTGGAAAGCACAAACAGTATCAACAATGGGACTGCGTCCTGGGATCCTACTGCCACCACGACCCTGAAGAATCATTTCTGAACAGCAAACAACATGTGTCACCGAGGACCCAATGCCCGGGAAAGCAGCAGAACACAGGTATGCTACTTGCTTGGCATTCTGCATTGAGCAAAATGTTGGTGGGGCATCAGACCTTTTTCTGGAACTGGCTTTAAAAAAAAACCAAAAAACCACCAAGTGGGGGCAACTGTACTATAGCTGGACCGGTTAATTTGAGAATTTTGCTGATGCTCGTTTAGATGCTGAAGGCAATGCATTAGGAACTGATGGTGCTTGATTATTATCCAATCAGTTCCTGATGCAGTATCTGCGACATCAAAAACTCTGCAGGCTACACCTTTGTGTGTGTGTGTGTGTGTGTGTGTGTGTGTGTAAGAGAGAGAGAGAGAGAGAGAGAGAGAGAGAGAGAAAGAAAGAAAGAAAGAAAGAAAGAAAGAAAGATCCTTTCTATTTCCAATGTTCAGGCAGTGAGTGCCGTTCCTTACATTGCCATAACAGCACCACCACCCACCCACAGACTCAGGGGAACCTCAATGTTTGCGTAAAGGGCAATAACTTTTTTTTGGGGGGGGAGCACAAAGAGACATGGAGCTCAGGGAGTATGTTCAATGGTCATAAAAAAAACAACCAGGAAAAAGAAGGGGGAATGGAATGGAGTGCCTGAAACCCCTGAATTCAACACAGCAACATTTTGCTGCAGCTCCCACTTGTTTTAAACTGCCACAGCGCACAATTTACCATTTGGTTGGGTGTGTTGTTCAGGCACTTGTTCGACCACAAGGCTTCCCTTTTGGAAATACTCACTATCAACTACATTACAAAGGGTAGTGGTGGGCTGTTTTGCACTCACTGTTGTTTCTGGTTGATGAAAACGTACGGAGGCAATAAGCCCTTTAACTCCAGAAAGTAAGAAGGGTCTGCTGGATCAAGCCAATGACCTGTCAAGCCCAGCATCCCGTTCTCACAGGGACCGACCAGATGCCTGTGGGAAACTTTCTGACAGGATTTGAACACGAGACCGCTCTCGCCTCCTGTGGATTCTACCAACTGGTATTCAGAAGCATTGTGGCCTCCAACTTCCCCCCGTTCTATCCTGTGCCATGTTCCTTCGACCAACCGTTTTATGCCTGACATATACATACCTCCCAAGTGCCCTGGGGGAAAAGGACATCCCATTTTTCTGCGTGAGATTGCTGGCCACATGACCCGGAAGCTGTACACTGGCTCCCTCGGCCAGTAAAGCGAGATGAGCGCTGCAACCCCAGAGTCATTCATGACTGGACCTAACGGTCAGGGGTCCCTTTACTTTTACACATATGGGACACGGGTGGCGCTGTGGGTTAAACCACAGAGCCTAGGGCTTGCCGATCAGAAGGTTGGTGGTTCGAATCCCAGCGATGGGGTGAGCTCCCGTTGTTCAGTCCCTGCTCCTGCCAACCTAGCAGTTCGAAAGCACAGCAAAGTGCAAGTAGATAAATAGGTACTGCTCTGGCGAGAAGGTAAATGGCGTTTCTGTGCTCTGCTCTGGTTCGCCAGAAGCGGCTTAGTCATGCTGGCCACATGACCCGGAAAAACTGTCTGTGGACAAACACTGGCTCCCTCGGCCAGTAAAGCGAGATGAGCGCCACAACCCCAGAGTTGTCCGCAACTGGACCTAATGGTCAGGGGTCCTTTATACAAACCTCCCAAGTGCCCTGGGGAAAAAGGACAGCCCATTTTTTTGTGTGAGATTGCGGCAACCATGTTGGGTGCAGAGATCTTGTGTGCTCTCACCCTGAGAAAAGCACTTTTGGGGTGCCTCAAAAGATCTCACCCCCAAAGCACTTTTTCTGAGTTGAGAGTATGGAGTGGGTCACATGACTCACATGGGAATGCGTCCTCGAAAAGTTGGCTGGTATGCTCAACATCCTCAACATCATCCTGGTCACATGTCCCATCATGTCTCACCTTTTCCTTGCAGAGGTGATGAAGGCAACAGAGAGGGTTCCAGTTCATGTGGTAGTTGGGGAATGAATGGTGACTACATGTCCCATCATGCCCTTGGGGGGAAATGGATGGAATTAAGAGTCACGTTCGCACTAAGGCATGCTGGGAAATGCAATCTTTCCTCCCTTGCTCTCTCTGGCAGGGAAGTGATAGCCCTCCTACCACTGCCTTCACTGCCTCCCCATTCTCATGTCCCCCCATTTTTTGGGGGGAGGGGACTTTAATTAATATATTTATTATAGTGAGAAAGATATATCTACCTCTCAATCATAAAACCCTCCAGGTGGTATACACAGTATAATTATTGACACAGAAGCAGCCCAAATCCACAAAGCCATTAGAAAGCAAGGAATGCACACACACAAAATAACCAAGGATGAAACACAGATTAGAATCTGAGGAAAGAGATTGCTTGTTAAGCATGTTCACTTGCCAATAAAGCTGCACGGATTTGCAAACAAATAAATAAACTGTCCAATTTTATTTCTGGATGGGCTTGCTGAAATAAAAAGGCCTTTGGCAGACGTCTAAAAACAATCTAGCAAGGGCGCCTGCCTAAAGGTGGCAGAGGGAGGTGAAATTGATGAAAGAGGTGGCAGTTTTTTGGTGGGCAGTTTTTTGGAGAAGCACCCATCCCTCAGGTGTGCACCCTCACAGCCAGTGAAGGGTGGTCCATGAGGACGAACAGGGTGCTACCCCACCAACCTCAGTCAGTCCCGAACCAGTCCAGGGGTTGGCGCCATCAGTTTTCAATTAGCGAGAATTGTGCAGGGGCGGACTTTGGCGCCCTGAACAAGGCAAAACCTGGCACCCCCAAATGGATCTTCTCAATTATGGACCTTCTCAATTGTGTGCACCTTCAGCATGGCACCCTGTGTGGGGGACCCACCTGCGGCACCCTAAACCCAGTGCCACCTCGGATTAACCTTGTTGACTACGATTCTGCCACTCTGCAGAATCTTTAGCCTCATGCGATGCCATTGTAGAACTCAGAAGAGATGATGAGGAGGGCGAATTTAGATAGAGCAGGTATCACCTGTCATTGGCTCTGTCACCACCTACTGTTGACCTCCCTGCTTTTCACCCCACCAGTTTCAACAGGCAGCAGCCAGCCTGTTCTGCAAGCCCCTGTTTTGGAAGGTAGGGCAACATAGAGATGCTTGATTCCTTCTTACTTTCTCAGCCTACTTCACACACTGATTATTATTGCATTAGACCAGCGGGTCCCATTTTTGGGCCACCCCCCCCTTGGTTCCACAAACTCATCCCCAGTGCCCGCTACCCCACCCTATAAAAAACATTATTCAGAATAGTGGTTTGCATGACCCACTAAGGAAGATAACTGCATGATAAAATTCGAGACAGTGACAATCAATTGCATGTTGATTCAAATTCCAATGGGAAATATTTAGTTTAATTAATTCAAAACTGATGTCCTTGATCTAGTGATATCAGCTTTTCAAAGTCCAGCAGCCCCTTGCCTCTTAGTCCCCCATAGGTAATCCCACTGCTTTCCAGGGGGTAGTACCGTCCACTAGCTCAGTCGGTAAAGCGTGAGAATCTTAATCTCAGGGCTGCGGGTTCGAACCCCATGTTGGGTGAAAGATTCCTGCTTTGCATGGGGTGGAACTAGAATTCAGCCATGTCCAACTCCAAAGAGACTGTAATCTACCCACATTATAAAAATACTGGCTGTGATTTGCCCATTGTTATTGACAGGTAAGCCAAAGCTTTTGTGATGGCCTGGGATTTGGACTCGGAGGCTGAAGCTGAGGAATCCCAGCCTGCACAGGAGTCCAGAACCAGCTGAGCCGTGGCTAGAGCTTGAGCCTGAAAGGTCCTCACCTGTGCTGGGTCCTCAGTTGCAGGCACCAGCTGAATCCGCTCTGGCTCTGGAGGTGATCGAGGACCCATTGCCTGCAGGTGCTCCTCTCCCAGCCCTGTCAGGGGAAGCTGAGGTTGCCTCTGGGTCCGGTAACCCTCCAGCCTCTCCTGAGCTACAGAGGCTCAGGGCCGAGAGACGGAGGGAACTAAGTTCCTGCAGGAGGAATGCTCACCTCCAGGCCAGGAGAGGCGAGTCACCAGAGGATAGGGGGCCGCCCTATGCCTCGGGGCAGATAAAAACCAGCCAGCCCCAGTCCTAAGTTGCGGGAGCAACATTATTGGTAGCCAGTTCCTGCCTGAACCCTGTCCTGCTAGAGCTCCTGACCTCGCCCGACTCCCTGTCTTGGACCCAGCTTCAGCTTTGACGGACAGCCTCAATACTGCACCCTTGACCTTGGACTGGACTCGGACCACGCCTCATGGTTATCCCACGGGACCAGCACAGCTTTCTTGGGGGGTGGAATCACTAAGCATCTCGCGATCTACCACGATCTACCACAGACGTCCGGTGATCTACCGGCAGATCACGATCTACCTGTTGGACATGCCTGGACTAGATGATCCTTGTGGCTGCTTCCAACTCTTCTATGATTCAAAACACTTAATTTTTTCCCCTTTGGAACAGTATTTCTGCCTCTACAAGCTATACGGAGGGGTGAATCAGTTCAGTTCAGTGCCTGTGGGTGGAAGACCTAAACTAGGACAAGTTAGTCAGCAAATGTTCAGATTATTTCCCGTAAGGCAGGAAATGATATACAGTGTCCATAGGGGGTGCTTCCCAATTCATAGAATGCTTGAAATGCGACAGCCCAGAAAGAGAGAAAGTTTTTCAGATCTGGGGAGCATTTCTTTCCGCTTAAGATTTAGCGCTGGCTCCTGTGGTATCTTGAGATGCTATCTGCACACAAAACCATAATATCTATGGTTGCACAAAGTTGTTTAGAATGTGGTAGAACTGCTAGTAATATTTTGCTGTTGTGGGGTGTGGTGTGGTGAGGCAAAGAGATCTCCCTTTACAAAGCCAAAGGCTTATCGAAATGTTTGTAGACTGGACAATCATTCACAAAAATAAAATAAAAATACATTTTGTATCCATTTCCACAAAGAGCCAAGCATCCGTTTGAAGCATGCTTTCTGTGGGTTGAGGAAAAATGAATTGCAACTGCATATGCATGAACCGAGCTGACAAATATATTTCCAAGATACTGCTAGGGTGGATTGAGTTATTATCTGCATGAACCGTCAAATTTAGACAGGGCACTTCATGATGTGCAGAAGTCAATGAAGTCAAATGCCGATCTTGTGCGTTTGAGAGTGGCTGTTTTCCATGCAAAGGGATCTCCTCCGGCTCCGTGATCTTCCGAGGGCGCATGATTGATCCGCCAGAGCAATGCAATTGCCGTGTTTAGCATAATCCCAGATACCACTGTGAGAGGGTTCATTTAACTGCTCACAGTTGCCAGCTGAGATTACACCAGCTCACAGCCATCTGTGGAATCTGGCCAGGGAGTGGATTTGCACAACTCGACTCACAACTTTGACAACGCCTTGTTCCAGGTTCGAAAGCTCTGGCAGCTAACATGGCATTAGGGAAGAACTGGATTAAGGTGGTTGGGCACCATGACACAGTTCCCCCCTTCCCCACCACCCAAAGAGATGCATAAAATTTAAAAAGAGTATCAAGGTAAAATTTGTTTTATTTTACTGTATGGATCAGGACAAAGGCCCATCTCGTCCGGAATCCTCTTCTCCAGCCACATACCTATGGGAAGCCCGCAAAGCGTGTTCTCTTTTTTTAAAAAATGTTTTTTATTGATTTTCAAAAACAAAATTAAATAAAACATAAACTCTTACATTCAACATTTTGGTATCTTCTTATTTACCCTGCGCTTTGTCACGCCCAGACTTCCTTCCTTCCCTACTTCGGCTTTCACAATTAACACCCTGTCTTACAGATTCTGTTCAAATCCCGCAACGGGGTGAGCTCCCATTGCTCTGTCCCAGCTCCTGCACACCTAGCAGTTCGAAAGCAAGCCAGTGCAAGTAGATAAATAGGTATCACTGCGGTGGGAAGGTGCTCTGGTTTCCGTCATGGTGTCCCGTTGTGCCAGAAATGGTTTAGTCATGCTGGCCACAGGACCTGGAAAGCTGACTGTGGACAAACGCCGGCTCCCTTGGCCTGAAAGTGAGACGAGCGCCACAATGCCATAGTCGCCTTTGACTGGACTTAACCGTCCGGGGTCCTTTACCTTTGTCATGGTGCCTCCTTATAACGTTGGCTTAGTGGTATGTGCAAATGCAGTCATGATCTCTCGGTCTAAACTTATTTACAGGGTAGTTGTTCTGAGCTCTTTCATTGTAGGACACATTTTTGCCCTGGTGTTTTCTTGATCTCTTATCGGAGTACAGTGGTACCTCTGGTTGTGAACGGGATCCATTCCGGAGCCCTGTTCAAACCTGAAACTCAACCCACGTCTGTGCACGTGCAGGTCGCGATTTGCCGCTTCTGCGCATGCACATGATGTCATTTTGCGCTTCTGCGCATGCACGAGTGGCGAAACCCGAAAGTAACCATTTCCGGTACTTCCGGGTCACCGCGGGACGCAACCTGAAAAAGCATATGGAGAAAACTTAGTGTTAAGTTGTGGGTGAACATATCAGACGACACAGCAATTCTTCAGACAGCTCTTGTTTATTCGCAGGCCAGAACAGAACTGAACTGAAGGGTTCAGCCAGCCTGCTTATATAGAGCTCCAGTACAACGTTACTGTAACAACTTTATAAAACTATCCAATCACTGAACGTCACTTTTGATCCCTTATTTGCATAACTATCTACAGTATCCCCCTGCTGGCCCAGGGTGAGAACTTCAGTACATAACATGTAACAAGAAGTATGACTGTACATTTGAAAGCGTTGTTGTCCCCGAGACCGGATTGGTAAGAATATTCATTTGATCTGAATAAGAGTCGCCTGATGCTGCTGGGAAAACGAACCGCCAAAGCGTTTGGAGTGTGTTGCAAGTGTCAATCATCTCCCTTCGCAGCGCTACATTCTGGTCCAGTGGTATTTGGCACGTGCGAAACAGCAAAACCGCGAAAAGAGGAGCTCGTTCCCTTGAGTGCCTTATTTAGTTCATCTCGGGTAATAAGGAATGCAGCAAAATGTGAGGGAGATGTTGAGCTGGTGGTCTTGGAAGAGGTTTACACACAAACAGGGAAAGAACAACAGCTGTAGTTGCTGCAATGTTTTATTACCGCTGACCCCAAATTACTATTACCCTGCGATGCAGAAGAGGGCCGAGAAGCTGGATTTGAGGGCCAGAGAGGAAATGGAGCACGACAGAGGAGGGGAATGACCTAGAGACGAAGCTAATTGAGGCAGAAAACCAAATCCCCTCCCCGTTGCAACATGCTCACAGCAATAAATTAATTCTGTGGCAGTTTTACTGGCACCCAGGGGCGGATATAAGATAAAACTGATGGAGCTTGAGCTTCAGGCCCCCTCACCATTTCAAATGCATTAATGCAATTTCATTTGCATTAAAATGCAAATATTTGGGGCAATAACCTAATGCATATATTGGGTGCACATGTGTTACACTGGCACATCCAGGCCTTCGAAATTGTTCTACGTTAGTTCTGTAATGTAGCTGAAAAGGGTTTGAGTAAAAACGCTGCGGAGGTGAGGGTAGGAACTCAATCTAGAAAACAAAATTGTTCTGTAATTATTTAAATTGAAAATTTTTGGAAATTTAATTTTAAAAATTACATTCGCAAAAATGTTTCGTGTTAGAGAAAATTGCATATTAAAATGTTGCTACACACCACCCCCTCAATTTCGACAGCAATGTGAGATTTCAGGGAGTTCCAGGCATGCTTTACTCTGGGTCTGTGTTTCTGTTTGGACAATGAAGCACAGTGAAGACCGTGATGTCTTTATGATATTGGTTTCTTTACGCATATCTACAACCTGAGCCTGCCGTGATAATCTGCACCAGCATGTGAAAAGGATCTAGGAGTCTTGGTTGACCACAAACTTGACATGAGCCAACAGTGTGACGCGGCAGCTAAAAAAGCCAATGCAATTCTGGGCTGCATCAATAGGAGTATAGCATCTAGATCAAGGGAAGTAATAGTGCCACTGTATTCTGCTCTGGTCAGACCTCACCTGGAGTACTGTGTCCAGTTCTGGGCACTGCAGTTCAAGAAGGACACTGACAAACTGGAACAGAGGAGGGCAACCAAAATGGTCAAAGGCCTGGAAACGATGCCTTATGAGGAACGGCTAAGGGAGCTGGGCATGTTTAGCCTGGAGAAGAGGAGGTTAAGGGGTGATATGATAGCCATGTTCAAATATATAAAAGGATGTCACATAGAGGAGGGAGAAAGGTTGTTTTCTGCTGCTCCAGAGAAGCGGACACAGAGCAATGGATCCAAACTACAAGAAAGAAGATTCCACCTAAACATTAGGAAGAACTTCCTGACAGTAAGAGCTGTTTGACAGTGGAATTTGCTGCCAAGGAGTGTGGTGGAGTCTCCTTCTTTGGAGGTCTTTAAGCAGAGGCTTGACAACCATATGTCAGGAGTGCTCTGATGGTGTTTCCTGCTTGGCAGGGGGTTGGACTCGATGGCCCTTGTGGTCTCTTCCAACTCTATGATTCTATGATTTAAGGGGGTCCTGATTTTCTCCTAGGCTTGCCTTGCTTTCCAAATCCCATCCCAGTTTGCTCTCCCCTCGCTCAGATAAGCGCTGGCCTCTTTTAACACAGGCAAAGGTCCCTCACCCTTTGGTCCTCTTGCTGTATGGATGACACATCACCCCAGGCTAACACCTTAAAGGGGAATTAGTTGACTCCGTTGCTTTCTAACACATGCTGATTTCAAGAGATTAGCGAGGTGTCTAATACACAGTGTAGGAAGTTAATAAGTCTTTCACACATGCTAATGAAAGGATGAGAAGCAGCTAGCGCTCAGCGCAAACACACAAGGGACACGGTTTTAAATTCTATGTTGTGAACCGCCCTGAGATCTACGGATGAAGGGTGGTATACAAATTTAGTAAATAATTTTAAACCCCAGCACCTACAAACCTATAGCAATGTATTTTAGGAGACATGTTTAAAAAATGAATTTTCAAGTTTGTTTCACACACCCACATGCGCGCACACACACCGTTTTGAATGTGTAGCTGAAATTCAGATTAGAATAATTATATTGATCAGCGCTTTTTTTCCTGGGGGTACGCATACCCCTAAGCCTTTTTATGAATCTTTGTACTTTTTGTGCGGAGATATCGATCTTCCCTGATCGATGGGGCCGCGACGTCTGACAGCTTTACGATCCGCATCAATCACCTACAGCGGTCCGGCAGGCTTCCTCTCAAGCTGCGCAATAACTCCTGCTGTCTCTCCTTTCAGTCACGGCTTTTTAGCAGAGTAGAAGCACAGCGTGTAAAGCAGTCTTGCTTCTTGTAAGCACACATAGACAGGTTTGTCTATTTACAGTTCTTTATTCATACATTACAGCATTAAAGTCCAGGGCTTCTTTCAGCCATGTCCAAAGGCACGTCTTTCTCTCTCAGATACACAGAGAGAAGTGAAAGTACAGGGAAAAAACTCCTCCTTCTTAGCTTCTAAAAGCTTCTGTCTCCGCCCAGCTTCTGTAAGCTGACGTTAGCAGGTGACACACACCAGGGGAATTTAACCAGATAAATTCTGAACCATCACACCCCCCCCTTGTGTCCCTGCGTGATACCTGTGCAACATCTTCAGTAACACCTTGTGAGATCAATTCCTTCCCCAATGCCTTGTGCCCTCCCTTGGCAAACCTGTTTGGCATTTGTGGAACCACCTCACAACTCTCAGAATCGCACTGTGCGAAACTTACCCACGCACCTGTGGCCTGATACCTCTCTGGTGGGATACCTTTCGTTGTGCGACTGGACCTCCTAGGCACAAACTCAGGTGTTCCCCCTGACTCATTTTGATCAGCAGGTGTATCCTCTGCATCATGGGATTCACTCTCTGACTTAAAGCGTCTTCGAATCCTCACCATTACACTCACAGGAGAACTAGGCGCACTCTTGGGCAGTCTCATAACAGCTTGTGGAGATGCCACATCCTGCTCTTGACCCTGGTCAGTGACCTGGTCGTCATCAGCAGCCTCAGCCCCTTCTTCCTCTGCCTCATCAGAACTGTCTTCTGGGTCAGAGAGACAATCTGAGAGAACATCACGCCTGACAGGAGTCTTTGACTTTACACCCTCCTCTAAGAACTCAGCGTGTTTACTGATCAGCACCTTACTCTGATCACCTGATGGGTAAGCAAAACGCCATGCACGGGCATCTGGCTCATACCCACAGAAGATCATTTTCTGGACTTTGGCTCCATCTGGCCCTTGCAAAGCCTTAGGCAAAGCAACAAGCGCAGGAGTCCCAAAAGTCCGCAGAAAGTGAACCTGGGGTTTGCGGCCATTTAACAAAGAGAACGGTGTGTCACCTACCAGTGAGTTATAGACACGATTCCAGGTAAATGACACAGCCCTAGTAGCCTCCACCCAAAACTCAGGAGGCAACCTGGCTTCTTTCAGCATCACCTGTGCAGCCTTAACCAGAGCTCCACTCCTCAGCTCTGCCCCCCCCCCTTGCTGGGGTGAATTAACTGTGTGGCGTATCCCTCTCTTCTGCAAGAACTTCTGCAACGCAGAACCAGTGTACTCAGCATTTCTGTCACTGATGATCTCTTGAACCCTGGTGGAGAACCTCTGTTCCACCCCCTCAATCCAGCTCTTGATCAGCTGTGCTGCATCCTCCCTGGATTTGAGACCGTGAGCCCAGGAACTCTGCGAGAAATTATCCAAAAAAGTTAGCAGAAATCTGGCCCCCCCTAGACTTGGTTCCTTGACAGGACCGGCCAAATCTATGTGTACCAACTCAAAAGGTTTAGTGGCCACACGTCCCACCTTTGGGTAACTGCACCCTCTCACCTTTGCCTGCTTGCAAGTGTCACAATCAATGGCACTTCCACAATTTTGAATCCTACACCCCGTGGCAACCTCGGGCAGAGTCTGCAAGTCCTCTACCGACCCATGAATTGTTCTCTGATGCCATACGCATGCACATGTAACATGATGAGCGGGAATTGTAGCACGCTGGTTGGGAACTGTAGCACGCAACGCTTGTGCTTTCTCAACCTTCCCCTCACCTCCAAGAGACGTTTTAAGAATGAAAAGATCATTCTGTCCCTTCTGCACTTTGGCCAGTAACCTCCCCTCTCTGGAGATTGTGCAGACATCATTTTCAAAACAAACTTTGAACCCCTTATTCAACAAATAAGGCACAGATAGCAAACAGTGATGAATCTCTGGAACAATACAAAAATCCACCGTCTCCTGTAAAACAGAAAGATAGACATTAGTGCATTTGCGAACTCTAGTTTTCTGTCCATTCGCGAACTTAATAGTTAGTCCCTTCGGAACTGCTGTGCAATTCCACCTCTCGACTGCAGGGGTCTCTGGAACCATGTTGCGGTTAGCTGCAGAGTCTATTACAAGGCTGAGCTGGAAATTTTCCACTCCGCCGTCTTCAAACACTGCCATATTCGCAGAAACCTGATAAGACTCTTCCTGTTGTTTACCACGACCACCTGGCTCAGTTCCACGCCTGCCTGTCTTCCCAGGCCTGTTGCCATGGAAACCTGCCTGATTCCCATGGGAAAAGTCTGTGCAAACATCCTGCATCGGCTCTCTGCTCCGGTGGGGGCAACTGCCACGCCGACGTTGAACTCCAGTGGAAAAACACTGCCCGGGGCTCCTCCCAGCTGGCCTGGCCTTCCTCCTTCTGGAACGGTGCCTTCCACCAGTCTGGCCCCCCCTGAAGCTCCTCTCTGCTTCAGCACAAAGGGAAAGCCTTTTAAACTTGCCTTTGGAACTCTTCGCCCCCCCGATCTGCTCACTAGCGCTCCTAGAGGCTAAGACATCGGGAACAGGGCCTGCCAGTTCAGCCTCTCCAGGACTCAGTCCATCACACAGACGTGTAGAAGCATTACAACAGCTCCCCAACACTGTCCCAGCCCCCATTGGGCTTTCTGGGCATCCTTCTGCCTCTCCAGGGCTTTCTCCAGGGCTTTGGCTTTTCGCTGACGCCTCACACAAGCCCTTCAGCAAATTCCAGGCAGCCCACGCTGTCGTTACGCCCTCCAAATGAGGCCTCAGTGATGCATCAACGCATGCTTTGAGCATCTCTAGCTCTTGCAGCCTCTGGCTATCTTCAGCCAACACAGCCCCACAGCTTGCTTCACCTGCTCCAGCTGCTGGCCGGCCAAGGGGTGATTTTGGCTCCCATTGGCTTGCTTCCCAGAGCCCTTCGACCAAGAACCATCCCCTTATTTGTCTGGACCACGTTGCCCAACTCTTTAGAGTGAGCTTTTCCAGCGGTATATTCTGGCTTTCAGCCATCTTCTCCCGTTCTCCCAGGGTGCCCCAAGCTGTACTTACTCCGTACCAGCTTCCTCCGGCCTTCCCTTCCGTGGAGAAACGATATTTCAGCTGCGTCTCAGCTTTCAGCTCTTTGTGTATCAGATGCTCTCACTGTCTCACGGAAGCAGGCAATGAATCATCTGCTCTCCGGCACCCACGCTGACTTCAAAGCGTTCCTGGAGCTCACACCGACTGCTTTACGAGCGTTTTCTGACACCCCATAACCTGTGCGGAGATATCGATCTTCCCTGATCGATGGGGCCGCGACGTCTGACAGCTTTACGATCCGCATCAATCACCTACAGCGGTCCGGCAGGCTTCCTCTCAAGCTGCGCAATAACTCCTGCTGTCTCTCCTTTCAGTCACGGCTTTTTAGCAGAGTAGAAGCACAGCGTGTAAAGCAGTCTTGCTTCTTGTAAGCACACATAGACAGGTTTGTCTATTTACAGTTCTTTATTCATACATTACAGCATTAAAGTCCAGGGCTTCTTTCAGCCATGTCCAAAGGCACGTCTTTCTCTCTCAGATACACAGAGAGAAGTGAAAGTACAGGGAAAAAACTCCTCCTTCTTAGCTTCTAAAAGCTTCTGTCTCCGCCCAGCTTCTGTAAGCTGACGTTAGCAGGTGACACACACCAGGGGAATTTAACCAGATAAATTCTGAACCATCACACTTTTGTCCACTTACAGTGGTACCTCCGTATAAGTCTGCCCCATCCAGCGTCCATTTTGGCGGACGTCCGCGGCAAACCCGGAAGTACCGGAACAGGTTACTTCTAGGTTTGCTGCTCGCGCATGCTGAACAGGAGCATCGGTTTGGACTGTAAAAGGGTTAATCAAAGCTGACTCCCCCCCTTTTTTACAAGGACTGCGAAATTTGTCCAGTTCACATTGTCAAATTGGCACTTCCTGCAAACCAAAGCCCAGTTAGCCTTCAGAAATTGCACTCCTGAATTTTGCAATGCGCTTCTCCAGCCAAAAATTGCATACAGCAAATAAATGTGGTAGGTGTTTGCAGGAAGTGTGCACAGGAACACATATTTTAGTGAAAATAACATACAAGCATGCATTATATCAAGGGGGAAATCCTTGCCGAAATGTGTATAATTGAAAAAGCTGCATAAAAAGTGTGTGGTTTCCATGCAGATTTCTAACCCCCCCCATTAAAAATAAAGAAAAGGGGGCAAATTGAACTTGAGATAGTAATAACAAATGAGAAACACAAACTGACAGATTTGTCGGTCCCTTGTTTGGCATCGAGACAGAAGAATGCCCTGATTTTGGCTCCGGAAAACAGAAACATCCCACGAGCGATAAACATTTCGCAAGCCAAGCCTTCCTTATGACATTGAGCTATTCTGTTTCCCTTATATTACTCAAGGTTGCTAAAAGGGCATAAAAAAAAATCTTTGGCCACAAGCGGCATGTTGATGTAGTAAAACGAAGGACATGGAAACAAAAAATAATAATCCTATTTTTATGTTCCTTGCCCCCCAGGTTGAAGTTCAGGGTTAACAGCTGGAGAGATTTTTATGTGCCAACTCGAGAGCACAGCTGTGTCTTGTACAGCATATAAACTCCTTCTGCTAAGCATTTGTAGCCTTCGAGTAGGACATACTTTGCGGCTGGGGCTTAATAACAGCAGGGTTCAAGGAGGCATTTTGAAAGCCACTGTCAGATCCCAGAACCATATGAAGAGGCCCTTAGCTTCTTGTCACTTGTCCATCTCTCTGCATTTGAGGAAGCCCTCAGCAAAGGCCCTTCTGGAGGGACCAGGTCTCTGGGCTTACTGAATTCTAATTGAAGGCAAGAAGATGTAGCCACTAAAATTTGCCACATTTGGGAAGGCCGCCCAACTCTAGTTAGAGCACAGGAAAAAGGAGGCTAGGTGCCAAAGAGTGAGCCAGCAGAAAGTCATATCTTTCAAAGTTGGAATTAACTCTTTATTTGCAAAAACACAATCTTGACACACTTGGCTGAGTAAAGGACCCCTGGACGGTTAAGTCCAGTCAAAGGCAACTATGGGCTTGTGGCACTCATCTCGCTTTCAGGCCAAGGGAGCCGGCGTTTGTCCGCAGACAGCCTTCCGGGTCATGTGGCCAGCATGACTAAACCGCTTCTGGCGCAACGGGACATCGTGACAGAAACCAGAGCGCATGGAAATGCTGTTTACCTTCCCGCCGGAGCGGTACCTATTTATCTACTTGCTCTGGCATGCTTTCGAACTGCTAGGTTGGCAGGAGCTGGGTCAGAGCAACGGGAGCTCACCCCATCGTGGGCATTCGAACTGCTGACCTTCTGATCAACAAGCCCAAGGGGCTCTTTATTTGCAAAAACACAGTCTTCACGGACTTGGCTGAGTAGGTCTGGCCCCATGAATCAGTTGCCAAGACTGAAAGTCCTTACCTCCCCGCAGCCATCAAAGTCCCTTCCTCTTCAGGGCTTTCCCCCTAGTGATCAGAGATTGCGCCTGCATGTAGTCTGCTGCGGCTCTGCCCGTTTTGGCCCTTTTCTGGTTCTGGGAGACCAGGGAGGAGGAGAGCTTGTTGCATCAGGCGGGGGAGAGATCCTGGCTTCATCACCAGCAGGACTCATCTCTGCCTCTCTGCCTCCATCCTCCCCCTCACCTGCTTCAGATTCTGCCTCTGCCACCAACTCTCCCTGCTCACTAAGCCCTGTTAACTCTTCAAGTTCCAACACCTTCTTCTTCTGACCACTCACTGTCATCCTACCACCACTCTCCAGTCTCTGAGCTTTCTTCTTCTCTTGGTGGTCCCCCAGCTGGTTCCTTCCATCATTCCTCTGCGTCCAACCTGTCCATGACACCAGGACAGGCATCTGAGGTGAGCCCACCAGGGAGCTGGGTCCTGACAATTGCAAAAAGGTACCAGCATCTGCTGATAGTAGCATTGCTGTTCCCTGGCAGTGGCTGTCTGGGCTCTCAGGCAGGAGTCTTTTCCACTATGCTACCTGTAATCCTCTTAGCCAGGAGATTTAGGGATGGTTGAATCTGTTAGCTTTGGTTTCTCTGTGGGGTGCAATAATTATTATTATTATTATTATTATTATTATTATTATTATTATTATTATTATCATTATTATTCAATGTTTTTTTCTAAAAAAATGCTTAGGGGTATTCTCATTTTGACTTAAGAAAATCACCATTTTATAGTTCAAATCAGGAAAAATAAATACAGTACAGTGGTACCCTGTTTTGAGTCTGGGATGCATTCTGGAGCCCCGGACGCTCGACAAAAAGGATGCTTGACAAAGCACCACTCTGTGCACGCGCACGGAGCGGTTTGTGCTTCTGCGCATGTTCAAGCAGCAAACCCAGAAGTTCTTTGTTATCTTGCTGTGATTGTTAAAGTTTCCAACTGGTAAGAAGACCTCTTTTCCTTTGTTCTGCTTATCTACTGCCTGGGGGGAGGAAGCCAATGCCCTGAAACCTAAAAACTCTGATTCTAAACCTCTGCTGCCTTGTGGGATGTCTTCAGAAGAAGAAAAGGCTAAGGAGGAAACTCTACACAAATTTGGAAGGGCCTTCCTAAGATGGTTGGATGGCGCCTTGTATACCTCCTTCCGGCAACTCTTGCAGCCAAGCTGGTGGCAAACATATTGCTCTGCTTTCCTTTGGACCACATCAGTGAAGCTGAGAGCGGGGAGTCTTCTCGTCTGGGCAGCCCAGGACCTCCAGACACACTGCCCAGGCCTGTGCCATGGGGAGGTCACTTGGTTGCTGCTAACACAGCAAAACCAACACAGGAGTCAGCAGTTAAAACATGTCTCTCCCATATAGGTAGGTCTCTAAAGCCACAACAGGTACTGTAAAGCCACTTCCTCCTTAAGGCTGCATCACCCCCTAGCCGGCCAATCGGGTTGATCTGGGGGAGTGGCCTGCCCTATAAAGGCAGGACGCAGCCGGTGATCTCCCTCTTTGTCCACTCACCAGCTGTTCCTGTTTTCCCACCCTCCTGCCCTATAAGGTTTTCTTTCTTTGACCTTGCTAAGCACCTCGGCTGGTTGCCACTGAGGGGCCTGGTAGGAATTTTTCCACTCGGCAAATTGGCCACTTGATTTTTCGCCTACCTCGTAGCAAATCGTCACAACGTTCTGGGTATTGGCGGTTAGGCATTGGTATAGTTGGAAGAGGGGAGGTAGTGCCATCACCTGCCCAACATATTGAAGGGTAGTCCATTAATGGATTCCAGGAGGTGTGGCCCTGTCCAAAGCCTAGGGAAGTTAGGGCCTAAGTTACATCCCCTACTGGTGACCCCGGGGGAGCTCCTAGTTGATGTGCATCAGCAGGACTCCCCCTGCTGGTGGTTAACCCTTCCCGGACTTCAAGCAGACGGGCTGGAGTCAGATATAGTTGGTTAGGACCAATGCCTAAGCCAATACCGCTCATCACCTGTAACCAATAAAGTTGTGGCCTTTTTAAGCCCATTAACCTTAATAATTGTGTCATGTGTCATCATTTCAACCTGGAGGGGCAGTTAGGAACTTGCCACGCAACTCTCCAACAGTTTGACTTCACTCTTGAGGGCATACTCTTCCATTGTCTCCCGAAACAGATGGATGCCAACAACCGAGACAGATCACTGACCCATGTAGCTCAGTATTGTCTACATTGACAATAGGATTTCAGATAGGGTTCTCTCCCTGGCCTTAGCTGAAGATGCCGGGGATGGAACTTAGGACCTTTTGCATGCAAAGCAGATGTTCTACCACCAAAATGATGGAAGAGGCATCACTTAAGAGTTGGTGTGTCCTGCTAAGATCACACAGTTTCAGCCCATACCAGAAGGTGGAAACCCTACCTGTAAACATCCCAGAAGTCACGTTCTTGCTCCTGCATGATAAATCTTGCCAAAATTACTTAATACCAGCTGCCTTTTATGACTGTGGATGCTATCATAGTGGGGGCCTCTTCCAGAGTAACCCAGTTTAACAGAGCAAAAATAGAGCAACGTACTGTAAGTGAATTGTTTGCTGCGCAACTGTGAATTTATCAGCCCTTTTGCCCATACATGCTCAAGATGCACCTTGGGATTGTAAGGCCTCCAGATCGCGTAACCTCTACAGGTAGCTGTGAGATCGCTGTCATGCCATCACATTTGCCTGCAGAGATTTCTCAGTCTGTGACTTGGATCCAAGCTTGCGAGGTCACGAGGCCAGTCCTTCTATTCATACATCATCATCATCATCATCAATTTATTTATAGCCCGCCCCTCTGGCTGGGTTTCCCCAGCCACTCTGGGCGGCTCCTAACAGAATATTAAAAACACAATAAAACATCGAACATTAACAAATTCCCTCAACAGGGCTGCCTTCAGATGTCTTCTAAAAGTCAGATTGTTGTTCATTTGCTTGACATCTGATGGGAGGGTGTTCCACAGGGAGGGTGCCACTACCAAGAAGGCCCTCTGCCTGGTTCCCTGCAACCTCATTCTTTGCAGGGAGGGAACCGCCAGAAGGCCCTCAGAGCTGTCTGGCCTGGACGACAATAATGGAGATGCTCCTTCAGGTATACCGGGCCGAGGCTGTTTAGGGCTTTAAAGGTCAGCACCAACACTTTGAATTGTGCTTGGAAATGGACTGGGAGCCAATGTAGGTCTTTCAGGACTGGTGTGATATGGTCTCAGTGGCCACTCCCAGACACCAGTCTAGCTGTCACATTCTGGATTAGTTGTAGTTTACGGGTCACCTTCAAAGGTAGCTCCACTTAGAGCGTGTTGCAGTAGTCCAAGTGGGAGATAACCAGAGCATGCACCACTCTGGTGAGACAGTCCGGGGGAAGGTAGGGTCTCAGGCTGCGTACCAGATGGAGCTGGTAGACAGCTGCCCTGGGCACAGAATTGACCTGCGCCTCCATGGACAGCTGTGAGTCCAAAATGACTCCCAGGCTATGCACCAGGTCCTTCAGGGGCACAGTTACCCCATTGAGGACCAGGGAGTCCTGCCTTGTTGCTTCAATGGCTCTTGTGAGATCTTGAGATGGCCTGTTTGGGCCACCCCCAGAGATGCAACCCCCAAGAACGCAGATGGGGATGACCAGAGAGCTGCAATATCCATGGCGGAATGTTTTTTGCTCCAGGAACTCAGAATATCCTAACTGTTCTGACTCCCTCACCCAGGATCATTCTGCACCATCCTGTTGGATATTTCTGCTATATCTAACCTGTCAGGGGACTGCCATCGGAACAGGGAAGGGAGGCAGAGGGGCAGTTACAGGGAACCTCTGAAAATCTTCCAAAGCAATTCCTATTCCTGTGGTGGGGAAAGCCACACCTCCAGTGGGGAAGAGGGGAAGGGACCAGAAGATGCTGCTGGGAGCCCCAGGGCCACACCGCATCAATCTGATGGTGGGGAAAGGCGGCCAGGAGGGAAGCATGCCTCTTTCGTCGCCCTCCTTGTGCAGAGGTGTAAAATGCAAAGGAAGGAAGCAAAAGGCTGGGGCTGACTAAGCTCTTATGTTGGGGAGGGACCCAGAAACGACCACTCCCAGATCCTGCTTGCGATTGAGGCAGACATGAACTTGTGGTTCTGCACTGTAAATAGTTTTGCACCTAATTAAAACCTGTAAAAGACAGGTCAGAGTCCTGACTGGTTACTCATGAGCAACCACCATTGCCATCTGACATAACCTATATATGAAAAGGCCCTAAGTAACCAATGTTAAGCTGGTGTCCATTCTATTAAATCAGTGCTCCTCAAAGGCTGTGGTGTGCCACACTGGTGGGGCAGGAGAGAATGACCAGCAATGCAGAAAAACTCAAGGACAATCAAAGAACATTTAAACATAGCATAGTATAATATCAAAACAATTGGGTTTTTTCCCCATTTGCGGAATACAAATAGATATATTTTCAAAATGTGAGCAAATGATACTGAGGACAACCCTGTTCGTGTTTTCCAACGTATTTCTTATCAATAAAAAAAAATCCAAGAGCAATTTTGTTTTGTTTAGTTCTGGCCTGGAGAAAAAAATGTTCGAGAACCACTGTATTATAAATGGGATATTTATGCATCTACAGGAAAAGGGCTGTTTTCACGATGCTAACTTGTAGAGTTATCTGCTGCGGGAGGTGCAGGGAACACCCCCCTTGAAAAAAGACAAAACCCATTGAGAACGAACAGGGGCCTATTTGTGCGGCTGACTATTAGTTCACAATGATCTTCCACAATGGCTATTCGGCAACAGCTGGCCCACGTTTCCTGCGGACAAAGCCTTGGTGGGGCCTGAGACCCCCTACGGATGAACCGTAACCGTTGCCCGGGCAACAGTTAACCAGCACGTGTTTCATTGTTCCCAACTGTTTCCCCCAGAATATTTACAGGTGGCAAGGGATTCCCCTTTCCGAAAGAGGGGTCGCAACCTTGCGAACTTTCAGATGTTTAAACAAATTGGGGGACAAAAAAAGCGTTCCCCTCCTTTTCAAGTGGATTAAGTAAATCTTATTAGAGATCATTTAGGAGGCAGATGCAAGTCACAGCGGGAGCTCTTTCGCTTGCTTTAAAAAAATATATTATAAAAAAAGTATTCAGCGCAATTTGCCAGGACGCTCTCATCAAATGGGGGTGGGGGTGGGGGTAGAATCATAGAATTGTACAGTTGGAAGGGACACCATGGGGTCATCCAGATCAACCCTCTGCAACGCACAAGACTAGGATAGTTCGCGTCAAGGGGTTTTCTCAACAGAACTGAATTTCTAGGCAAACTGATATCCAGAATTTGATATATGAACATTGCAATCTCGTGAATGTCTACTCAGGAGAATCATGCACAGGTAGGATTGAAGCTGTAGGCTGTGAACATTTCTGTTGAGATCACGCATGTTTTCTGATTCAAATGCATTCCTCCCTTTGATAGAATACCACTTTCTTTTCTATCGATTTCCACTTATGTGTGCATGTATATACAGTGGTACCTTGGGTTAAGAACTTAATTCGTTCTGGGGGTCCGTTCTTAACCTGAAACTGTTCTTAACCTGAGGTAGCACTTTAGCTAATGGGGGCTTACGCCTCCGCCACACGATTTCTGTTCTCATCCTAAAGCAAAGTTCTTAACCCGAGGTACTATTTCTGGGTTAGTGGAGTCTGTAACCTGAAGCATCTGTAACTCAAGGTACCACTGTATTTTAAAGATTCCTAACTGTCTTTCGACTGAAACTTTCAAGGCATCTCTCTGGGCTATACAGAAGGGTGAGGGGAAGCTTCACAACACAAGTCACATTAAA
This sequence comes from Podarcis melisellensis, assembly GCF_964234715.1. Taxonomy (NCBI): domain Eukaryota; kingdom Metazoa; phylum Chordata; class Lepidosauria; order Squamata; family Lacertidae; genus Podarcis; species Podarcis melisellensis. Next base: position 11,550,072 of record NC_138530.1, on the reverse strand, counting down.
AAGCAAGCCTTTCAGTCACCAAAAAAAATAGTAGCCAAAGCAAACCTGTAAATTTTAAAAGCAGCAATAAAGGTTGAAACCAGAAAGGGCAAAATTGAAACAAACCTTTAAAGGCCTAGGAGAGAGGGAGGAGGAGCCTTTACCTGATGCCAAAAGGAAAACAAGCCAAATGACCTTGGAACAAGTAGTGCACAACTCAAGGGTGTCACCACTGAAAAGGCCCCGTCTTTGATTGCCAACAACTGTACCTCTGAAGGTGGGAGGGCTTGCATGGCAGGCCAGGTAATAAGCAAAGTTGTGCAAATGCCAGGGCCACTGTGGCTGACACTAGCACCCCAGGGTTGTTCCTTTTGTCAACAAAACATTTCTTAGGAGATTGAATCTGGTAGGTAAAGGTAAAGGGTCGCCTGACCATTAGGTCCAGTCGTGACCGACTCTGGGGTTGCGGCGCTCATCTCGCTTTATTGGCTGAGGGAGCCGGCGTTTGTCCGCAGACAGCTTCCGGGTCATGTGGCCAGCATGACTTAGCCACTTCTGGCAAACCAGAGCAGCGCATGGAAATGCCATTTACCTTCCCGCCGGAGCGGTACCTATTTATCTACTTGCACTTTGAGGTGCTTTCGAATTGCTAGGTTGGCAGGAGCAGGGACCGAACAACAGGAGCTCACCCCATCGCGGGGATTCGAACCACCAACCTTCTGATCGGCAAGCCCTAGGCTCTGTGGTTTAACCCACAGCGCCACCCGTGTCCCATATGTGTAAAAGTAAAGGGACCGCCGACCTTCTGATCAGTAAGTCGGCCAGTCAATAAAGCTGGGTGTATTTTACTTATTTTTTAAACCCAATAGAAAAAAAAGAAGGCAAATCTAAAATGTTGTCACTGCTTGATGGAAGCAGTCAATAATTTCTCCTCCTGATAGCAAATTCAGGGGGCGAATACCCACAGGAATGGGTACATCAAGAAACAGGAGGGATATATTGGCATGCTGCAGGTGGCAGGCATGCCTTGCAAAGTACAAAGCAAACTAAAAATCTACCCCCCACAATGGCCCAATGATGGGGACTGAGCGTGCCCAGTAGCTCAGGAATGTCGGGTATCGCTTGGGAAAGAGAAATGGGAAGGGGGGGGTAACCTGTCTGGAAACTTTGTGGTCTCAAAATCAAGCAGTGAGGGCTGTTTGTTGCTGCCATATTTCTTTCTGGGAAAGTTGCACTCTTATTATAGAGGAATCGAAGAAAGGGAACAGAGCAGCAGGAGAAAAATTCAGAGAGTAATGGAATGAGTGTAGCACTCCCCCTGCTGTCTGTAAGCGGCAATTCACCGATACTCGCATTGAATTGGTTTTAATTCTACTGTTGTTTCACAAGATTGCAATGTATACTGGGAACTTACGATGGACTGGACATTTTCATAAGGCCATTTTCTTGTTTTAGTTGGTTGGGTGTCCCTCTTTTCCTTACCCAGACCTTTGGGTTATAGGGACATTCTAATAGTTGTTCTCGGAGCTGTTTAATTTTTTTGCTTCTGATTTATGCTGGAGTACTTAATTTTAAGGGACGTGGGTGGCACTGTGGGTTAAACTGCAGAGCCTAGGACTTGCCAATCAGAAGGTCGGCGGTTCGAATCCCCGTGATGGGGTGAGCTCCCGTTGCTCGGTCCCTGCTCCTGCCAACCTAGCAGTTCGAAAGCACGTCAAAGTGCAAATAGATAATTAGGTACCGCTCCAGCGGGAAGGTAAACAGCGTTTCCGTGCGCTGCTCTGGTTCGCCAGAAGCGGCTTAGTCATGCTGGCCACATAACCCGGAAGCTGTACGCCGGCTCCCTCGGCCAATAAAGCGAGATGAGCACCGCAACCCCAGAGTCGGGCATGACTGGACCTAATGGTCAGGGGCACCTTTACCTTACTTAATTTGAAATTATTATTTTTTGATTCTGTAATTTTTTGCACATTGCTATATTCTCCACTCTGAAATATTCAGTGAAGAGTGGGCTATACAGACTATATTATTAAAAATGAGGGGTGCAGGCACATTGAGGGGGCACCCAACATTGTGGGTGCCCTGCATTTGTGTGTGGAGCTTTTTGGAGGGCGTAATAGACCCCATTGACCTCTTCCCACCATGTGGGCTGTGGAATATTGGGGGGCCATTTCTGCCACAACAATATTTTCTGGGGGAGTTACACTTGGAGCCACGCCTAGCCTCTTCTCTCCCTTACCTTACAACAGTGTTGTCCAAAGTTTTTTCAAAGAGGGCCAGATTTGATGAAGTGAAGGGCTGTGAGGGCTGACCAAAGGGCCAACAATAGTTGTTGACCTTTTTTCGGACTGAAGTTGTTGAGCTTTTTATGATTTTACCCCAAAGTTGTTGAGGGTTTTTTAAAAGGATTTTGCCCAAGAAATAAACGGCCACAGGGGCTGGATTAAACCGATTAGGCCCCCCGAAATGGACTTTGGACATGCCTGCCTTACAAGAAATAATGTGTATATTATTATGTGTATATTGGTACAATATTATTATGTGTATATTGGGCAGGATCCAATCCTCTTACACATTGTAATGAAAGAAGCACGCGGGTGGCGCTGTGGTCTAAATCACTGAGCCTTGTGCTTGCTGATCAGAAGGTCGGCGGTTCAAATCCCCGTGATGGGGTGAGTTCCCGTTGCTCAGTCCCTGCTCCTGCCCACCTAGCAGTTCGAAAGCATGGCAAAGTGCAAGTAGATAAATAGGTACCACTCCGGTGGGAAGGTAAACGGTGTTTCCGTGTGCCGCTATGGTTCGCCAGAAGCAGCTTAGTCATGCTGGCCACATGACCCGGAAAAACTGTCTGCGGACAAACACCGGCTCCCTCGGCCAGTAAAGCGAGATGAGCGCTGCAACTCCAGAGTCATCCGTGACTGGACTTAATAGTTAGGGGTCCCTTCACCTTTACTTTTTTTTACAATTTCACAGTATGAGGGATTTCTTATGGAAGGGATATAGATAGGGGTGCAGAGGGAAGCAGGAAGTTCTTGGGTATTATTTTTTTAAAACTCAGAGCGTCTCCAGACTGCACATACTGGAACGTTAAGTTTGTATAATTAAAGTAGATTCAAGGACTCCTTTGCTGCAACAGATCTACTTTAACAGAGAACTGAGTTTTGCGATGGGGAAGATGCACAGAAATGTATGAGCTGAATGAATATAATATAGAAGATGAATGAACACCTTGCAAGCAAATCAGGATGAATGGAGAATGAATGCTCATTTGGCAAATAGGTAAAGGGTAAAGGGACCCCTGACCATTAGGTCCAGTCGTGGCCGACTCTGGGGTGGCGCTCATCTCGCTTTACTGGCCGAGGGAGCCGGTGTACAGCTTCCAGGTCATGTGGCCAGCATGACTAAGCCACTTCTGGCGAACCAGAGCAGCACACGGAAACGTCGTTTACCTTCCCGCCGGAGTGGTACCTATTTATCTACTTGCACTTTTGACGTGCTTTTGAACTGCTAGGTTGGCAGGAGCAGGAACCGAGCAACGGGAGCGCACCCCGTCACGGGGATTCGAACTGCCGACCTTCTGATCGGCAAGTCCTAGGCTCTGTGGTTTAACCCACAGCGCCACCCGTGTCCCTATTTGCCATATAACCTCCCCCTAAACAAATGTCCAAAAAGACCAGATATGATCTAGACTCTGGCATAAGCTTTATGCAAGCAAATCAAGGATGAATGCTCAACAGATCGTCCAAACATTATACAGTACAATTTCTGTAAATAAAGAATAATATAAACAGCAACAAAACATGTTCCCTGCTTTGAGGATTTTATTCATTTACACCATCTTTCTAAAAAAGAGCACCTGCTCACAATTTTTTTACTGTTTGAAAATGCAAATAAAACTAATCCATTTGAAATAGAAATAAACAACCTCAGCTAAATTAATCAAAATGAACATTTCTAATTACACAAGTATCTCCACCAATCCCCAAACATCCAAATAAATAGCAGAATTCCCCCCGCCCCCCCGGCTACCAATGAAGAATTAATACAGACCTCACGGAGGAGAGCGTTCCACAACTCTGGGGCCACAACAGATAAAGTCTTGCCCCAGGTAGATGATAACATTACCTTGGTAAAGGAAGGAACTTAGATTAGGGTCTCACTTGTAGATCCTAAAAGCCCCGGGAGATTATAGGAGAGAAAGTTCTCCTTGAGATCCAGCCTGTTCCAGGCTTCAACTGTCAAAAGATGCATCTTCTTGATTTAGTCCTGGAAACAAGCAAGTAAAAAAAATAAAATAAAAATGCAGCAATTTTACAATAGTGCCCAAGTTGCAATCAATGCAAGAGCCTTCATCCCCAGTCCTCAATGTGTATGTATATATGTAGATATATAAAAACCTTCCCAAAATTTTAATGGGAGGGCAGAGGGCATTGAAAGGCACCAAGGGGGTGTCTAAGGGCACTGTGGTGCCCATGGGCACCACATTAGGGACCTCATGTGTAGACAGTACTTAGCTAGGAGGATCAATGGTCTGACTCAGTTTAAGGCAGCTTTCTGTGCTGCACAGACACTTTTTAATTTGAAATGTGTTGCATACCTGTATCTTTATCTACCGTATTTTTCGCTATATAGGACGCACCTTTCCCCTCCCAAAATTGAGGGGAAATGTGTGTGTGTCCTATGGAGCGAATGCAGGCTCCTTGGCTTCAGCGATAGCAATGCTAAGCCTCCGAAGCGCAGAGGGAGCGCTCCCTCCATGCTCCAAAGGCCTCACGTTGCTTTCGCTGAAGCCTGGAGAGCGAGAGCGGTCAGTGCGCACCGATCCGTCTCACTCTCCAGGCTTCAGGGATAGCCGCTTGCAGCCCCTCCGGTAGGGAGAGGCTGCACATGGCTATGGTGTCTTTAGCCCCACGCAGCCTCTCCCGGCAGGGAGAGGTTGCATGGGGCTAAAGAGGAACCCAAAACAGCCAGCGGGATCCATCCCACTGGCTGCCTTGGCTTGTGACATAGCCGCGCGCAACTCCTCCGCCAGGGAGAGGTTGCGTGCAGCCTGTACGCTGCTCTTTGGGGCTGGGGGGGAAATAATATTTTTTTTCTTGATTCCCCCCCCCTAAAAACTAGGTGCGCCCTATGGTCCGGTGCACCCTATGGAGCGAAAAATACGGTTTATAGCTATATATCTATACAGTGGACGCTTGGGTTGTGAACGTGATCCGTGTGGGAGGATCTATTGGTAAGGGTGGATTTGACCCCACACCTCCCAACTCAATGGCTATTTAACAACTTCACGACATTGTTTGTTATCTAGTATTAGTATTATTTAAATTCGCAACCCGCAGCGTTCGCAACCCACACCGCCACATCTGCACACATGTGGGTCGCGATTCGGCGCTTCTGCGCAATGTGCAATTTAGTGTTACTGCACATGCGCGAGCACTGAAACCCGGAAGTAACCCGTTATTGTACTTCCGGGTTTTGGCGCGTTCGTAATCCGAAAACACACAACCTGAAGCGTCTGTAAGCCGAGGTATGGAAGTATATCCATATCTCCATCTCATCTGTATCTGTAGATCTATATATATAATGTATCTCATTCTTGTATCCTTATCTCCTTCAAGGCGGGGCTGGAGGCACCCGTAGGTGGAGCAATGAATGCAAATTTCACCTTTGCACAGTACATGCACTCACACACAACCCCCTCTGTCCTTTCACAGAGACATGATCCGAACTCTAGGACACATTCCATCCGGGAGGGAGGGAAGCCACAGGATCGGAAGCAGGGCCAGTGATTGGTGTAGCCTGGGGAGAGGGAGCGTACCAGAAAGAGAGGCTAGAGGGCCACATTGGGCTCCGGGGTCTGAGGTTCCCCACCTCTGCTATTAAGATCTGCCAGCTGCTCAAAGGCATCGCTGAGACAACTTGTATGTTCTATCTCTGCTGCTGAGTTGCTATCTGTGGTCCTGAAACCCACGCATTAGTCCCTCTCTAAGGTGCTGATTTTGTCTCACCTCGCCTTCCTATCTCTCTAGAAACCTGGGACTACTGACTTCCCTCTTTTGATATTTGCATCCTGCTTTTCCAACAGCAAAGGGGACGCGGGTGGCACTGTGGGTTAAACCACAGAGCCTAGGACTTGCTGATCAGAAGGTCGGCGGTTCGAATCCCTGAGATGGGCTGAGCTCCCGTTGCTCAGTTCCTGCTCCTGCCAACCCAGCAGTTCGAAAGCACGTCAAAGTGCAAGTAGATAAATAGGTACTGCTCTGTCGGGAAGGTAAACGGCGTTTCTGTGTGCTGCTCTGGTTCACCAGAAGCGGCTTAGTCATGCTGGCCACATGACCCAGAAGCTGTACACCGGCTCCCATGGCCAGTAAAGCGAGATGAGCGCCGCAACCCCAGAGTCGGCCACGACTGGACCTAATGGTCAGGGGTCCCTTTACCTTTCCGTTCCAATAGCAATGTTGAGTTCAAAATGGCTCACAATAACCTTAAAAATAAGTAAGCATCACAGTCACTACAATCGTACCAAAAATGCAATAGCAGAAAAAGATAAGGCAGAAAACATATTCTTCGCACGATTAATACAATGTACAGGCCATCGCCTACCTTGGATAATCAGTTTCCCTATGGATCAAGACACTTAAATAGCAATTGGGACATCTCTCTGTGTCACCAAACATTGATGGGTATCCCATTCAAAATCAGAGAGAGATTTCCATCTATCAAGAGACCTTTTTCTAATGATTTGTTCTCACTGATGAAACACCACTCAACCCTCACAGACTAATTACCGAACAAGGGAGCATAGAAACATAGGAAGCTGCCTGATAGAAAGTCAAACCACTGATCCATCTAGCTCAGGGGTCAGCAAACTTTTTCAGCAGGGGGCCGGTCCACTCTCCCTCAGATCTTGTGGGGGGCCGGACTATATTTTTTGGGGGGAAATGAACGAATTCCTATGCCCCACATATAACCCAGAGATGCATTTTAAATAAAAGGACACATTCTACTAATGGAAAAACACACCGATTCCTGGACCGTCCGCGGGCCGAATTTACAAGGTGATTGGGCCACATCCAGCCCCCTTTGTGTGCCACTCCAGCAATAAATTATACATTTTTGATAAATTTTTAACATTAGTATCTAACAACTCCGTTTCCAACTGGGTTTTTTCTGATGCAAAACCATTTTTCTTGTCAAGTTTAAACAATTCATTAATCTGATAATAATGTGGCCAATCCAATTTATCTTTGATTTGCTCAAATGGTCTTAATTTGTATCCTTCCTTATCTTCCAACAGCAAATCAGAATATCTCAACCAGGTACTCTCCATATTTAACTTTTTCTGGGCCTTTGCTTCCATCGGTGAAAGCCACCTAGGTGTTTTCCTTTCTAAGAGATCTTTATATTTTATCCAAACATTGTATATTTTCTATTTTTTTTTGGTTTTTAAAGCCTTTATGAGCCTTTATCTTATCATACCACAAATAAGCATGCCAACCGAATACATTGTTGAACCCCTCCAAATCAAGAACATCAGCATTATCTAATTTAATCCATTCCTTAACCCAACAAAGGGCTGCGGCATCAAAATATATCTTCAAATCCCCCTCTTTCTTTTGAATCTGTTAGTAATTTACTGTATGTTTCGCTCTATAGGACGCACCCGACCATAGGATGCACCTTGTTTTAGAGGAGGAGAACAAAAAAAAAAAAAAATCTCCCCCTCTTTGCTCAGCGCCCCTTCAGCGAAGCGACAGGAGAAACAGAGCCCCTTCCATTTCTCCTCCTGCTTCGCTGAAGGGGTGCTGTGCAGCTCTCCCTCTCTGCTGAATCCAGGTGAGTCTATCCCTGAAGCCTTCGGAGCGCAGCACGAGTTCCCGTTGCACTCCAAGGCTTCAGACGGCTATCCCTGAAGCCTGGAGAGCGAGAGGGGTTGCTCGCACCGACCCCTCTCGCTCTCCAGGCTTCAGCGAAAGAAACGCAAAGCCAAGGAGCAGAGAGGGAGCACTCCCTCTGCGCTTCGGAGGCTTCGCGTTGCTATCGCTGAAGCCAAGGAGCCTGCATGCGCTCTATAGGATGCACACACATTTCCCCTTAACTTTTGGAAGGGAAAAAGTGCGTCCTATAGAGCAAAAAAATACGGTATATTTAATTCTGGGTTTTCCCCCCTGCCACATAAATTTAGACAACGCTTTCTGATGGTCTAGCCCAGTATTGTCTACACAGACCGGCAACAGCTCTCTGGGTTATCAGGCAGCGATTCTCTCCCAAATCTACCTGGAGATGACAAGAATCGAACTTGACACCTTCTGCTTCGCAAGGCAGATGCTCTGAGCCCTTCCCCAAATGGGACTGAGAACACCCTCCCTCTCCTTGTTAACATACAAGCTGCCCACACCTCTCTCTGTGAAAAAGGAAAAACAAGATTTACTTTTATTTTTTATTTCCACCACTTCTCTCTTGATGTCTTCCCCAAGCCCCTTAGCAACTGGGCTCCGGCTCAGAAGGCACACGAAGGCTCCTGGCATGATGCCCTGTTCCTCTTTCTAGTCAACAAAGCGAGAGACCCCAGCTGCAGAACGGCAGGTGCAACAGATGCAGGGTCCAGAGATTTCGCTGCCTGGGTCCAAACGCCACCTGCCAGCATGTTGTGCTTTCACTCGGAGATGGAGTTTGGAGTAGAGAGATGGGGGATTTCTCTAGAGAAGGGGTGAGGTGGAGATTTTGGGCTTCTGCAGACAGAGACTCTGGTGTTGGGTCTTCTCCCAACTCTGCAGAGGGCGGTTTGCACATAGGGAGGGAATAGCTCCCCTCTCAACCAATTGCCATATTTATTTTATTCGTGGAAATATTTCCACATTGGGTCATCTAAGTGGCTTACACAGATTTGATATTTTTTTTATAGGAAATATAATGGAGTTAACAATTTCATGAGCTCTCAAGCAGAAGCGAAAGGTGCCTAAAAGATGGGCAGATCTATTTGGTTTCTCATTTTTGCAATCTTAAGTTCAGTTCTATGCATTTTTTTTTTAAAAAAAGCATTTCTGTACCGACATAGGATGAAACATCAGGGTGGCGTAAAATGTTGAAACATAAAACACAATTTAAGAAATAAATATTAAATATAAACACTACGGATGATCCTTAAGGTGGCTGGCTGATCAAAATAAAAATCAAATAGTTGCAAAGACCTGTCAGCATTTCCACATTAGTCTGTGATGAGGGTGGCGGTGATGATTTAAGAAAGGCCTCCTGATAATCATCAGTGTTTTTGTCTGAATTTCTCCCATTAAACACATGTTCATATGCAATCTCTCCTAATAGAAACACTTTTGCAAACCAGCTTCCCCAAACACAATGCGTAGGTGCATGATGTTTTCCAGTAAAGCATGCGTTCATTTCTGTCCAGCGCCGAGGGCCTTCTGGCGGTTCCCTCGCCGCGAGAAGCCAAGTTACAGGGAACCAGGCAGAGGGCCTTCTCGGTAGTGGCACCCGCCCTGTGGAACGCCCTCCCACCAGATGTCAAAGAGAAGAACAACTACCAAACTTTTAGAAGACATCTGAAGGCAGCGCTGTTTAGGGAAACTTTTAATGTTTGATATGTTATTGTGTTCTGTTGGAAGCCGCCCAGAGTGGCTGGGGAGGCCCAGCCAGATGGGCAGGGTATAAATAATAATAAATTATTATTATTATTATTATTATTATTTATTATTGTTATTATTACCTGGCTGGAGAACAGAAAAAATTGTGTGAATTTGGTAGAGTGGTTGTGTTTTGGTCCCCTTTCCACTGAGGGGAAGCCCACAGACAGTCTTCTCTCTGGTGTAAATAGTGTCTTCACCCCAAGCGGTAAGTTACCCCCAAAAAGAGGCAGATTTGGGGGGTTAGAATGGAAAGACACAGGACAGGTGATGCATTCCTGTCCCCTAAAAACGTCCCTTCCACCCCTTGCATTTATGTTACTTCCGTGCCTCTCCAGATTGGTCTTTTTTTTTACTCCTGAAAGTATCCTGCAAGGCAGTGGAGGGTTAAGATCAGAGTTTTCCTTCTCCTAGATGGGCTGCCTTCCCAGGTTGATGAGCCCCATCTGCTCCTCACTTCCCTCTCCAGCACATGAAGAAACCACCTTCTCGACTATTGGTCTCATCTATTCCATCCATCAGAGCCTGTCTTCACAGGGAGAGGAAATCCCTAACTCACAGAACATTTGAGGTCCATCAGCTATCTTCACCTGTTTTAGCTGGCCAGTCAGAGCTGCTGTCACCTACTGACTTCTTCTTGGAGCCACAGGTGAGAGCTGAGTGCTGGGTGGGGACTGAACTACCCCAGAATGAGCATGACGTGTCCCTCAACAGCGATATTAAAGGTAAAGGGACCCCTGACCGTTAGGTCCAGTCGCGACCGACTCTGGGGTTGAGGCGCTCATCTCGCTTTATTGGCCGAGGGAGCCGGCGTACAGCTCCCGGTCATGTGGCCAGCATGACTAAGCCACTCCTGGCGAACCAGAGCAGCGCACGGAAACGCCGTTTACCTTCCCGCCGGAGCGGTACCTATTTATCTACTTGCACTTTGACGTGCTTTTGAACTGCTAGGTTGGCAGGAGCAGGAACTGAGCAACGGGAGCTCACCCTGTCACGGGCATTCGAACCGCCAACCTTCTGATCGGCAAGTCCTAGGCTCTGTGGTTTAACCCACAGCGCCACCCGCGTCCCTTCACCAGCGATATTACCCCTCCCCTAACCCCCCACATACCCCAGCTCTTGACCTATAGTGCAACAAAAGCAGGACACCCCCCTCCGCTGTACATTTGTGGGATGAAATGTTCAAGAATTTCAGCAAGAAGCTATGGAGTATTTAAAGATTGGAAAGGAAGCAGTATGCATGTCTTGAAAGTTTTGATGGTGCAAGCAGTATTGGAGGTGGGATTCTGTATAACCACCCCAATAGCACTATGAGTACAAGTCATCATAAATACACAATAAAAAAGGATGTCAGGATCGGCCCTCAGAAAATGTGGGTGCCGGAATATGCTTCTGCCAAAATACTATTTTTCTCTCTCCTTAGACTCCAAAAGCAAACTACATGTGCTCAAATGCTCTTCACTGAGTGAGCTCATCATTTTACAATTCTATAGACACAATAGGCAAATATTAAAGTAATAGCAAAATAAACTTGTGTAGGATTATAAAGGACTGTAATTTTTGCCTTTCATTGCCATTCAACTCCCACCTTTTTCACCCCCTCCTTTATATACCTGCCAGCTAAGGTCCAGAGATTCTCAGGGACTGGACCTTATCAACTTATGCAACAAATTATATTTCAGTTATCAATGCCACATTAATTTTTCTGAAGCAAATTATGTCCATGGAGAAGTATAAAGAGAATCGACATATTGAGCAGTGTGCTATATTTTTGGCGTTTCAGCCCTAAACAACTCTACATAAGAGTACGCGCTGTTGATTTCAACATGCCCTTGCGTCTTACGTGCCAAAAAAGGAAGCCAAATTAAAACTTTTTAGCAGGGTGACATTATAGAATTAAGTCTGGATTTCGAATGTTACCAGCGGGTGGCAGTTCTTTAGCAGGTTCCCTTATGACCACACCAAGAGAGTACCCAAAATTTGGTGGTCGGCATTCAGTTTGCAAATGTTGACCATCCTGGGTGAACCAGGTGAATCTCCGAAAATTCAGATACACTGGTGACAGCTGACAAGCGCTTATTTGTGTACTCTCCAAGAGTTGAAATACATCCATGTCTCCATCTATCTCTATCCATTTTCAGTCAGCTCAAAATTAATCTGGGATTGTCAACATTCGGCTATCAGTGCAGCCTCCCACCTAATTTTGGACATTCACTGTAACACATACATTTTTTGGGGTGTGGCCAACACTCTTCCTTCCACAAAAGGAAAGTCAATGTGTTTGTAACAGAGTGGTAAGGGTTACAACTTGCACAGTTAACATAACTTTCTACCTCACCCCATAAAAAAAAAAAAATTCAGGCTTACCAGAAAGGATTGTTTGCAATGCTCCCAATCTGGCCAGGCGGGTGGGGGCATGTCTGAGGAGACAGAGAACACGGTGGGATGGCAACAGGTTTGCAGCCGAGAGGTCGCTAGCGAAAATTCTGCTAAAGCAGCATTTTATAGCCCAAGTCCACTTTGCTTTTTGGCATTAGCTCATTTGGCAAAGGGAAAGAACTCCCAACACTAGGCAGCATCTATTCAATATCTAGGTCTTCCCTTTGAGCTGGAATCCTCTTTGAAGTCTTCCAAATTCGCCACCGGAGCTCGCCTGGGCCTCCGAAGTTCCCTCCCTGCCCCATCGCTTCCTGCTTCTTTGATTTCCCTTCCCAATTTCTCCAGCACAAAAGCATCTGCCCACCGCATAGGGCAGCCGAAAGCTTTCAGGAGGTTTCTCTCTCTCTCTTTTTTTAAGCTCCCCCCACCGCAGCGAAAGAAAGCCAGGAGCAACATGTTACAACAACCGAGCTTTTCTATAGGAAAGGAGGCTGGCAGACCACACTTTGTTATCCACTTCATAGGCAAGAGTCTTTTTGACAGTGCTAAACCATCGGCCCTGCTGAGCTCAGCAGGAGTCAAGCGCTGAGTACCATCTGTCAAAGCTGTAGGGTCTTCCCCCTCCTCTCCTCGCCCCGTTTATTGTTATTATTACTGTTATTATTATTAAATTATTCTACAATCTGCTAAAAAGGAGGCAGGGAATGGAAGTTACTTGATTGCATTGTTAGCGGAAGTTTGCAGACTGACTCCAAGCAGCAGTGAGCGCGCAAATTCCCAAAACACTACAAAGAAAAGAGGGGAGCGTATTCTCTGAAGAGAGCCAGTCTTTTAACTCGGAGGGTCTGTGTGAAGCGGAAAGAGAGTTCCCTGCTATCTTATTCAAGAAAAGGTTGGAACCATTCATTCAGAAGAAGCTTTGATGGGGGGAAAGGTACTGTTTGAGTGTTTTATTTCAACTAGCCATAACGGGTATACTTTTTCTTGTTGCGTGGCGAGTTCCCGTCTCCCACCAGTAGGAAATAACGACATGTGACACAAGTATTTAGGTTAAGTTAATGGGCTAAAATAGGCCACAACTTTACTGGTTACAGGTAAAGAGCGGTATTGGCTTAGGCATTGGTCCTAACCGACTATCCGGCTTCAGCCTGTTTGCTTGAAGACCGGGAAAGGTTAACACCAGTAGGGGGAGCCCTGCTGATGCACATCAACTAGGGACTCCCCCGGGGGTCACCACTCGGGGGCGCGCTTTAGGCCCTGACCTCCATAGGCTTCAGACGAGGCAACGCCCCCCGGAATCCTTTACCGGACTACCCTTCAATATTTGGGGGAGGTGATGGCGCTCCTCCCCCCAACACATCTACATAACAATACCCCTACCAATGCCTAACCGCCAAAACCAAGGAAGTTGTGATGATTTGCTACGAGGTAGGTGAAAAACCAAATGGCCAGTGCCAATTTGCCAAGTGGAAAAAGTTCCTACCAGGCCCCTCAACGGCGACCAACTGAGGTCCATAACCAGGTCAGAAAGGAAACCTTGAAGGGCGGGCGGGAAACCTAAAAAGCTGAGCGGCCAAAGAGGGAGATCCCTGGCCGCGCTTGCCTCAAATGAGGCAGGCCGCACCCCCTGAGCCAGCCGATTGGCTGGCCAGGGGATGACGCGGCCCGAGGATTCCCCTGATCGCATGGGGCTGGAAGCCAGCCTCCGCGCGGGTGTTGGGGGCGTGAACCGCCGCCGCCAACAAACAACAACAACCACAACAACACCTCCTCCTCCTGAGGCCGGAAGTGGCTTTGTCATTGTTACACGAACTTTTGGCCCTCCAAGTGTTGCCGAACTACAAATCCCATTGGCGCTGACCATTGGCCATGCTGGCTGGTGCAGATGGCAGTTGGAAGTCCAACAGCTTCCAATCTGCTTTAGTTCCTTCAGAAACACAGTGTGAAATTTTTGGAACTTCCCCAAAAGTTTAACCCTACTTTTAGATAGGGTTCAGCTCATTCAGAAACGGGAGACTTGAGTCTGAAGGGCTCTGTTTTGCTCATACTGAGCCGGGCAACTTAAAGACTTAAGTCCATCAATTTGCCACCTCAGTTGGCCCAGAAAGGTAAGACACAGATGTGGTGCCTTGGGCTGAAAACTGAGGGGCCGTGACACAATGTGTGCCTGTGACAACACACATGTGGCGCATGACACATTGTTGGGATGAGGCGCATCCTCAGCAGAAGGCCTTGCCCAGCGCCGTGCAGCTTCAAGGGCTGCGCCTTCAACGCTCTTGGCCTCCGTTCCTCCCTCAATATTGGGGGGCTGAGTCACCCGCTAAGGAATATTGAGGGGACTGATGACACCTCCGTCCCCTAGAGTTAGTGTGCCTGGTAGGAATTTAGCATGGCCATAGTATCTTCATGGGTCATCATTACAGTATAAGTTTTTTATATCTAAACTGAAGGGCCAGAAAAACAAAGCAACAATCCCTTTTTTATTTTTATTTTCATAACCAGGAACTCTTAAGGAGGCTACCGGCAGTTGCTCAAATGCCCATTTCTGAAAAACGGAAGGAATTTGACAATTTGCAGTTGTCTTCTTCGTGGTGTAATAATGTCTGGAATCTGGCGATATTTGAGAAAACAGCACACTGTTTAAAAGTCTTAAAAGGAACTGAAGACCCAGAACGTTCCTAGGCCACTTGCGGAGATTATCACTGCAAGTGCAAAGTTCTTTGCTGATACCAGTGTGAGAAATTCACTTTGTAATAGTGAATAGCAAAAATTGTTCTGTTTATCTTGTTCAACAGTGAAAGCAATTATGCTTTCACATTGCAATTGCATGCCTTTTTGTGTTTTTTTACATAATTCAATAAAATAAGAATTAATACCCTTATTAATACACAGCGTTTTCAGGTTTGGGCGTTTGCAGTATGTTTTTGAAAAGTAACATACCTGCACCTCTCACCTGTCCATTGTTTACCTTTTGCACCACTTGTTGATATTCTGGCTGCTGATAAGCTGTGAATGTACTGTGGGTGGAATTTGCTCTTTTTCATTTTAAGGTTGTGAATCTTCACAAAATCACAGATTCCATGCACAGTATGTTTGCTACATTAAAAGCAGAGCTCCCAGATGACAAGCAACTGCTGACATGGGCCCCTGAGCTCCATTAGGATCTGGCATGGTTTGGTGGCCCCAGATGGAAGAGGAGAAAGAAGGAAGGAGAAGGAACAGACTGGGGGGATGGGACAGGAAAGTTGGCAACCGAGGGATGGAGGAGGGAGGGCCTCCCCTTGCGACTCTAGATATCAAAGTCCAAGAAGCAGATCTTCTGGCTATATCTACCACCCCTCCTGCAGAGCAAAGCCTCAACGGGGAGATGGGAAGACTTTGACCAGCCAGAGAGAGAAAGAGGCTGAACAGGAATTGGTGCTTGCAGCCCAAAAGATGATATACAGCCTATGCAAGGCTGCCTTCTGATGGCTCGGGTAGCAGAAACTCCATACCCTCCAACATTTCTCCAATGAAAACAGGACAGCCTGCCATAGCCTCCAACATCTCTCCAATGAAAATAGGGATGTCCTAAGGAAAAGCGGGACATTCCAGGATCAAATGAGAAACCGGAATGGCTTCTGTAAATCCGGGACTGTCCCTGGAACATAGGGACACTTGGAGGGTCTGTGTCACGGTCCAGTTCACGGGCGATCGAAGTTCCAGCTAGGGACGTCAGGACCGGGGGCAAGATGGCGGGGTGGGAGCAGGAACGACAGTCCAGAAAGCCAAGAGTCCGAGGGTCAGAGAGCCGGGTGTCAAGAAGCCAAGGGTCCAAGGGTCAGGAAGCAAGGAGTCACGAAGTCAGGGGTCTGAGGATCAGGGAGCAAGGAGCCACAAAGTCAGGGATCTGAGGATCAGGGAGCAAGAAGTCACAAAGTCAGGGGTCCAAGGATCAAGAAGCAAGAAGTCACGAAGTCAGGGGTCCAAGGATCAAGGAGCAAGAAGTCATGAAGTCAGGGGTCAGAGGATCAAGAAGCAAGGAGTCATGAAGTCAAGGGTCCGAGAATCAAGGAGCAAGAAGTCACGAAGTCAAGGGTCCGAGAATCAAGGAGCAAGAAGTCACGAAGTCAGGGGTCCGAGAATCAAGGAGCAAGAAGTCACGAAGTCAGGGGTCCGAGAATCAAGGAGCAAGAAGTCACAAAGTCAGGGGTCAGAGGATCAAGGAGCAAGAAGTCATGAAGTCAGGGGTCCGAGAATCAAGAAGCAAGAAGTCATGAAGTCAGGGGTCAGAGGATCAAGAAGCAAGGAGTCATGAAGTCAGGGGTCAGAGGATCAAGAAGCAAGGAGTCACGAAGGTAGGGATCTGAAGATCAAGAAGCAAGGAGTCACGAGGTCAGGGGTCTGAGGATCAAGGAGCAAGGAGTCACGAAGTCAGGGGTCTGAGGATCAAGGAGCAAGGAGTCACGAAGTCAGGGGTCCGAGGATCAGGGAGCAAGAAGTCACAAAGTCAGGGGTCTGAGGATCAAGGAGGAAGAAGTCACAAAGTCAGGGGTCTGAGGATCAAGAAGCAAGGCGTCACGAAGTCAGGGGTCCGAGGAGCAGGGAGTCAAATGCAGCAAGGCAGGGCATGCGTTGCTGTGGCAAAGAGGTGAAGGGAAAATGCTGACCTTATATCCCTTCCCGGCCCTTGTGAGTTACCAATCGGCCTCACCTGTGCGGCCGCACCTTGCCTCTTCAGAACAAACTTAGGAAGGCCAGTCCGGCAGTGCCCTATTGGTCACAGGGCTTGGCTCCTGCTCGCACACCTGACAGTCTGCATTTGTCGGCACACATACACAGGTCTCCATATTACAGAGACCAGAGACCTTTCCCGGATCCTTAAACAATGCTAGGGAAAGGCGACGACACCAGGGACCCGCCGACAGCAGCCGAAGGAGTTAAACGTTGGCAACACCCGGCATTTAAAAGAAAATCTATAGGCGAGTCAAACAATTAAGCGTCTTCAGGTAGGTGGCTTCATTCAAGGCTGCTGGGGAAACAGCAGTAGCACCACTTATTCTCTTTGCGCAGCGTGGGTCCCAGCTGTGGCAAGCCCCAGCACCTGTTCCTTCCACATTCCTGCTGCTTCGGGGCTGTTAGCGACGGACTGCCAAGGGGGCCCTGGGAGGCTCATAATGGATCAAGGCAGGCGCTGAGTGTGCCCGTTGCTTAACTAATGGGTAGCTGTTCACTTTCGCACCAGTTGTTCTCTGGCTTTTTCCAGGATCAGAACTTGGAAGAAGGTTAGACTCTTTGTATATATATCTTTCATATAGACTTGAACGAGGCAGATACCTCATTCAGAGAGACGTGACAGAACTGAATGATGCTTCTCTCCAGCTTGCAAAGCTTTTAATGGAATGTGTTATTATACACCCTTGTGCAAATTAATTGAAACAAACAATGTAGTTTAGTGTGCAAAACTCACATATACAGTGGTACTTCTGGTTGCGGACGGGATCCGTTCCAGAAGCCTGTTCGCAATATGAAAAGAACGCAACCCGAGTCTCTGCGTCTGCGCACATGTGGTTTGCAATTTGCTGCTTCTGCACATGTGTGGGATTTCATTTTGCGTGTCTGCGCATGCGGCGAAACCTGAAAGTAACCCTTTCAGGTACTTCCGGGTCACCGTGGGGCGTATCCTGAAAGAACGTAACATGAAGCGGACGTAACATGAAGTATGACTGTACGTACATTAGTAACGGATATGACCTCTGCTATTTTTAAGCAGCATTTGAACACAGTTTGGCGTGGAGTCTACTACAGTGGTACCTCGGGTTAAGTACTTAATTCGTTCCGGGGGTCCGTTCCTAACCTGAAACTGTTCTGAAACTGTGGGCTATATGCAAATGTCTCCTCTGTGCTGTAGACTGTACGACTATGGAGAAGCTCATTGAGGTGCTGATTCAGATGTGGTACAGGGATCCAAAAAGCAACAGTGACTGTTAGAAACTACAGTGGTACCTCGGGTTACATACGCTTCAGGTTACGTTTGCTTCAGGTTACAGACTCCGCTAACCCAGAAACATTACCTCAGGTTAAGAATTTTGCTTCAGGGTGAGAACAGAAATCGTGCTCTGGCGGTGTGGCGGCAGCAGGAGGCCCCATTAGCTAAAGTGGTGCTTCAGGTTAAGAACTGTTTCAGGTTAAGAATGGACCTCTGGAACAAATTATTTAACCTGAGGTACCACTGTATCATACAGACGCCGCTGTCTCCACTGTGCCTCTTTGTTCCAATAGGAAACACATAGCTCAGTTAGTAAGAGCATGAGGCTCTGAATCCCAGGGTCGTGGGTTCAAGTCCTGTGTCAGGCAAAGAGATTCCAGCATTGCAGGGGCTTGGAGTAGATCAGTGTTTCCCAGCCTTTTCCTGACCGTGGCCCCCTCCCTGGACGTAGCCAAGGCAGGGCAGGAGGGGAAGCTGCCCCCCCAATAAATAAAAATCAATACAAATCTGAAATTCTGCCCCCCCCAACAAAAGCCTGCCCCCCAAACAAAAATCCTGGCTATGCCCATGCCCCACCCCCGTTCTACCGGTAGAAAGCTAGCTACAGTGGTACCTCGGGTTATAGACGCTTCAGGTTAAAGACTCTGCTAACCCAGAAATAGTGCCTCGGGTTAAGAACTTTGCTTCAGGATGAGAACAGAAATCGCATGGTGGCAGTGCGGTGGCAGCAGGAGGCCCCCATTAGCTAAAGTGGTACCTCAGGCTTCAGGTTAAGAACGGACCTCTGGAACGAATTAAGTTCTTAACCTGAGGTACCACTGTATGTAATTTTGTGTGTGTGTAAATAGAACATGTTTTACAGTCATACCTCATGTTACATTTGCTTCATGTTACGTCTTTTCAGGTTGCATCTCATGGCGACCTGAAAGTACCAGAAAGGGTCACTTCCAGGTTTCGCCGCTCGCGCTTCGCGCATGCGCAGAAGTACCAAATCGCGCCGCGGACGCTTCAGGTTGTGCTGTTTTCAGGTTGTGAATGGGCCACCGGAACGGATCTTGTTCACAACCAGAGGTACCGCTATATTTATAATTTTTATAATTTATACAAACTACAATTACATAAAACGATAGGAACATAATGAAATATTTTAGAAGCAGAAAAACATAGAATCATAGAACTGGGACCCAAGGGTCATCTAGTCCAACCCCTTGAATTGTAGGAAACTCAGCTAAAGCATCCATGACAGATGGCCGTCCAACCTCTGCTTAGAAACCTCCAAGGAAGGAGAGTCCACAACCTCCTGAGGGAGGTATTATAAAAAGTAAGCAACACTTATTTGACCCCAGTTGTTTGACACAGAGGGGGAAACCTACAGACACAGTCCAAAAGGCGCACTGGGTATTCTGTATATGTGTGGAGAATTTTAAAGGGCTGACCTGGTGCAAAAAGATCTTGTCATCCGGAGGAGCCTTGGCTGCCTAGATAAAACACTATAATAATTATAATAATATTTTTTTTATTATACCCCACCCATCTGGCTGGGTTTCCCCAGCCACTCTGGGCAGCTTCCAACAAAACACTAAACAGATTGTGAAGCTGAGGCTCCAATACTTTGGCCACCTCATGAGAAGAGAAGACTCCCTGGAAAAGACCTTGATGGAGGACACAAGGAGAAGGGGACGACAGAAGAGATGGTTGGACAGTGTTCTCGAAGCTACCAACATGAGTTTGACCAAACTGCGGGAGGCAGTGGAAGACAGAAGTGTCTGGCGTGCTCTGGTCCAGGGGGTCACGAAGAGTCGGACACGACTAAACGACTAAACAACAACAAATTAAACATTAAAACTATAGCTCCCCACACCCTTACCTGGGAGTAAGACCCACTGAACTCATTGGGGCTGTCTTCTGAGTAGATACTTACTAGATGCAAGTCAGCAGCACCAGACAACCCCAATCCGCTAGGCTGTGGAGTAGATTTCACCCTGCACCTTACAGAACCGGGCTGACACTGCCAACGGGCCCTGCACACCTTGGCAGCATTCAAAGGCCCGGATCCGCTAGGCCCTGCGGTGGGTTGCACCCTGCACCTTGGAAAGTCAGGCCCAGGCTGCCACCAGGCTCCCACCAGCCCTGGCACCAGCAACAAGCAGCTCTGGTTCGCCCAGCCCTACCCATTGCCACCGCACTTACTTGACCTGGGGTTCTGAATCGCGTGCTCTACTGCTCAAATCGGGAACCTCAGCGATTGCTCTCTCCCGCCAGAAACCAACCAGGACTGCTCCAAGAAAACACAGGGGTTAAAATGGCCTTGTCGAAGATTTGACGTTTTCATTCCCCAAAAGTTTTTGTGTTTCTACTGAAATGAGGCTGCATTTTAACGTTGTATTTTAATCTTGTTTTTAAGTTGTATTTTAATCAATTGTTTTTATACCTGGTGTTAGCCACCCTGAGCCCGGCTTGGCTGGGGAGGGCAGGGTATAAATAAATTTATTATTATTATTATTATTATTATTATTATTATTATTATTATTATTAAGCACTAGGCCCTAATGGGCTGCTCCCTTACCCGCTTGCGATTGGCCAAGCATATAGCCAGCCTATCAGGATTTTGTTTTTTAATTATCTTTTTTCTTCACTTCTCACATCTCATGGTGGCCCCTGAGCCTCGTGCTGTGGCCCCCCCTATTTACGTGATTTTCACCTGTAAGGTAAAAGGTAAAAGACCCCTGGAGGGTTAAGTCCAGTCAAAGACGACTATGGGGTTGTAGCGCTCATCTGGCTTTCAGGCCGAGGGAGACACCATTTGTCCACAGACAGCTTTCCGGGTCATGTAGCCAGCAGGACTAAACTGCTTCTGGCGTAACGGCTCACTCCATCGCTCACATTCGAACTACAGTCATACCTCGGGATGAATACGTTTCAGGTTGAGCATTTTCAGTTTGCGCTCTGCGGCAACCCGGAAGTAACGGAAGACGTTAATTCCAGGTTTTGCTGCTCGCGCATGTGCAGATGCTCAAAATGTCATCACGCACATGTGCGGAAGCGGCAAAACATGATCCACGAACGTGGATCTGGAACAGATCCCTTTCGCATCCAGAGGTACCACTGTACAGTGGTGCCTCGCAAGACGAAAAGAATCCGTTCCGCGAGTCTCTTCGTCTTGCGGTTTTTTCGTCTTGCGAAGCAAGCCCATTAGCGGCTTAGCGGATTAGCGCTATTTGCGGCTTAGCGGTCTTAGCAGCTCAGCTGATAAGCGGCTTAGCGGCTCAGCTGATAAGCAGCTTAGCGGCTTAGCGGATCAGTTGTTAAGCAGCTTAGCGGATCACCTGATAAGCGGCTTAGCGTATCAGCTGTTAAGCGGCTTAGCGGCTTGGGAAAAAGGGGGGGGGAGGAAAAAAAATCCGCAGGAACTCGCAAGACATTTTCATCTTGCGAAGCAAGCCCATAGGAAATTTGTTTTGCAAAGCACCTCCAAAACGGAAAACCCTTTCGTCTAGCGGGTTTCCCGTCTTGCGAGGCATTCATCTTGCGGGGCACCACTGTACTGACCTTCTGATCAGCAAGCCCAAAAGGCTCAGTGGTTTAGACCACAGAGCCACCCGCTTTCACCAGTTGGGAAAGACTGCACTATAAGACCCTCGTGGTCTCTTCCAACTCCACTATTCTATGATCCTATCCACTTTCTCCACACATAATTCTACACACTTTCTTTATTTGCATTTTTTTCCTCTGAAAGAAAAAGCTCCAGGTGTAATCTTTCCTCATAAGAGAGTTGTTCTACCTCCTTGATCATGCTTGGCTTTTTTTTGAACCTGATCCAAGTCTGTAACTGTCCTTTTTGGGGTCATTATTTAGAACATCTGCACAAGGCCGGTGCTAACAGGTTCCGACGGAGACAATATGAAGGACCGGTCAGCAGAATTTTTATGACAGACGCCGTCAGGGAGAACCGCTGGCTTTGTGATATTTATCGCCGCTGACAAAATGGATCCCGGCCAGCCTTTCAAACTATATATGTAGCCCTTTTCCCAGCATGCTTTATGGGAAACTGTAATTCTTTTCCAGATGACATGAGGCCGATGACAGAAGAATGGCGCAATTAGATTTACACATGATTAGAACTGCAATTTGCACCAAGCTCTGACCTCCAGCTGTATGCAAATGGCAGACATTCAATTTGGGGTGGATAAAATGGCTGACCTTTCCAGAGTTCATTCGGGGCTGATCAATATACACACACGCACACCTCTCATTGTCCATATCTGATACACGAGTTTTGGCTTATGGGTGAACATGTACTGTACTTGAGAGTAGAATCCAGATTGGTCTCAGAGTTGGGTTGGTCAACTTTACCGGCATTCGCTGGTTTGTCAGCTGCTACCCTACCTTGGGGGGATGCAGGTGGCGCTGTGGGCTAAACCACAGAACCTAGGGCTTGCCGATCAAAAGGTCGCGGTTCGAATCCCCGCAATAGGGTGAGCTCCCATTGCTCGGTCCCTGCTCCTGCCAACCTAGCAGTTCAAAAGCACGTCAAAATGCAAATAGATAAATAGGTTCCGCTCCAATAAAGCGAGATGAGCACCGAAACCCCAGAGTCGGCCACAACTGGACCTAGTGGTCAGGGATCCTCTTTACCTTTACCCTACCTTGGGGGGACGTGGGTGGCGTTGTGGGTTAAACCACAGAGCCTAGTACTTGCCGATCAGAAGGTCAGCGGTTCGAATCCCTGTGATGGGGTGAGCTCCCATTGCTCGGTCCCTGCTCCTGCCAACCTAGCAGTTCGAAAGCACGTCAAAGTGCAAGTAGATAAATAGGTACCACTCCGGCGGGAAGGTAAACGGCATTTCCGTGCGCTGCTCTGGTTCGCCAGAAGTGGCTTAGTTATGCTAGCCACATGATCTGGAAGCTGTACACTGGCTCCTTCGGCCAATAAAGCGAGATGAGCGCCGTAAACCCAGAGTCGGCCACGACTGGACCTAATGGTTAGGGGTCCCTTTACCTTTACCCTACCTTGGAAGGTGGTGAACTCTCCTTCACTGAAGGTTTTTAAACAGATGTTGGATGGCCATCTGTCATTGCTGGACTGCAGGGGGGTTGGACTAGATGACCCCGGGGTCCCTTCCACCTCTATAGTTCTGGGATAAAAGCACCTGCAAGCTTCTCCATGACCAAGAGCCCTTAAGAATCATGCTTGCAAGTCCCCTATAGACCTTGTTGCTGAATGTGGAAAACCTGGTTGTGCGGGGGGGGGGGGGCGGATGGATGGACGGACGGGACACATCAGGGTGCATGGTTCGCAGCTCCAAATCCTTTTCCTTTAATAACGCCTGAAGAGGGGCTCAAAGTACCCTTCATTTCCTTGCCGCTGAAATGCCACCAGGTGCGCTCTGCTATTTGGTTTGGAGCCCCAACCTCTCGTTTCTTTCTCTTGGGCCTCTGCAGTTAAATTATGATGATGAGATATGTTCCATCGTAATTA
The DNA here is from genome assembly GCF_964234715.1 of Podarcis melisellensis. Lineage (NCBI taxonomy): Eukaryota > Metazoa > Chordata > Lepidosauria > Squamata > Lacertidae > Podarcis > Podarcis melisellensis. Next base: position 11,526,626 of record NC_138530.1, on the reverse strand, counting down.
ACTCATCAAGTTACTGCTTTTGATCGCTGTATCATAAAAGACCCTGGCTTGTGAACAGCGGCCGGCTTGTTCTTTGCTGTTTAGGAAGGCTAAACGGTCACGTATTGTTATTAAAAAAGAGAGAAAAGAATGGAAGGAGGGGGCTCCTTCTCTTGGAAGTTCAGAGAGGACAGGGGCCCTGATTTATTTTTTTAAATGGTTTAAGGTTTCAGACAGAGGAAGGATGTGTACCAGAATCATACCCTTTTCACCTCTCCCACTCCCCACTTCCTGGCTTGATCCAGAACACAGCCAACCCAATGTACCTGCATAGTAAAAACCTGATGGAACGCTCTGTCACAAGAGACTAGGGCCCTGCGGGACTTGACATCTTTCCGCAGGGCCTGCAAGACAGAGCTGTTCCGCTTGGCCTTTGGTTTGGACTCAGTCTGACCCTTATGTCCCACCCCCCCTTATGGTTTTGATCTATGGCCTACTTTTAAAATGAGGCTGCATTTTAAATTGCAATTTAACCTGTATTTTAAATTGGGTTTTTTTTTCTTTTCCTATTACCGTATTTTCCGCTCTATAACTCGCACCAGACTATAACACGCATGTAGTTTTTAGAGGAGGAAAACAAGAAAAAAAATATTCTAAACGAAATAGTGGATATATGATTTTTGTGGTTCATGCTGGGGCTACAGGCACGTGATCTGACAGTGAGTTTGGAGTAGCCCAATGCAAAAATCCTGAGGATCCATGTGGATCCATGCTTTGTAACCACAGAGGAGGGAAGGAAGAGGAACCATGGATCCTCTGCTCACGACTGCAGCAGATCCCCCCCGCCACCCACAGGCATTCGCTCCATAACACGCACAGACATTTCCCCTTACTTTCTAGGAGGAAAAAAGTGAGTGTTATGGTGCAAAAAATACGGTGTGTTTTTACTGTAATTTTACTGGTGTTAGCTGCCCTGAGCCCGGCTCTGGCCGGGGAGGGAGGGGTATAAATAAAATTTATTATTATTATGGTGATGCAGAAGGCAACAACGGGGCTTGGTTCTCATCAGAAGGGCTAGAGCAAACAGGGCTTGCACAACATGGAACATGCCAAGCAGAATCAGGCTCGCTAGTCCTGTGTGGCAGCTCTTTAGGCTCTTGAGAAATAACGTCCTGCTTATGCTGCCTGCCTGGGTGTGCAAGGATGTGCTAGAATCAGTATTTTAGAGTTGGAGGAGGCCTTGGAATGCAGGAGCCGCAAACAGAGTGCTCACATTGCACGTCGCCAAATAACATACATAATAACATACCCTCCAACATTTCGCCGATGAAAATAGGGATGCCCTATTCAACAATACAGTGGTACCTCGGGGGGGACATACGCTTCAGGTTACATATGCTTCAGGTTACAACCTCCGCTAACCCAGAAATAGTGCTTCAGGTTAAGAACTTTGCTTCAGTTTGAGAACAGAAATCGTGCAGCGGCAGCGCAGCAGCAGCAGCAGGAGGCCCCATTAGCTAAAGTGGTGCTTCAGGTTAAGTACAGTTTCAGGTTAAGTACGGACCTCCGGAACGAATTAAGTTCTTAACCCGAGGTACCACTGTAATATTATTAATAAATTTATTTATATCCCTCCCACCTGACTGGATTGCCCCAGCCACTCTGGGTGGCCGCCAACAAAAAACGTAGCAAAACTATGCAGGGCTGCCTTGAGATATCTTCTAAAGGCTGTATAGTTGCTTATCTCATTGGCTCGGTGTTATGTACTAACCTTGGATCCTAAAACAATAGGCAAGTAGGATCCTAGAATGCAACAACTGATTGGCTTGCAGGAGAAGACCAATCAGTCTCCAGGAAGAAGTTAATCAGCCTATTAGGCTGGTAGGATCATAGAATGCAACAACTTATTGGCCTGCAGGAAAAGACCAATCAGGCTCCAGGAGGGAAGCAGAATCAGCCAATCAGACGGGAATCATTGTGTAAACAATGTATATAAAAGCCTGAGATTTGGGAGGCAATTCAATCACTGTTTTACAAGCTGCAATAAAGAACATGAATTCATTACAGGGCAGGACTGAGTATATTTCACTCGGGGATTGCATAACTCCATATCCTCCCACAGTTCTCCGATGAAATTAGGGACGTTCTATGGAAAGGCGGGACATTCTGGGATCAAATCAGAAACCAGGACAGCTTCTGTAAATCCAGGACTGTCTTTGGAAAACAGGGACATTTGGAGAGTCTGTAATAACTGGCCGGACTGCAGTCTCCTTCATCTCTCTGGGGTCTCTTTGCACAACCAGGGAATCTAGTGAACCACTGCAGGCGGTGAAAGTCCTGTGTAAGTGTCTGGAGGCGGTTGGAGGATGGATGGCAGCTAACAGATTGAGGTTGAATCCTGACAAGACAGAAGTATTGTTTCGGGGGGACAGGAGGCGGGCAGGTGTGGAGGACTCCCTGGTCCTGAATGGGGTAACTGTGCTTGGACTACTGCAATGCGCTCCACATGGGGCTACCTTTGAAGGTGACCTGGAAACTATAACTAATCCAGAATGCAGCAGCTAGACTGGTGACTGGGAGCGGCCGCCGAGGCCACACAACACCGGTCTTGAAAGACATACATTGGCTCCTAGTAAGTTTCCGGGTACATTTCAAAGTGTTGGTGCTGACCTTTAAAGCCCTAAACACCCTCGGTCCAGTATATCTGAAGGAGCGTCTCCACCTCCATCATTCTGCCCGGACACTGAGGTCCAGTGATGAGGGCCTTCTGGCGGTTCCCTCGCTGCGAGAAGCCAAGCTACAGGGAACCAGGCAGAGGGCCTTCTCGGTAGTGGCACCCGCCCTGTGGAACGCCCTCCCACCAGATGTCAAAGAGAGGAACAACTACCAGACTTTTAGAAGACATCTGAAGGCAGCCCTCATTAGGGAAGCTTTTAATGTTTAAAAGACCACTGTATTTTAATACTTTGTTGGAAGCCGCCTAGAGTGGCTGGGGAAACCCAGCCAGATGGGTAGGGTATAAATAATAAATTCTATTCTATTCTATTCTATTCTATTCTATTCTATTCTATTCTAGCCTTCCTTATCGTATCCCTGGAACCTGGGTTATTTATTTTATTTCAGTATTCTCAAAAATCTTGCTTTTTTGACCCAATTTGGGTCCACTTTATGATGGGGGTTATAGTTCAACAACTGGAGGGACGGGAACGGCAGGTTTTCTCCACCCACCCCCCAATCCATCACTTCGCTCCCTTTACGAAGGAGGGAGCAGCTAAGCACGGTCTGGCTGAATCATTTCTCTCTAGCTTTTGTTTCCATCCGTCGCGTCTGTCGGCAAACGGAGTGAAAACTCTCCAGTTTAACTTTCATTTGCACTTTATCGATTCGGAGGGCGCGGAGCGCATAATACGAGGACATGGTTTTCTTAATGAAAGGGGGGAAAACAATTCCAGCACTTCCAACTTTTCACAGATGAAATTAGAGGCACCCTTGTTTTTCGCTCCCTCTCCGCTAATGCTAGAGCTCATGGCCATCTGATGAAGAGTGATGTTGGAAGGTGCAGGATGAATAAAAGGAAAGACTTAAGGCAATAAACAACTATTTTACTTTTAAAAGACAACTGTTTAGGGAAGTTTTTAATGTCTGACACTGTATTGTTTTTAATGTTTGGTTGGAAGCCGCCCAGAGTGGCTGGGGAAACCCAGCCAGATGGGTGGGGTATAAACAATAAATTATTATTATTATTGTTGTGACGTGGGGTTTGTGATTTCAGCTCTCTTGACATAATATGCTGGAGACAGTTCTCTAGTAACACTTCTTTATTCAAGCAAACAAGACTGAGACTGAGGAGGAGAAAGCTACATTTATAGGGACAGGGAACAAGCTAGAAAGGATACATTTTGGAGGGAATAATATCAGGCAATCACAGTCCTGCCTTTTGGAGGAAACCAATAAGACAGAGGATCCAAATACAGCAGCTTAAATGAACCAATAGTAGCTGTACCCTCTGGAACCAAAAGGCAGTTACTTTACCCTAATGCAAATACAGACAATAATAATACAGACATAAAATCCTTTGACTCAATACACAACACCCCTCCCCCCCTAGTGAGCACAACAGACGTAATCTCTCAGGTACTGTGGGGTCCTACAACTTCTACTTGATCTCCTGACAAGAGGTGTTGCCGGTTCTGGATTGGGTGTCACCTGTGGTAGGGGGGCTGCTATAGGGGTTTCGTCAGGAACAGATGGAGTCCCAGACATCTCAGGGTCCCCTACCTGTACCTCGTCATCCTGAGGACTAGCAGACCCTGGTTCATTTGCTGAAGCCCCTGGTGACTGCACCTCTGGGCCATTTTCACTCTGGTCTTGCAGCTCTGCATCGTTAGCCAGGGATGAATTATCAGACTCCTCCCTGCTGAGCGCCCGGCGCCTCAGCTGATCTATATGTCTCTTCCAAACTTGCCCATTTTCCAAGGTCACATAATAGGACACAGGTCCACTAGTCCGGGTGACCACACCAGCCACCCACCGCGGACCTCGTGAATAGTTCCTCACCCAGACCAGATCTTCAGGGGCGAGATACCTTGTTGTGTCAGTCTCAGCCTGGGGGTTGCTCTTGAATTACGGTTTGGCATTTTATCCGGGTGGACATAATCCAGCACCGTTACCAGTCTTCTACCCAAGAGCAGCTCAGCTGGCGACTTGCCTGTCGCAGTACACGGTGTTGCATGCTGCAAAAATAACATTCGCGCGATGCGAGCTGACCAGTTACCCTCCATTAAGCGCGCAATGGATTCTTTGGCTGTTCTTACCATGCGCTCCGCCTGCCCATTGGAGGATGGGTGAAAGGGCGTGGATGTGACCCCTCTTATGAAGTTATCAGCCAAGAATGCCCTGAATTCTTGGGATACAAAAGCTGCCCCATTATCTGATACAATGGTCTCAGGTAACCTGTGGGTTGCAAACAGCTGCCTCAACACCTTGATTACGGCAGCTGATGCCATGCTAGGGACCATCGCCACTTCTAACCATTTGGAATATGCATTGACGATAACCAAAAAGACCTTCCCCTGGAATGGCCCAGCAAAATCTAAGTGCAGCCGGCTCCAGGGAGATCTGGACTGCTCCCACCAGTGAACTGGTGCTCTGGCCACTTCTGGCCGCACCTCTTGGCATGCCTTGTATGTTTGTACCCATTGTTCTATGTTCTGGTCCATTCCAGGCCACCACACATAACATCGGGCTAGCGACTTCATCCTGACCATTCCCGGGTGTCCCATGTGAAGCGTCTCAAGAACCCTGTTTCTCAGTGGTGCTGGGATGATCACCCTATCTCCCCACAGGAGACAACCCTTATGCATGGACAACTCGTGCTGCCTTGTCGCATAAGGCCTGAATTTGTCTTCATGCGGACCACCTGGCCACCCCCTCCCCACCCAAGTGAGCACACGGGAGAGAACAGCATCTTTCCTCGTTTTCTCAGCTATATCAGTAGCCGTTACAGGAGCCCCCGGAAGTGTTTCCAGCATCATTATATGCTCCGCTGGAGCAGGATCCTCATTGCTCCCGCCAGGAAGGGGCAATCGACTCAGCGCATCAGCGTGGCACAACCGTTTCCCCGGCACATGGGTCAAGGTGTACTGGAACCCGTTCAGGAATATAGACCAACGCAACATTCTGGGGGAGAGAATTTATAGCGTTTGTTTGTTCGGGTTGAACAACCCTAACAGTGGTTTGTGGTCCGTTTCAATGTAGAAATGGCGACCGTACACATAATCATGGAACTTTTTGATTCCTGCCACAATTGCAAGCGCCTCTTTGTCAATTTGAGCATAGTTGCGTTCCTTGGGCGACAACGTACGGGAATAGAAAGAGATGGGCTTTTCTGACCCATCCGGTTCCCTATGACTCAGCACCGCCCCCAGGCCGTATTGAGAGGCATCACATGCCAGGACCAGCGGCTTCGACTCATCATAATGAGCAAGGACGCTCTTGCTACTCAGCATTCCTCGCAAGGAGTCAAAAGCCTTCTGCTGCCCCTGCCCCCATCGCCACACATTCTTTTTCTGCAACAGTCTATGTAATGGTTCAGCTACCGAAGCTTTCTGGGGTAAGAACGAATGATAAAAGTTAATAAGTCCCAGGAAGGACTGCAACTCCGTCTTGTTCTGTGGTCGTGGTGCCTCGATGATGGCCTTAACCTTAGCATCTGTGGGGTGGATGCCTGATGCATCAATTTTAAACCCCAAGAAATCCACAGTTGGCACCCCAAAACGGCATTTTTCCTTTTTTAGTTGCAACCCCACCTCCTTGAACTTGAGCAACACTGCACGGACACGCGCAAGCAGTTCCTGTGGGTCTTTTCCAGCAATCAAAACGTCATCAGAAAATGGCAAGACCCCCGGCAGACCTCTTAACAGGCGTTCCATGAGCCCTTGAAAAATCCCTGGGGCCACACAAACTCCAAATTGTAATCTGTTAACTCTGAACGCCCCTTTATGTGTGACAATAGTCTGTGCTTCCGCTGATTGTGGGGTTACTGGCAGCTGTTGGTAAGCTTGTGCCAGGTCAATTTTGGCAAACACCTTGCCCCCAGCCAGTTTAGCCAACAGATATGATACGACTGGAATGGGGTATGAGTTTCCCCTGAGTGCCTTATTGATAGTACATTTGTAATCAGCACAGATCCTGACTTCCCCATTTGCTTTAAGGGGCGTGACGATTGGAGTCTCCCACTTAGCGGAGTTCACGGGTGAGAGAACTCCCTGCTTGACCAATTTATCCAGCTCTGCTTCGATCTTGGGTTGCAGTGCAAATGGCACTCGCCTTGGTTTGAATCGGATTGGGGCCACCCCAGGGTCCAATTCGAAGTCAACTGGGGGCCCTTTATAACAACCCAGTTTTCCATTAAAAAGACCAGCAAATTCTTTGCATAATGCCTCGCTCATCTCAGGGCAGGTTTGGATTGAATTAAGCCCTGATATACTCAGTCCCAGGGCGGGGAACCAGTCAGTGCCCAGGAGACTGGGGCGACTGCCCTTCGCAATCACCAGTTTGAGTACCGCCTGTTTGTCCCGGAACTGTACTCTCACGGCACACATTCCCATGACATGGATGCGGCCCGCTGAGTATGACTGCAAAGTTGCCGGGAAGGGCTCCAGAGGGGGCAACTTACCCCTGGGGAAGAATGTCCTCGCGGTCTGGTCCGACACGATAGTGAATCCAGATCCGGAGTCCACCTCCATGTCGCACAGCTGACCCTCAATCTTCACCTTGACGTGTGCCTTGCCTTGCACTGGAAACTGCACGACCCTCCCGTTGATCTCCGTTACGTAGTGGCAGTCCTTTAGAACATGGTTTGCTGTGGGCAGTCTGCGATGCTCCAGTCTAGGTGCTCCTGTCGCTCCCAACGCCGCCGATCTACAGACCCTGGCGATGTGACCTGTCTTCCCGCACGTCCGGCACATAGCATCCCGGAAACGACAACTCTTCTGCTCATGGTTTCCGCCACAACCAGGGCACCTGCCTCAGTGATCTTTGTGCACTGTGCAGGCCTGACGCACTGACTCGACCCCACGGACTGGGCTCTGGCTCGGAGTAGCCTCTAGCTCGTCCATGGCATGCGCAACTTCTATCTGTGGCTTAGGGGCCCTGCGACTGGCATCAAGCTCCTCTCTTTCATAATTCTCCGTGGCGGTGGCCTCCTTCAAGGCTGAAGCAAGGGTAACCTCTTCTTTAGCCACGATGTGTCTTCTGGCTTTCTTGCTGCTCAGACCACCGATAAACCGATCCAGGAGGGTCTCTTCCAGATCTTGGAAGTCGCAGTGCTGAGCGAGCTTCCGCAGTTCAGATAGAAATGCAGATACAGACTCCCCAGCACGCTGCTGCCTCTTATGAAACTCTATCCCCCGGGCCATCTTGGTCTCAGTAGGCGCCAAATGGCTTGTTAGGCAGGCAAGAATATCTTTGAGAGATGTCTCACTTAGCTTCGCTGGAGCAAGCAATGCCTTGGCCAGCGTGAAGATCTCAGGCCCACAGTAGCTCAGGAATGTGGCCCTTCTTTTGCTGGCATTGGTGATCCCTTGAGCCACTGCGAAGAACTCGAAGCGTTTGACGTAGTCTTCCCACGTGTGGGGCTCTGATAGCTGGAAGGGCTCCAATACCCTTGGACTCTCCATGGTCCTGTGGGCAGGGTCGTCTTCTCAGCTGGCCAGTGAGTCTTGTTCTTAGCTACAATCCGGACTCTGAGGCAGGGCTGCGTTTAACCGCTCCTCAGCATTCCGGATCCCACCTTCGTCGCCAGTTGTTGTGACGTGGGGTTTGTGATTTCAGCTCTCTTGACATAATATGCTGGAGACAGTTCTCTAATAACACTTCTTTATTCAAGCAAACAAGACTGAGACTGAGGAGGGGAAAGCTACATTTATAGGGACAGGGAACAAGCTAGAAAGGATACATTTTGGAGGGAACAATATCAGGCAATCACAGTCCTGCCTTTTGGAGGAAACCAATAAGACAGAGGATCCAAATACAGCAGCTTAAATGAACCAATAGTAGCTGTACCCTCTGGAACCAAAAGGCAGTTACTTTACCCTAGTGCAAATACAGACAATAATAATACAGACATAAAATCCTTTGACTCAATACACAACAATTATTATTGGGCAAATTAATGGCGGAGAAAGCTACTAGCGAGGATGACTCTGTTCTGCTTCCACAGTTGGAGGCAGTAATTTGCTGCAATACCACCCATAGTATTTTAGGCAGCAACTTCTTCTTCTTACATTACTTATTTGTATTGCTTGCATAAAGTAGTTAAAAATAAATCATGTGTTAAAATGTCGTTAATATAAGCCAACCATCAATTATTAGTCTTTGTGTGAGGTTATCCTGTCTTGTGAACTACACTGAGATCTTCAGATGAAGGGCAGTCTATAAATTTAATTAACAACAACAACAACAACAACAACAACAACATGTTTGTAATCCAGATAGGAAAATATCACTGGAGGAATTCAACATTTTGCTAAGGTGATCTATCCATCTATCAGGGTGAGCATTTTGGTTTGCCAAGGAGAACAATTCCTTCCTAATAATAATAATAATAATAATAATAATAATAATAATAATTTATTATTTATACCCCGCCCATCTGGCTGGGTTTCCCCAGCCACTCTGGGCGGCTTCCAACAGAATATTAAAAACAATACAGCATCAGACATTAAAAACTGTTCTGGGCTCCTCCTGACCCCCCAAGCCCATTTCAGTGTTGGTTTCTGCTTCCCTCACTGAGCAGCAGAAGTGCTTGTCACAAGACAGGTGTTTACATTCCACACAGTCTGTACTGTTGGAGGTTTTCCCACGGGAACGGGAGACTGGATGTGACGTATACTGGTTTCCTGTTTTTCCCTGCTCTTTGCAGTTTCAGTTTGTGATTCTCTCCGTGCCTTAGAGGAGAGATGACGCTTTCTCTGCTCCAGCAGAGGGAAGATGTTTTTCTGTAACTTACCAGCTTTGAACTGTAAATAAAGTAGTATAGAGCATGTTGGCTCATACTTTTCATCATTCCGCTGTGCACTGGACACTGCTTATCAACAACATTTGGTTCCGGGCCCAGAAAAATGCAGTGTTTTGAGGATGCACTTCAGAAGTCGGGCTCCTGGCAAAGGAACAAAGGAGCAAGAAACAAAGTGCCGGCAAAGTATCGGAACACCGGCAGAGAGACGGAACTCACGGTATCTGCTCTGCGCGTCAAAATGATTGATGAAGGTATGTGCTACTGCTCCGGGCAGCCTGCCAGCTTCTAATTAATGGCTTTATGGCTGGACTTTGAACTTATAATAGCCGGTTTTGCCGCGGCACAGGCAAATGGCTCAAAGGGACGCTATGCTGGGGGAAAACGAAAGTAAAGTGCTGTTGTTTCAAAGCAGCTGCAAATGTGACGCAGCAAAAATTAAAGGGCAGTAGAGAAAGCACTTGGGGACTTTCGCTTTTGAACTTGCCTTTGGGAATGCAGTTTGAAGCAGCTGCAGATAAGCAAAGCAAATAAACAGAAGAGCGGCACAGGCTCATAAGCAGAGGCTGTTTTGAAATTGCCTTTGGATTAAAGCAGCATGTATACAGCAGCTTGATTTAAAGCAGCATAGATGACGCAAGAGGCAAATGCCAGAGTCATGATAGCTAGCTGCAGAAGGCTGGATAAAGCAAGTGGGGGATTTGATACCACTGATCAGCCAAATGCTCAACTCACAGTAGCCTGTGAAACTGCCATGATTCAGAATGGAGCAGATCGGCGGGGTGCTGGCTGCATGGGAAATGGGGAGTCTTCACAGACGTCATCCCATAGTGCAGTGGAACCACCAGATGGCGCCAAAGCTTTGAAGGCAGTGAAATGCTACTCGTGTGGACGTCTAGGCCATATGAAGAGGGAATGCAAATATCCCAGGGCCAAGACAGAGCAGCGCAGCGGAAGCTCATCGCGTGGAAAAGGCCAGAGCAAAGGCAAAGGTCCGGTGTCCAGGACAACGCAGCACAAGGCAATGGTCTCACGCTACGCTCCAAAGGTTGCAGAGGTTGCAGAGGTTGCAGAGGTCCAGAAGACGTCTAGATCTTTCTTCGTTGTTGATTCGGCTGCAACGCATCACATGTGCAACGATAAGCGACTGTTCGTGTCTTTTACACCGCAGGAAGGTGCAATTCACCAGGCGGATGACCACACAATCCCCAGTAAAGGCTACGGAACTGTTGTTCTTCACAGTTTGGACTTATCGATACAGGATGTGCTTTATGTGCCGGACGCGAAACATAATCTGCTTAGCGTTGGACAGCTGATGGAGCGGAAAATTGACGTTTCCTTTAAAAACAATAGATGCATCATCACTAAGAAAAATGATTATCAATTGTATGCTGAATTTGTTGATCGTTTGTTTGTTTTGTATTATGATGATGTTGTGCAGGATGACACTTGTTGCATTGCAGGTTCTAACAAAAGTTTGCATGCAGAATGTATTCACGATTTTCACAGGAAATTTGGTCATTTGCATTTTGAGGCAGTATCTAAAATGCCTGCTTTGGTTGAAGGTATGACTATTAAACCCTGCAGGTACCACATGAAGTGCAAGGCATGCGCAGCAAACAAGGTGAAAATGGCTGCGAAAGGTAAGGTGTCTAGTAGGCAAGCTACAGAACCATACCAGGTTGTTCATGCTGATTTGGTTGGACCACTAGCGCCCTCTTTGGGTGGAAATAGGTACTTCATGGTTCTCATTGATGCATTTTCCAGGTATATTTTTGTGTACAATCTCAAGCAGAAATCAGAGGCTTTTCCTAGGTTCAAGGAATTCTGTGCTTGGTTGGAAAATGTGCATGGTAAGAAGATACAGATTCTTTTCACCGACCGGGGGGGAGAGTTCACTTCTCAGCAGTTTGAAGCTTTTCTGGCTGAGAAAGGAATTCAACACGATTTGTCTAGTCCTCGCTCGCCATGGCAGAATGGACTTGCGGAACGAGCAAATCAGACATTGCTTCAAGGGTTAAAAACCTTGCTGCATGATGCAAATCTTCCAGAGAGTTATTGGGCCGAAGCTCTCTCATGTTTCACTTACAGTTATAATCGCAGGTTATCTTCAGCGATTGGTTGTACCCCCTATGAGAAGATGTTTGGCAAGAAGCCATACATCAAACACATGAAAATTTTTGGTTCTGACATGTGGGTTCACTCACCACAAAACTCCAAGTTAGACAAGCGTGGATTGCATGGTATCTTTCTAGGTTATCAGAAAGGCTCTTACAGAATAATGATGACTGACTCTAAGGAGATTAAGCTCACAAGAAGTGTTGAGTACAATGCCAAGTGGGGGGAGAATGTGGGAATTTTCCAATGTTATCCTGATGACAGTGATGAGACTGAGGATAGTCAACAGCAAAAGCAACCGCAACAACCCACACCCACTGATGAAGGTTCTGATTCTGAGTCTGAAACTGAATCAGATGATTCAGAGGATTTCAAGAGTGCGAAAGCCTCTATGCGACCCTCTGAAAGCTCTGATCAGGAATTGGAGGAACCATTGTTCACAATAGGTCACTTTTCTCCTAAGAAGGAAGAGGAGAGTGTTGAAGACTTAAGGCTAATTCGCAGGTCACAGAGAGCCACAAAAGGCAGACCTCCAAAGAGATTTGCTGATGAGTTTGCTAAGATAGCAGTAACAGCTGTTAAAAGCTCCAAGAAGGTTTTTGAACCTTCAAGTTTCCAAGAAATCCAGGATTTGGATTCAAAGGAAGCTGAGCCATGGTTAAATGCCATGAAGGCTGAGCTTGATTCCTTGGAAAGGAACAAAACATGGGAGCTAGTTCCAGTAGTTCCAGGAATGAAATTGCTTGGAAGCAAATGGGTCTTCAAAGCCAAGACTGATCAAAATGGCAAGATAGTCAGACACAAAGCCAGATTGGTAGCCAGAGGATTTGCTCAGGTACCAGGTGAAGACTATCACGAGACCTACTCACCCACAGTGAGGTATGAGAGCATTAGGCTTATGCTCAAGCTAGCTGCAGAGGAGAATCTACACATTAGTCACCATGATGTCAATACAGCTTTTCTGTACGGATCTCTAAATGAATCACTTTATATGCTTCCACCTGATGGCGTACAGGTAAAACAGGGATTTGTTTGTGCTCTGAAAAAGTCAATTTATGGTCTCAAACAAAGTGCATGGTGTTGGCACACAAAACTCACTGAAGTATTGTTTTCTCTAGGTTTTAAGCAAGGGAAAGCTGATCCATGTGTATTTGTCAAAGAGGAGGGGCAAGAGAAACTGTATTGTTTGTTTTATGTTGATGATCTTTTATTCTTTTGGAAAGATGTCACAATGTACAATAACGCCCTAGCTCAACTGAAAGAGCACTTTGACATGAAAGATCTTGGTGAGGTAAACAACTACCTATCTCTGGAAATAGAGAGAGATCAAGATGGTAACATTCTAGTACACCAGTCACGGAAAATTGCTGATGTGTTAAGCAAACTAAACCTGATGGACGCTAACCCTGTGGACACACCGATGATAACAGGTTATCAGGTAGATGACACTGAAGAAGCATTTTCTGACACTACACTGTACAGAAGTGTGCTAGGCAAGCTAAACTTCATTGCCAGATGTTCAAGACCAGACATTGCTGTAAGCTGTAATTTGCTAAGCAGACAAGTCACCAATCCTACTGTTAAGGATTGGAAAGCTCTGAAACGCATAGCGCGGTATTTGAAAGGCACTATGCATTACAGACTGAGATTTAACAATCAGAAGTCTGGTGGTCTTGAGATATTTGCAGATGCAAGTTTTGGAAGTGACATTACAGACAGGAAAAGTACGTCTGGAGTTTGCTATAAGTACAATCAGGGTCTATTTGATTGGTCATGCAAGAAGCAAACAACAGTTAGCTTAAGTACTTGTGAAGCTGAACTGAATGCACTGTCTTATTCACTTAAAGATTGTGAATGGTTGTTACAATTGTGCAAAGACATGAAAATTCCTGTCAAATGTCCAATCCAGGTTTACCAGGACAACAAAGCATGTTTGGCTTTGCTGAATTCTGAAGGTTGTAAGCAAAGCACGAAGCACTTGCAATTGAAGGTGCAACATGCTAGGGAACGTATTCAGAAGGGACTCGTAACGGTGTCCTATATGCCAGGTAATGAAATTCCTGCTGATGTATTGTCCAAGATTGTATCGAAAGATCAACACTGTACCTATGTGCAGAAGTTGGGTTTGTACTGATATTGTACGAACACGCTGCCCAGTGATGTTCACAGAAAGGGGGAGGATGTTGGTTTCTGCTTCCCTCACTGAGCAGCAGAAGTGCTTGTCACAAGACAGGTGTTTACATTCCACACAGTCTGTACTGTTGGAGGTTTTCCCACGGGAACGGGAGACTGGATGTGACGTATACTGGTTTCCTGTTTTTCCCTGCTCTTTGCAGTTTCAGTTTGTGATTCTCTCCGTGCCTTAGAGGAGAGATGACGCTTTCTCTGCTCCAGCAGAGGGAAGATGTTTTTCTGTAACTTACCAGCTTTGAACTGTAAATAAAGTAGTATAGAGCATGTTGGCTCATACTTTTCATCATTCCGCTGTGCACTGGACACTGCTTATCAACAACATTCAGGAGGGGAAAAAATATATAAATAAACAAACTCTATTTAATAAACAAACAAACTCTATTTCTCTTCAGGACTATTTTAAAAAAGTTTTAACATGCATTTCTGCAAAACTTTGGGTTCCTCCAAGCCTGCTAAGACCGCCTCCTACTGTACAGACGCTGGAGAGCACTGTTTGGGCTACACAAGGACCAGTCCTCAGCGAACTGAGTTCACTGATAGAATATATTAAAAGATGTCAAAAATCATGAATGGATCGGGTTGCACTTGTTACGGCACAACAGCCACTTGCCACATGATGTTCGTAGAATGGACTGTACCACGTCAAGCTGCAGGGTGCGGGGATATCACTTTTGAATTCTGCCCTATGTAAAAATTCCCTGCACATAGAAAGGTAGCACATCAGGGAAGAGTATTCTAGTCAATGTTTTGCCTGTTGCGCTTGGATTTTCTTTACCTATTAGCAGGATTTTTTAAAAAAATAACACGGGGAGCCTGAAAAAAAACACTTCCCCTCCATTTTGATCTAGTCAACGCTATTATTTCAACACCCCACAGCTTCATTTTGCTGCCTGTGTGCAGCCCAAGCCAAAGAGCTGTTTTTGACCTATAAAGCTTAAGACTCTGAAAACCTTGTGGACACCTTTTCTTCATACAAGGCTATCCAGACCCTTACGGTCATCATCATTCAAGGCTCTTCTTTGGGTATCACCTACAAGAGATGTCCGGAGGTTGGCAGTGAGAAGACGGGCCTTTACAGTGGTAGCCCCCTACTTGCACCCAAGGGACCTCGCTGGACGCCAACACTGACATTTTTTCCAGCACCAGATGACAACTTTTTTACTCTTCCAGGGAATTTGTGTAGAATTCATGCTGTCGATGCACGTCATTCTGCTCGATGGGAGTTTATGCAATTGATTTTTTTTTCTTGGTGAAGTTTCAGTGTATTTTAGATATCGCCTTTTGTTATTGCTGTGAGCTGCTTCAGGATTTTCCCGTAGCTCGTGCATTGAATTTAATAAAAAGGAATACTATTATTATTATTTGTTTTGTTTTCACTTTCAGGGGTCTCTTGAAGACTTCTTTATGCTGGCAACGGTCCATGGCGATGTTTAAAATTAATGTCCTCGGGTAGTCGGTCAATTAAATGATTTATATTGCTTTTAATGGTTTTCTAAACGATCTCACTGCCCTGATATTTTATGAGAGAGTGGTATATAAATAATTTTATAAAATAAATAAATATGTGAGGATAATAATAGAGTGGGCCATCTGCTTATTGGAGATGGAAGGGAATCCGAAAGCTGCTACTCCATAAGTGTGCTTATGTATTTTTAGATATGGGTGGGAGATAAATGTCTGCATGCCAAAATACAACTGCCCACTAAGTTTCACTTAGTGCCAGTTTCACAAGCGCTCATTCAGAAACCCTTTCTATCCCATTTCTGCATCGATCTGTGGCTTTGGTTTTAAAAGTTCACAAAATGCCACCCAGTTTTTAAATGCATTTTTCTGCAGGCACACATTTTACCCCCTCTCGCTTTCCTGAGAAACACACATTTCTGTAAAAATTTGAGCCTGAAATACACATTTTGCTACTTTTAAAAAATACATTTTAACTGAAGAACTGTATTACAAAATTCTAGATGTGGGGAAACAGAAATGTGTATTACCCACCCAGGAAACGCAAATTAGGTTGGTTCACTTAGGGAAGCTTTTAATATTTGATGAATTATTGTACTTTAATATTTTGCTGGCAGCAACCCAGAGTGGCTGGGGAAACCCAGCCAGATGGGCGGGATATAAATAATAAAAATTATTATTATTATTATTAAACATGTGCGCCAAACCTTGAACATCTCTACTAGCTAGCTGGTGACAGCAGCCACGAAATTAAGAGATGCCTGCTTCTTGGGAGGAAAGCAATGACAAACCTAGACAGCATCTTAAGAAGCGGAGACATCACCTTGCCAACAAAGGTCCGTATAGTTAAAGCTATGGTTTTCCCAGTAGTGATGTATGGAAGTGAGAGCTGGACCATAAAGAAGGCAGATCGCCGAAGAATTGATGCTTTTGAATTATGGTGTTGGAGGAGACTCTTGAGAGTCCCATGGATTGCAAGAAGAACAAACCGATCCATTCTTAAGGAAATCAGCCCTGAGTGCTCACTGGAAGGACAGATCCTGAAGCTGAGGCTCCAATACTTTGGCCACCTCATGGGAAGAGAAGACTGCCTGGAAAAGACCCTGATGTTGGGAAAGATGGAGGGCACAAGGAGAAGGGGATGACAGAGGACAAGACGGTTGGACAGTGTCTTCGAAGCTACCAGCATGAGTTTGACCAAACTGCGGGAGGCAGTGGAAGACAGGAGTGCCTGGCGTGCTCTGGTCCATGGGGTCATGAAGAGTCGGACACGACTAAACGACTAAACAACAACAACAACTAGCTAGCTACTCAGATTTTAACTCTAAATGCACGTGCTAGCACACACTGGTAATAGTTGACAAAGGCATTGCCAGCATAGTGTTAGAAATAAAAAAAACTGGTTCCTAATATTTTCCACGACAGGAATCTGTCTTACACTGAGCCTGGCTATTTGTCCATTCAGATCACGGCAAACTCTGACTGGCAACATCTTTAGCAGGGTCTTAGGCATTGAAGTAGTTCCCATCGCCACCGGGTGCAACATCCTTTTTTTACTCAAGGATCTGTGGCCTTCCAGATGTTACTGAACTCCAGCTCCCATCAGCCCCAGGCAGCCCCAGATGTTACTGAACTCCAGCTCCCATCAGCCCCAGGCAGCCCCAACAGTCAGCAATGATGGGCATTGTAGTAGAGCAACATTTGGAAAGACACAGGGTCTCCCCACATCATAGCTGTCAACTTACAGATTTGAAAATAAGGGACCAGCAGCCTCGAAAATAAGGGATCAGCAGCCAAAATAAGGGATTTTGCTTAGCTTATACATAAATCCGGCACTGCTTTTGCTGCGACTGACTGTGCTTTGCAGGGCGTTGGACTAGATGATCCTACACCTCTGGATTCCCCTGGCAGCACGGTGGAAGTCTCGCAAGAGAGGGGCTACCTGCCCACCCGCCGCCACCCGTCTCCTCACGACGTGCCCGAGGGGGAAAGGGGAGAGACGGAGACGCGGTAGCTTGTGCGCATGCTCTCTCTCGCGTCGGAGGACCCTGAGCCTCTGCTTCCCTCATGAGCCCGGCGAACATGAAACCCGGGAAATTTAAGGGACATCATCAATAACGGACAGCAGCGGGACACGGCGCTGGGATAAGGGAGTTTCCCGCCAAATAAGGGGCGGTTGACAGCTATGCCCCACATCCTTTTCTTTAACAGGAGTTCAAATGGGATCGGACCATTCTTGCATGCAAGGCATCAACTCTACCACCCGACTTTGGTCCTTACAGAAAAAGCCAAATCAGAGACGGAACATGGATCAAGATTTTCCAGGGATAGCTGCTGGAAATTGTGGGCCATCAATGATAACTATCATCATCAAACCTTTTATTGGCATCACATACAGACATCCCAAACTATAACTAGGGATATTTAAAATATGGCATTTATAGTATGGGCTTTGGCCTAGATGGTTATTTCCAGCAGAGTTCAAAACAATGCTGTCAATATTATTTGGAAAGAAT
Source organism: Podarcis melisellensis (assembly GCF_964234715.1). Lineage (NCBI taxonomy): Eukaryota > Metazoa > Chordata > Lepidosauria > Squamata > Lacertidae > Podarcis > Podarcis melisellensis. Next base: position 11,508,842 of record NC_138530.1, on the reverse strand, counting down.
TTGGCATTTAGAATTTATGCGGAGCTAATCGGCAATACAGTGGTGCCTCGGGTTACAAACACTTCAGGTTACAGACGCTTCAGGTTACAGACTCCGCTAACCCAGAAATAGTACCTCGGGTTAAGAACTTTGCTTCAGGATGAGAACAGATATCGTGTGGCGGCAGCGGGAGGCCCCATTAGCTAAAGTGGTGCTTCAGGTTAAGAACAGTTTCAGGTTAAGAACGGACCTCTGGAACAAATTAAGTTCTTAACCCGAGGTACCACTGTAAAGTTGATGTCAGTAAGATATATAAAAACATCTCTCTCTCTCTCTCTCTCTCTCTCTTTCTGACTATAGATACCCCCACACACAAACATATATTGCACACACAAATAACTCTGTGACGCTGTCCAATAACCCTCTAATTTTTATGGCACCAGTTTTACCTTTATGAACTAATGAGTCCGATGACTGAAGAACCTTTGCTAAAAAAGGCACAGTGTGCCTTTTGTTTTTTCAGTATGTGCACAAAGAAACCCACAACGAAAATCTGTCTTGCAATTAAAATTACGGTTTGAGGGGAAAAAAGGGGGGAGATTTTCCAATCTTTGATGAAATAATAAAGTACCCGACTCAAGATGCAAAGGAAAGCCTGAGAAACATTTGCCCGGCTTGGCTAACAACGCAGATTTAGCAAGGATAGTGACTTACCTGTCCTTTTCCCTTCCTTTTAAACGTTAGCAATTTCTCTAAATCCTTCCTTGCTTGCTTGACTGCTAATACTGACTTGCTGCTAAAACGGCTTGGCGACCTGCTATGTCACATGATAAACTGTAGGAAAATAATGTGAACAAGTTATTAACACTTCAAGGCTGACCCTTCCCTCTTCCCCAGAATGCTTTGGGCCTCCTTATTGATCGGGTCTACGTCGCTTTTTGTCACCTGGGAATTAACAATTTGATGTTTTATTTGACCATTTATCTCTTTAGCCAAACTGTTGCAATCTCTTTGACCTTTTAAAATGTTTATGACAAGGTGTTTGGCTGTTAATTGCTAGACATAAAAGACCGAAAACCCAAGGGTTAGGTCTAATGTCCGTCGCGTGCTGAACACATATTCTTTTGATAAAAGCAAACTGAAGTATTTCTCTCTCTCTTTTTTTTTTGCAAATAAGCTGGAAGAGGAATCCATTTCCAGTCAGTAGACGTATTGATAAACACGGACAGAAAGAGAATTTGGTGCAATATTTATTATATTTTTTAAAAATAGATTTATCGCATTTGTGTCCTGCTATTGCGTGTGTGGGGTAACCAGCCTGTTTAATTTTTACTTGATGTGGAAGCTTAATTCTACAGTATACTGGCAGAGTCCAGCTCACAGGGAGTAACAGTTATTTCGGTTCTGAGGGGGTGAGACCACGGTTGGCTTACGGTCTCCCATTCTGGGCTCCACATTTTAAGGATATTGACCTACTGGGTTTACAGGGAGGTACAGTGGTACCTCACAAGACGAATGCCTCGCAAGACAAAAAACTCGCTAGACGAAAGGTTTTTCCGTTTTCGATTTGCCTCGCAAGACGAATTTCCCCTATGGGCTTGCTTCGCAAGACGAAAACGTCTCGCGACGTCTAAAAACAAAGACATGTTTTGTTTATAAAGTTAATTTATTTTCCCTTCAGTTTTTGAACTGCTCTTTACAGTATGTGTGACTTTAAAGAGCAGTTAATAAACTGTTGTTGTACCAAATTTGGCTTTGTTTAGACTTTTTTTGACCATAGGAACGCATTAATTGATTTTCAATGCATTCCTATGGGATTTCGTGCTTCGCAAGACGAAAAATTCGCTAGACGACAAAAATTGCGGAACGAATTAATTTCGTCTTGCGGGGCACCACTGTAACTAGGATGCTAAAATGGTAATAGGAACGATTGAAAGAGCTAGGTATGGGCTAAACCTGCCCAGGTTTGGAAACAACAGCAATTACCAACAGTAGAAGAATGGCGACAGAAGGTAATGGAATATGCAGAAATAGCTAGATTAACGGGGGAAATTTGACAACAGGGCGATAGAAAATAATAGGAAAAAGTTATGTCATATATAGGAAGGATAAGGTGAAATAGTGAAACCAGAAGAACTGAAATAAACCTCATAAGGTGAAATACAAAGAAAAATTCTGGATAAAGAAAATAACAAAAAGTAAAATGTATAATGTGATTAATTTAACCAATGGTAGTTGTGAATGAATACAGACAGACAATAAGAATTGTATACACAGGAGGATTTATTTGGCTATAGACACTCTATGGACAAATACGAAAGAAGAACAATAATATACAAAACGGATGAAGACAATGCGAAACATTTAGATGTGATATAAAAAGCCAGAAGAAGGAAGGAAGGAAGTTGGCTCTTAGGAGCAAATATAGGTGTAAAATGTAATGCAATATGTGTATGTGGAGTATGTATATGAAAATCAATAAAGAATATTGAAAGGAAAGGAAAGGAAAGGAAAGGAAAGGAAAGGAAAGGAAAGGAAAGGAAAGGAAAGAGCTAGGTACCAGTATCTTTCACCTGGGGAAGAGAAGGTGAAGAACGTAATGTGACAGTAGTCTTCAAATATCTGAAGGGTTGTCACGCAGAAGATAGATCGGTCATCTTTTCCATGGCTCTAGAAGGCTGGTGTACAACTAAAGGTAAAGGGTAAAGGGACCCCTGACCATTAGGTCCAGTCGTGACCGACTCTGGGGTTGCGGCGCTCATCTCGCTTTATTGGCCGAGGGAGCCGGCATACAGCTTCTGGGTCATGTGGTCAGCATGACTAAGCCCCTTCTGGCGAACCAGAGCAGCGCACGGAAACGCCATTTACCTTCCCACTGGAGTGGTACCTATTTATCTATTCGCACTTTGATGTGCTTTCAAACTGCTAGGTTGGCAGGAGGTGTACAACTAGGGATGAGCAAAATTGTCTGGACTTAGTCCGTGTCCCTTGCACACTAGCAGACTGGCAAGTCCATCTCATCCCAAACCCGTGACGAATCTTAAGGAAGAACCTCAAAATCTAAATGGAACGAGGCAACAAATACTATGAAAAACTTGTAAAGCTGCCATCAGGCATTCCAAACCATACTGAGCTAGATGTACCAATTGCCTGATTCAGTATAAGTCAGCTACATATATTGCTATGTTTTGGTGGGTGAAGGGCTGTAGCTCAGTGGTACAGCATCTGTTTTACATGTGCAAGGTCCCAGGTTCTATGCCGGCATCTCCAAGTAGGCCTTTTCGGTTTTTTTATTATATACCCTACCTGCCCGGGGACTGTCTCACCACAGTGGTGCATGCTCTAGTTATCTCCCGCTTGGACTACTGCAACACGCTCTACGTGGGGCTACCTTTGAAGGTGACCCGGAAACTGCAATTAATCCAGAATGCGGCAGCTAGACTGGTGACTGGGAGTGGCCACCGAGACTATATAACACTGGTCCTGAAAGACCTACATTGGCTCCCAGTACGTTTCCAAGCACAGTTCACAGTGTTGGTGCTGGCCTTTAAAGCCCTAAACAGCCTCGGTCCTGTATACCTGAAGGAGCGTCTCCACCCCCATCGTTCAGCCTGGACGCTGAGATCCAGCGCCGAGGGCCTTCTGGCGGTTCCCTCATTGCGAGAAGTAAGGTTACAGGAAACCAGGCAGAGGGCCTTCTCGGTAGTGGCGCCCACCCTGTGGAACGCCCTCCCACCAGATGTGAAGGAAATAAGTAGCTATCCTATCTTTAAAAGACATCTGAAGGCAGCCCTGTTCAGGGAAGTTTTTAACATTTAACGCTGTATTGTTTTTAATACTTGATTGGGAGCTGCCCAGAGTGGCTGGGGAAACTCAGCCAGATGGGTGGGGTATAAATAATAAATTATTATTATTATTATATATTGCCTGCGCATGCAATAATATAAAAGAGAACAGCCAATTTTGGGAAGTCTGAAGGCTTTTTGTGTGCGCACGCATCTTATCGGAAAGAGTTGCTCTTTGAAATTTCATCCTGCTGTTTCTTTCCCACAGCTCCCCAGCCCTTGCTCAGAGTATTCTCCCCGGTTATTTTCCAAGGTCCAAGCTTTTGAGTGATTAGGCCAGAGGCGCTCGGCTTTAGTCACATCTGCTGTTTTTCTGGAGGTCAATCACACAGTTCTCCATTCAGAGCTAGGAGGAAGGGAGGCCTTACAAAGGAAAACAATTATTCCAATTGAAGGTATATCGATCCACATCCTGTGGTTTGCGTGGCGGTTTGGGGACAGGGCGGCTGCTGGGGAAGAGGAGGGGTGGGGGTGGGGAAGAGAGAGCGAGAGAGAGAGAGGGGGAGAGAGAGATCAATTCCTAGGGTTGCTACGTCCCAATGGAAAGATGTTTGGGCCACGTTTGTGTGACAAATGGGGCTTAGACTGCAATGAGAAAGAGAGAAGGGATAGCACACAGGATGAGATGAGGAGATTACTCTCCTTGATTCTGTCCGAAGCATATCAGAATTCGGCAATGAATTTATTGGAAAGTTGTTGTGTCTGTGCAAGGATTTCGTCATGCGCAATGGAACTTCTCCTTCTCTTAAGAACACGAGAAGATCCTGATGGATCGAGCCAATGGCCCATTTAGTCTAATATCCTGTTCTCACAAAGCTTCTTCCGCCCTCCAGAGGAGGTGGGATTGCGGGCGTCACGGCCCCACCATGCGCACGGAGGCTGGAGCCCAGCTCCCGCACGATCGGGGGAATCCCTGGCCGTGTCACCCCCTGGCCATCCAATCGGCTGGCTCTGGGGGCATGGCTTGCCCTATTTAACGCAGGCACAGCCTGGGATCTCCCTCTTTTCCTGCCTATCAGCTGTTCCTGTTTCCCACCCTCCCGCCTTTTAAGGTTTTCGTTCCTTGACCTTGCTATGGACCTTGGTCGGTCGCTGTTAAGGGGCCTGGTAGGAATTTTTCCACTTGGCAAATTGGCACCAGCCACTTCGTTTTCGCCTACCTCATAGCAAATCATCACAACTTTCTTGGAATTGGTGGTTGGGCATTGGTATTGGTATTGTTTTGTAGATGGAAGAGGGGAGGAAATGCCATCACCTGACCCACATATTGAAGGGTAGTCCGATAAAGGATTCTGGCCCTGTCCGAAGCCTATGGAGGTGAGGGCCTAAGGCACGCCCCCGAGCGGTGACCCTGGGGGAGTTCCTAGTTGATGTGCATCAGCAGGACTCCCCCTACTGGTGGTTAACCCTTCCTGGACTTTAGGGCGGACAGGCTGAAGCCGGATATAACCAATAAAGTTGTGGCCATATTTAGCCCATTAACCTTAATAATTCTATCATGTGTCTCTATTTCCACTAGGGGGGACAGGAACTCGCCACGCAACCCAAATGTCTGTGTGCAACCTGCAAGCAGGACCCGAGCGCATGAGTACTCATGTTATGGGACCGCCTCTCCCGGTATGCCCCGCAGAAGACCCTAAGGTCCACGAATAACCATAGTTTAGAGGTCCCGGGCCCTAAGGAAGTCAGACTATCCTCCACCAGGGCCAGGGCCTTTTCAGTGATGGCTCCGAACTGGTGGAATGCTCTGTCCCACAAGACTAGGGCCCTTCAGAATTTAACTTCCTTCCGTCGGGCCTGTAAGACAGGGCTATTCCGTCTGGCCTTTAATTTGAATCCAGCCTGATCTTTTATTTCCCTTCACTTCCCTCCCCCTTCCCTTTTATGAGGATCACCTGCTCTGAGACCCCACAGCTAATTCTCCCCTGGCCTCCTCGCTGGCCCAAGTAGGACTAACTCAGCCAGCTAGCCCTGGGGATTATCTAATTGATTTTTGAATTTTATTGTTATTCATGTTTTTATACTGTATTTTATGCTGCTTTTATAATTAAGTGTTTTGAAGTGTTTTAAATTTGTTGTAAGCCGCCCTGAGCCTGGTTTTTGAACCGGGAAGGGCGGGGTATAAATAAATTTATTATTATTATTATTATTATTATTATTATTATTATTATTATTATTATTATTATTATAATATTACGAGGGAAGTCTTGGGATAGCTCAGTTGGTAGAGCATGCAACTCTTAATCTCATGGATGTGGGTTCAAGGCCCCCATTGGGCAAAGGTTTCCTGCAGTGCAGGGTACTGAACTAGAAGACTCCCACGGTCCTTCCAACTCTATGATTCTTTCCTTCTGTGGTTTTTGCATTTTTGCATCTAACCGTGGAGGCATAGCCATCGTGGCTGGTAGCCATTCATAGCCTTCTCCTACATGAATGTCTCTCATGGCTACATGAGGGAAGAAATGCCATGGTACAGCTGTAGCAGCAAAACTGGAAGCCTTCATCGGCCTCACCTGCAATGAAACATGTCTCTCCTGTATTCATCTCTATTGCCACAGCAGGTGCTGTAACTTCCCAATGGTTTGACTTTACTCTTGGAGACAGATGGAAGCCAGCAGCAACAACATGAATTTGTACAACCCTCTTTTTAAACCATCCAAATCGGCAGCATCACTGCCTCCAGTGGCAGCGAGTTCCACAGTTTAACTGTGCGCTACATGAAAAAGTACTTCCTTTTGTCCTTTCTGAATCTTCTGCATCAGACGTCCACAAGTTCTAGTGTTCTTCTCTGTTTCCACTTTCTCCATGCCAACCTTAATTTTATAAACGTCTGTCGTGCCTCCTATTTGCCTTTTCTCTTTTCCCTGCCTAAGGGTTGGGTGGAAACCCAGAACAGTTTTGAGAGGTGCAAAGGGTGAGAAAAGGGCAAGTGGAAGGCTCTGCCTGAATGGGACCACTTCACCTGAAACAACCCAGAGTTTCTGAAGCATCCTTTGGTCATAACTTGGTTCCAACCATGCCAGAAATTTGCACCCTCTATCTTGGAAACTTCTTGTCCCACATAGAGATTTCCCAGGAGACAGATGAGGTGATCAGGCACTCCCATTTCTTGAGTTCCATGATCACTGCAGATGGTGACAGCAGTCATGAAATTAAAAGACGCCTGCTTCTTGCAAGAAAAGCAATGACAAACCTAGACAGCATCTTAAAAAGCAGAGACATCACCTTGCCAACAAAGGTCCGTATAGTTAAAGCTATGGTTTTCCCAGTAGTGATGTATGGAAGTGAGAGCTGGACCATCAAGAAGGCTGATTGCCGAAGAAGAAGAAGAAGAAGAAGAGTTTGGATTTGATATCCCGCCTTTCACTCCCTTTAAGGAGTCTCATGGACTTCCAATCATGGAAGAATTGATGGTTTTGAATTATGGTGCTGGAGGAGACTCTTGAGAGTCCCATGGACTGCAAGAAGATCAAACCTATCCATTCTAAAGGAAATCAGCCCTGAGTGCTCACTGGAAGGACAGATCCTGAAGCTCAGGCTCCAATACTTTGGCCACCTCATGAGAAGAGAAGACTCCCTGGAAAAGACCCTGATGTTGGGAAAGATGGAGGGCACAAGGAGAAGGGGACGACAGAGGACGAGATGGTTGGACAGTGTTCTCGAAGGTACCAGCATGAGTTTGACCAAACTGCGGGAGGCCGTGGAAGACAGGAGTGCCTGGCGTGCTCTGGCCCATGGGGTCACAAAGAGTTGGACACGACTAAACAACAACAAAATCTTGGAAGCTGTTCCACAAATGTATTTATTAATTTATTTTCTTCCACGAAATACCACGTCTTTCTTCCATCATGCAACCCACTACAGCCTACATGTGGTTCCTAGGTGGTCACTCATCCAGGTCCTTTCCAGACCCTCGTTGCTTAGCTTCAGAAATGTGCTGGATTGATGTGCCTTCTGAGCAAATCCCCTGGGACTGATGTGTGTCAAGGCTAAATTTAACAGCTGCTTGTCAGCCAGATGTTCAACAGCTGCTCTGAAGGTGCCCGGGCTGATAACAAATATTCGGCGAGTATTTGGTGTGTGTTCGGTGTTGACATTTGTAACGGGGTCATTTTTTTGAGAGTAAAATTTTGGCAGGTGTGGGCCACAGGTGCCTGTATTCCCAGAGTGGTGAATGTTCCATGCTGATAGCAAGAAGGCACCATTCCAAACTGGGCACCTGTGTGGGTCTTTCCATTCAAGTAGAAAACCACAACCAGTTGAAGTTCCTGCTAGTCATGAATGGTGGAGACTCACAACGTTACATGAGGACATTTCCTTTTGCTTCATGAAAAGCGGCATGTGCAATTGCCCGAGAGCCAAAATAGATGTCAGATGGTCCATGAGAATGCTGCTTTCCTGTGTCCTACATGTGCCTTAGCGAGTCTACATGCACTTCCCAACAACACCAGCCCATATGTGTGTAAGGCTAAGGCATGTGAACGCTACACTTGAATCGGCAGACACACTTGGGCCCCTCCAGACTGGTGCTTGTTGTGGGATAACCAACCTTGAATAAGCAACATGTTATTAATGCATTAAGGGGTTAAGACCATAGAGTAAGCTGTCCTGCCATGCTTAGTTCAATCAAGTCTTTCTTCCCCATCCAGTCCATCAGAGCAGCTCAGCATGTGAGCTGCATGGGTCTTACAAACCACTATACCAATAATTCCTATGCCCATAATTTAGGAACTTTCATCGCTATAACTGTGCCAAGTTTTACTGCCTGTGCTTTCTGAATGATGTATGGAAATGCACACGAACCTGACCTTTGAACAGTTTGTAAGTAAACCAATTCTTAACTTACCACACATAAAGTATTTTTCTATTATAGGGGAAGAGGGGAACTTTGGAAGGAACTCAGAAGGGTATATTTTAAAGGTCTAACAGTCTTTATTTCCACATTGCGGCATATTTTATTATTTTAAATCTCTGCTGGAGTTTTCTCATTAAAGAGTACTTGCCCCAAACCCAGATCTTGACAACCAGGGAATTCTCCTTTTATACATATTTTTTCCTCAACACCAACACTTTTTTGCTAGGTGTGGTCTGTGGCGAGTTCTTAGGGTATTCATTACAGGGGCATTGTGGGATAAGTTGGCAGCTGACACCATGAGCATCATCACAATGCCACTGGAAAGGTGTTACATCATGGCATAATATTATGGGATTATGGATAAACAAACAAACAAACTACTTCTGAGAGTAGCTCTATCACTGCTATAGCTTCCAAAAATGTAAAAAAGAAAGCAGAATGGAACTGTTAATTCCTGAACTGCTAACCAGTAAGCCCACCCCAAAAACCTTTTAAACAACCCCTCCAAAATCTCTCTCTCCCAATCCAGTTTTTCACCTCCCTGAATGTCCACAAGGGTTGAGCTGTTGAGCATTCAATTGTTGAGCTGAATGTTCTCAAGTGAGAATTTGTGGCTCAGCCTTACATCTTATGAAGGGCATCTTACCAGTTAGGTATTTACAGAAAAAAATCCAGAAGTTATTTATTGCCTGAAGCCTCATATTAGCACCTGTGTCCATTTAGGTAGGGACACGGGTGGCGCTGTGGGTTAAACCACAGAGCCTAGGACTTGCTGATCAGAAGGTCGGCGGTTCGAATCCCCGCGACGGGGTGAGCTCCTGTTGTTCGGTCCCAGCTCCTGCCCACCTAGCAGTTTGAAAGCACGTCAAAGTGCAAGTAGATAAATAGGTACCACTCTGGCGGGAAGGTAAACGGTGTTTCCGTGCGCTGCTCTGGTTCGCCAGAAGCAGCTTAGTCATGCTGGCTACATGACCCGTTAGCTGTACGCCGGCTCCCTCGGCCAATAAAGGAATCATAATGTTGATGATCGGATGGAGAGTGATTTATAAGCGGGTGCCAGTCAAAAGATGATGGTTGAGCATGGGGTTTAAAGCAATCTCTTCAGATCTGAATCTTGACCAGGGCTGGACCAGTGCTGGATTTACATATAAGCTAAACAAGCCATAGCTTAGGGCCCCACTCTCTTGGGGGGGCGCCCCCCCAAAAAAAATTAAAGAAAGAAACCCAGGATGTACATTTCCAAAATATAAGATAAATAACAAATAAAATAAAACCTACATACAGCAACAGTGTTTTGTGTTGTGTAGGTTCCTATGATGTAAGTAATGGGCCCTGCCTGCTGGCCGGTTCCCTAAATAATAATAATATAATAATAATTATGGTGCTGGAGGAGACTCTTGAGAGTCCCATGGACTGCAAGAAGATCAAACCTATCTGTTCTGAAGGAAATCAGCCCTGAGTGCTCACTGGAAGGACAGATCCTGAAGCTGAGGCTCCAATACTTTGGCCACCTCATGAGAAGAGAAGACTCCCTGGAAAAGGCCCTGATGTTGGGAAAGATGGAGGGCACAAGGAGAAGGGGACGACGGAGGACGAGATGGTTGGACAGTGTTCGTGAAGCTACCAGCATGAGTTTGACCAAACTGCGGGAGGCCATGGAAGACAGGGGTGCCTAGCGTGCTCTGGTCCATGGGGGCACAAAGAGTCAGACACGACTAAATGACTAAACAACAACAACAACAACAATTTATTATTTGTACCCCGCCCATCTGGCTGGGTTTCCCCAGCCACTCTGGGTGGCTTTCAGCAAAGATTAAAAATACATGTTAAAAACTTCTTTGTACAGGGCTGCCTTCAGATGTCTTCTAAATGTCAGGTAGTTGTTTATCTCTTTGACATCTGATGGGAGGGCATTCCACAGGGCGGGCGCCACTACTGAGAAGGCCCTCTGCCTGGTTCCCTGTAACTTGGCTTCTTGAAGGGAGGGAACTGCCAGAAGGCCCTCGGCGCTGGATCTCAGCATCCGGGCAGAACTAAGGGGGGTGGAGATGCTCCTTCAGGTATATCACTGGTTTGCTCATTTCTATATAGAGTGGTTTCTAGAGACTAGATTATGAGTCTTTGTAAATTGTGTTTCTCAAGGTCCTTTTGTTATTGCCAAATGCCAATGTGTTTGCATTATTAAGTTTGTTATGAAAAAAAATCATTTTAAGTTAGAGCTTAATAATTATTTCACTGTTGATATACTTCTTAATTGTATTTCAAATGGCTTTAGATCCCTATTAGGTCCATAAATTACCATATAGCATATATTCAACACAAAAAACAGCGACAATTTGTTGTTGACAAAGGACAGCTGGACACATAAAGGGCCCCATTACCGTCAGTAGCTTAGGGCCTCATCAAACCTGAATCCGGCCCTGGGCTGGACCAAAGCAAAGGACAAGATAGTCAAGTTTTTAGATGTTTACTACATTTCTAATAGGATGGAAGGAAGAGTCAAGTCCTTCTTGTTTCATGCCAAAGTGCCGGGAACTACTGACCACTGCCCCTTATGGCCAGGCGCATCTCTGCAGCTTCTCGATGAAGTGCCACCACTGCCCCATCTGTTGAGTGATGTAACTGCAGTTTCGCAGAGAAAAAGTTTCCAAACCGATTCCACCTAGGCTGGGCATTGGCTACACTAGAGCAGCTGGGTCTACACGAGATCTAGTGCGTTTGTACTACAGATGGGCAAATTTGTCCATTCCAGCTTCTCTTAGTTTCTCGTCCTTCCAGTTTTTAGTTCTCCAGATTCCTACATCAGTTTTCATTTTTTTTTAAGGTCCTCGTGAAAATCCATCAGCACTTGAGTGTGGATTTACCAATTTTTGTATGCAATTTTGCCCAACGTGTACATTGTTGCAAAACCATTTCCCTTCATATAATGAATTTTGGTATCTTATTTTCACACATATATGCATTTTAATGTAGTATATGTATTTTGTACACATTACCTGGCGGGAGAACAGCATTGCAAAATTTGGAGAAGTGCGAATTTTGAATGTTAGCTGTTTTTATGGACCCCTTGCAGTGCAGGAATCTTGCCCACAGTCGTCCCTGGCTTGGCTCCAGCCAACAGCATTTCAATTAACAGCTAGAGGCTCTGACCCATTGCACCATGGGAGGGCTCGGTGACCCACACGAACAAAAGCCAATCACAAAAAAACTGTGCAATGCAGAGATTAAGCAGAGACTGAGGCTCTGAGGAAGGGCCATTGCTCAGTGGTAGAACATCTGCTTTGCATGCAGAAGGTAGAACTGAGAATAAACACCCATCTGAGATCTTGGAGACTGACCAATTGACCAGATTATCAATGATCTGCCTCAGTGTAAGTCAGCACCCAATATTCTGGTGGTTGTTCTTGCTAAATAGGGGTAGCTGGAAGTTACAGTGCTTTGGGGGTGCAATAGGGTACCATTTTTTTTTGAGGGACACGGGTGGCGCTGTGGGTTAAAACACAGAGCCTAGGACTTGCTGATCAAAAGGTCAGCGGTTCGAATCCCCGCGACGGGGTGAGCTCCCGTTGCTCGGTCCCTGCTCCTGCCCACCTAGCAGTTCGAAAGCACGTCAAAAGTGCAAGTAGATAAATAGGTACCGCTCCAGCGGGAAGGTAAATGGCGTTTCCATGTGCTGCTCTGGTTCACCAGAAATGGCTTAGTCATGCTGGCCACATGACCAGGAAGCTGTACGCCGGCTCCCTCGGCCAATAAAGTGAGATGAGCACCGCAACCCCAGAGTCAGCCACGACTGGACCTAGTGGTCAGGGGTCCCTTTACCTTTACCTAGGGCACCATTTTAATGCTCTACCTGGGACACAGGAACCCTACAGGACAACCCTTCTTTGAAGTCTCTAGGCCACTGGCAGCACCCCAGAGGGATGCAGATATAGAATATGGCTTTCTCGTGAGCCAGGGCCAACGTGCTGATAATTTCTTCCTGCTGAGTGGCCGTTTGACCACTGGCTTTTCTTGTAGAGGGAAAATGGCAGTGAAGTTACTCAATAATTTACATGCAACGCTCTATACGTCCAAGTCTGTAAGTGATGCATTATTCTCCCATCTAGAGCAAGCGAAATTGATTGCATGCTATATCTTCCATTTGCTGCCTTTATCAGTATTTATAACTTTTGCTGAGTCCGAGGATCTGTTGAAGCCAGCAGCCCATCCATCGGGGTGCTGAATTGCGATTTTCAAGCGTGTGTGTGTGTGTGTGTGTATGCACACAGACGCACAGAGGCTACTTCCAGCAACCACCATTTGACCTTTACATCGGCTGCAGTCATTGGCCAGCACCAAGGCTGTAAATATGAATTAGGAGCAGCAACTACAACACAGTCCTGTGTGATCCGTTTTGCCTTTGGGTGGCCCTCCCTTTTGGGTTTTCAGGGTGGGAGGTCCAGCAGGTGTTTAATTATTGTGCCTGCATAGTGCTGCCTTGGGTAAGGATGCCGGGTCTTGAACTGTCATGGATGCTTTAGCTGAGATTCCTGCATTGTGGGGGGTTAGACTAGATGACTCCTGGGGTCCCTTCCAACTCTGTTGTTGTTGTTATTGTTTAGTTGTTTAGTCGCATCCGACTCTTCGTGACCCCATGGACCAGAGCACGCCAGGCACTTCTGTCTTCCACTACCTCCTGCAGTTTGGTCAAACTCATGCTGGTAGCTTCGAGAACACTATACAACCATCTCATCCTCTGTCGTCCCCTTCTCCTTGTGCCCTCCATCTTTCCCAACATCAGGGTCTTTTCCAGGGAGTCTTCTCTTCTCAGGAGGTGGCCAAAGTATTGGAGCCTCAGCTTCAGGATCTGTCCTTCCAGTGAGCACTCAGGGCTGATTTCCTTAAGAATGGAGAGGTTTGATCTTCTTGCAGTCCATGGGACTCTCAAGAGTCTCCTCCAGCACCAGAATTCAAAAGCATCAATACAGTTCTATGATTCCATGAACCCCAGATTTCATGTACTGAGGCTGGGGGAGTTTGCCTATACCCTGCAATACCCTGAGTTTGAGCCCCCGTTACCGACGAAAGAAGAATGGGGGATGAAACTAATGGACTATGCAGAATTAGATAAACTAACAGGAAGAATTCGAAACCTGCGGGACCAGAGATTCTCAGAAGACTGGAGGAAATTTGAAAAGTAATTGTGATGAACAGATTACGGTAGTAGGTGTGCAAGAAGTTTTGTAAGGTGAATATCTTAAATATTGCAAAAAAGACGATGAGGAGAATTATTAGTTGTTGATAATTAAAGGTAATATGAAATTAAGAAATGCATAATAAGTGATGAAGAACGGAAAATCATCAGAGGTGTTGACGGAAATCAAAAAAAATATTGTATAAGATGAGAAGTTTTGTTGTATGAATGTTAATTAATATATTAAAAACTAATAAAAATGTGTATGTGTGTTTGTGTGTGTGTGTGTGTGTGTGTGTGTGTGTGTATAGCCCCTTTCTTGGCTCCTTCCAAAGCTAACAGCAGCTTTGGAATACCTATATCTGTGATTTACATCAGGGAACATGAGAAAAGCCTTACCGTATTTTTCCACGTAGAAGACGAGCCCTATTTCTGGGGACTCAAAATTAAGAAAATGGGGGGAGATTGTCCATAGTTTAGCTTTGGGAGGGGGAGAGATTGCCAAAAATCACTCACCAGCCTGACCGCCTGTTTCAAGAGTCGATCCCTCTTCCCTTGGGAAAATGCAGCACTGCGTGGGGAATAGGGGCCTCCTCACAACTCTCTGCCCCCTTAGCAAACTACCCTTCCCAGGATTCATTGGGGGAAGCCATGACTGTTTAAAGTGGGATCATGGTGCTTTAAATGTTTGGTGCGGATGTCACCAAGTGAACACAGCTTATGATGATTCGATTAGGTGATGCAATAGAGCAATAAAACAGCTCCTTTTTAAATAATAATATAAATGTGCTTTTTGTTAGGTTTTTGGTATTAAATTGCACTTCAACCTTTTCCAGCTAGGGTTTGCTGAACTGACCCCTCCTTCTTTGTAGACATCACAGCAACAGCAACAGCAACAGCAACAGCAACAACAGTAACAGTAACAACGACAACAACAACAACTTATTTATACCCCACCCATCTGGCTGGGTTTCCCCAGCCACTCTGGGCGGCTCCCAATAGACTATTAAAAACATGATAACACATCAAACATCAAACATTAAAAATTTCCACCAAACAGGGCTGTTAGTAGATTATAGCGTACTGAAAAAGCATGCTATGGCCTAACTTGCAAATCTATCTCTATCTATCTATCTATCTATCTATCTATCTATCTATCTATCTATCATCTCCAGCTTCTTTATCCTGCCTGCCACACTTATTGCTATTTGCTCTTGGTTAAAAAAAGAGAAGGAAATAAATAACAAAAATTAAAGATAGCGAGAGAGAGAGAGAACCGAAGGTCATACAGTTGTCCCAATCGCAATCTGCGCGACTTTAACCCTGTAGAGAAAAAGTAATTACCCTTTGGCTTTTGGTGACCTCAACTAACCTTTGCTGAAGGACCAGAGAAAATAAAAGGCTGACCAATCGCCTGCCCTTTGCTGCCCCACAGTTAACCCTCTCAGAGAGCGAAGACCGCCTGTGCTCTCCCCCCCCCCCAACATGACAATAGAACGTGGAAATGTTACCATGGAAATCTCGTCGGAAGAAGAAACAAACAAGAAAAATCCATTACAATTAGTAGTGGTTTATTGGGTGGTGCCTGAACAACTGTTTGAATCCATACGTTGCTTTATCTTTCATATCGGGAGAATGGAAGGGAAGAGGAAAGGTGAAAAGTGTGGGGTGCCAGTAAATGGCTGAAGGATAATTGAGGGAGCAAAAGGGGGGGGAGGGCTTTAAGATTTCTGGGGTGGCTTGCTTGGGATAAAAAGACTGGGCTGAACATTTCCTGACCCACCAGCAAAATGAGCAGTTACAGCCCACTAGCAATTACCAAGTTTGTGGGTGGCGCTGTGGTCTAAACCACAGAGCCTAGGGCTTGCCGATCGGAAGGTCGGTGGTTCGAATCCCCATGACGGGGTGAGCTCCCGTTCTTTGGTCCCAGCTCCTGCCCACCTAGCAGTTCGAAAGCACGTCAAAGTGCAAGTAGATAAATAGGTACTGCTCTGGCGGGAAGGTGTTTCCGTGCGTTGCTCTGGTTCGCCAGAAGCGGTTTAGTTATGCTGGCCACATGACCCGGAAGCTGTCTGCGGACAAATGCCGGCTCCCTTGGCCTATAGAGAGAGATGAGCGCGCAACCCCAGAGTTGTCCGTGACTGGATCTAACGGTCAGGGGTACCTTTACCTTTGCAAAATACAAATGGATTGATAATGGCTTGCTTTTAAGAAGACAGCAAAGGAGAATTCCCCACTCAAGGAGCTGGGAAAATTGGGGAGCTGTGCCAATTTGAATGAACACCCCCCGTCCTCCCCACAACTTTGGACACCCTACAGTATGTTTCCGAGCAGAAGTGTTGGTGCTGACCTTTAAAGCCCTAAATGGCCTCGGTCCAGTATACTTGAAGGAGCGTCTCCACCCCCATCGTTCTGCCCGGACACTGAGGTCCAGTGCCGAGGGACTTCTGATGGTTCCCTCCCTGCGAGAAGCCAAGTTACAGGGAACCAGGCAGAGGGCCTTCTCGGTAGTGGCACCTGCCCTGTGGAACGCCCTCCCACCAGATGTCAAAGAGAAGAACAACTACCAAACTTTTAGAAGACATCTGAAGGCAGCCTTCTTTAGGGAAGCTTTCAATGTTTAACAGACTACTGTATTTTAATACTTTGTTGGAAGCCGCCCAGAGTGGCTGAGAAACCCAGCCTGATGGGCGGGGTATAAATATTCTATTCTATTCTATTCTATTCTATTCTATTCTATTCTATTCTATTCTACAGTTGCCACCAGGGCCTCACACTGAAAGCAACATTGGGGAGGTATCAAGAGCTGCAACTTTGTTGGTGCAATGGACTTCTGTGTGCAGAACAGAGCTTTCTCTCCTTAGCCCTTTGAACACCCTCAACATCAGCTCTGCATTTTCGGGGTACGTGGGGGTGGGGAGAGGAATCAGTAGTCTCACTGCGCCAATGGAACTACATGAACAGAGCACTAAACACAACCCATTAATCTGAGCCAAAGCTCAGATCAGCAATATAGTAACATAAGAAGCTGTCGCACAGAATCAGACCATTGTTCCATCTACCTCAGTATGTAGACCGTGGGAATAGTCAGAATAAGCACGAGTTCAACAGGAAGGTTGAGGCAGACAAGCTGAGCACTTAAAGCTTCAGTTGCTTTCTGGAAGCTGCTGCTGATGCAACAGACTCTACCGACCCCCTCTTAGGTGGAATCTGCACACATATAAAAAACGCTGTGAAAATGCTTTTTTAAAAAAAAAGTTTCAAAAAATGCATTGGATTTGTTGTAGCTCACTGTTGCCATCTAGTGTCGCATTTGTATATTGCACTTTACAACATGCTGAAAATGTTTTGCAGCTGTATAGCTGAGTCCCATGGTCTTGATACCTGCTGGACAACTCCACTTCTTTTTCATCCTGTGCCGTCTCACTATTTATGTATCTGGACAGCTCCCTTGCCTTGCTTAAAAGGCCAGAATAAGTTTGAAAGAGCGTCTCCACCTCCATCATTCTGCCCGACACTGAGGTCCAGCGCTGAGGGCCTTCTGGCGGTTCCCTCACTGTGAGAAGCCAAGTTACAGGGAACCAGTCAGAGGGCCTTCTTGGTAGTGGAACCCGCCCTGTGGAACCCCCGCCCACCAGATGTCAAAGAGAAAAATAACTACCAAACTTTTAGAAGACATCTGAAGGCAGCCCTCTTTAGGAAAGCTTTTAATGTTTAATAGGTTATTGTATTTTAGTGTTTTTTTGGGAAGCCGCCCAGAGTGGCTGGGGAAACCCAGCCAGATGGGCGGGGTATCAATAATAAATTATTATTATTATTATTATTATTATTATTATTATTATTACTACTACTACTACTACTACTACTTGCTGTTTTCCACTCCAAATTATGCCCATCTCCTTTTGCTTCTGCGAGATTACAGATCACAAACACACACCCTGAACCTCACGGAGAGGTAAAGCAGTTGTGTTGTGTGTGGGGGTCAGAGCAGTGAAACATTTAGTAGGAAAGGGGTTAAGCATCTTTTGCTACTTCTCAACTAAAAAACAACAATGTTCCTTTTCTTTAAAGAAGGAGCATGGCAACTTTGCTTCACCCATTTGAGTGCAACAGGTTTGGCAGTCTGCGCTACTACAAGGCGCACGGAGAGAGATGCGATTAGCGAATGCTTCCCTGTGTTAAAACCAACCAACCAAACCAGGCAAGTGATTTAGCACTAAAGAGCAGGTTTTCACTGGGGAGAAAAAGTGCTCAGACACAGGGCTTTGAAGCACAGATTTGTAGCTAGAAACATGGTGTAAAATGAAGTCCGGATGAGGTCTCAGTCCGGATTATTTTTTTCTAAGACAAAAGAACGCCAAACTTCAAGGTTAAAAATTCTGAAAATGTGGTACTGGTTTCATTAAACTCAAATAGGCATGGATTTATTATTTTATCTAAAAAAAAATAAAATCATACACCACTTGATTGTAAAACAACAAACACCCTCAATTCAGTTGGGTGCATTTTTGGGTTTCTTTCCTTTTCTGTTCTTTCCAGTCCTCAGCTCAGTTTGCCCCATCTTCACATCAGTTTGTGATTTTTTTAAATAAGAGTTTTCATGAGAATTTGTCAGCATTTGTCAACTTGGGATCAAAGTAACCTGAGGACCATCTGATCCCTTATAATTCACCTTGATTGCTAAGATCCTCTGATAGGGCACTGCTGCTGATTCTACACACCTTTGAGATTCGGTTGGCCTTCACTGGGGACCAAGCCCTTTCATGTTCCAGGTCCTGTCCTGTGGAACTCCCTGCCACTAGACCAGTGTTTCTCAACCTTGGGCCCCCAGCTGCTGTTGGACTACAACTCCCATCATCCCTGGCTAGCAGGACCAGTCATCAGGGATGATGGGAATTGTAGTCCAACAACAGCTGAGAACCCAAGGTTGATAAAGACTGCTATCCCTGCCATCTTTCCAATGCTTCTTGAAGGCTGCACTTTTTAGACAGGTCTTCAAAAATATTAACTTATCTATTTTAACCAAACATAATCTACTGATGTCTTTATTGATGTTTGTAATTATGTTTTACAGATATTGGTAGATTGATTTGATTGTATTTTATTTTATTTTGTGTTGGGGGGGGAATTGATCTGTTTTCATTTTAACTATTCATTTTGTACTTTTATCCTGCATTTTTATCTCAGAAACTGCAGGGCAGTATATAAATTTAATAATAATAATAATAATAATACAGTAAGCTACCTCGATATATTTTATTAAAATGTGAATCACAAATATTCAAATAAATAAATAAAATCCAGCACACTTTTCTGATGAGATGAGCGGAGTTAGGATACAGTGGATCTCTTAATGAGCTGAGAGGTTCCTAGCGCAGCCAGGCTATGGCTGGTGCAATTCCCCCCTCCCAGCCCACTGAGCTGAGACCAGTGGATCATATGGTCTGCCAACCCTGTGTAAGTTAAGAGGGCAAAAAGGTTGGTTGGTTTAATTCAACGACTATTGAATTAAAATAAAATTCATAAAAATATTTTTATTATCTACTAAATTTGTATACCGCCCGTCATCCAAAGATCTCAGGGCTGTTCACAGCATAAAACTGATGCACACACAACATCGATTTTAATTGAACAATAGCAGTTCCAATAATACAAGTGTTTCAAGGATAAAAGGCCTCAGACACAACTAGTAGATTTTGCCTCGACGTTTGAGAATATTGGGCAGATTCTCCTTGAAAAGGCACATTGGTGGCACAATGGAAAGTCCTCACAGAATGTCACCATCATTTTAGTCTGAATTTCTCCCAAAATAAACATGTGTGTGTGTGCAATATTGTCCATTATATTTTCCCCAATATAATGCATTTTTGTATGTCATTTCACAAACCTATACATTTTTATGCACCACACCAATTTTGTACATTTGAGTTGGCTGCAGAACTGCGCTGTAATATTCAGAGAATTTTGAAGGAGGCTGTGTTTTGGTTCTCACGTTGTTTCAGAAATTATAGCTTATGTAAATTTACATTTAAAAGAAAACCGGATTGAATGTCTCCCCGTTGACACCTGAAGTAAGCTGGTACCAAGCTCTTCAGGGCTTTAAAGGGTAATACAGTGGTACCTCGGGTTAAGTACTTAATTCGTTCCGGAGGTCCGTTCTTAACCTGAAACTGTTCTTAACCTGAAGCACCACTTTAGCTAATGTGGCCTCCTGCTGCTGCTGCGCTGCCGGAGTACGATTTCTGTTCTCATCCTGAAGCAAAGTTCTTAACCTGAGGTAATATTTCCGGGTTAGCGGAGTCTGTCATCTGAAGCGTATGTAACCCGAGGTACCACTGTACCAGTATTTGTGTTCACTTAGGTAAACCTACATGGGACGCGGGTGGCGCTGTGGGTTAAACCACAGAGACTAGGGCTTGCTGATCAGAAGTTCGACGGTTCGAATCCCCATGATGGGGTGAGCTCCCGTTGCTCGGTCCCTGCTCCTGCCAACCTAGCAGTTCGAAAGCACGTCAAAGTTCAAGTAGATAAACAGGTACCACTCCGGCGGGAAGGTAAACGGCATTTCCGTGCGCTGCTCTGGTTCGCCAGAAGCGGCTTAGTCATGCTGGCCACATGACCCGGAAGCTGTACGCCGGCTCCCTCGGCCAATAAAGTGAGATGAGCGCCGCAACCCCACAGTCGGTCATGACTGGACGTTATGTACCTAGGTAAACCTACACCTGAGATGTTGCAGTTCAAAAAGAAAATAAAGGGTGAGGGGAGAGAAGTGGTCTTCACCCTTGCTTCATGACAAATTGCCTGCTAAGAAAAACAACACAAGAATGGTGAGTGTGTTGGCCTAGGGGCTGGGAGACCCGAATTCAAATCCTCCCTCAGTGATGAAGCTCATTGAATTGCTGTGGACCAGTGTCTCTCTCTTATTTTCACTAACTAAGCTACATCACAGGGTTGTTGTGAGGATAAAAGCAGGAGGAGGGGAGAATAATGCACGCCACTTCAGCTCCTAAAAGGAATGGCAAGATATCAGTGTACAGTGATACCTTGGTTCTCAAACGCCTTGGAAGAGAGTGTTCCAGTTTCCGAATGTTTTTTGGAAGCTGAACATCTGATGCGGCTGTCAGCTATTGTTTCCAGGGCGCCTGCACCTATCAGAAGCTGCGCCTTGGCTTTCGAACTTTTCAGAAGTCAAACAGACTTCTGGAACGGATTAAGTTTGGTGCTTTTGTTTTTGCTATTTATTTTGCATTTTTGTTTTTGAGACTTTTTCAGTTAATTTGTTTTTGTGGCTGTGTGGAACCCAGTTCAGCTACTGATTGAAATGGATAAAAGCCCCTGCATCCCCCATCCAAACAATGACTATCGTCAGTGCGGGTAAGAAAAGAAATTAATTTTAGTTTTAATTATCTACAATACTGTCTTATTTATTTTCTAGTACAGTACATTGAATATTGCTTTCATTTTATGGATCAATTGTCTCGTCAGATAGTGAAATTCATGATAAATTTCTGTTTAATGGGTTGTTTTTAAAAGTCTGGAACGGATTAATCCATTTTGCATTACTTTCTATGGGAAAGTGCACCTTGGTTTTGGAACGCTTTGGTTTTGGAACGGACTTCCGGAATGGATTAAGTT
This sequence comes from Podarcis melisellensis, assembly GCF_964234715.1. Taxonomy (NCBI): domain Eukaryota; kingdom Metazoa; phylum Chordata; class Lepidosauria; order Squamata; family Lacertidae; genus Podarcis; species Podarcis melisellensis. The sequence goes on along the minus strand of NC_138530.1, from coordinate 11,487,355 downwards.
TGAGAACCAAGGTACCACTGTACTAAATACACACACACATGTCAAAATATTCTCCTCTCTGATCGAGACATATAAAAAAAGTGTTTCAGGAAAATGCGTTGCAAACTTTATTATGGGAAATCACATTGGCATGAGACGGGACTCCACAGCGCCATCTGGCGTCGCTTTTTATAAAATGCTTTTTCTTTACTAATGGATATGAGTCCCCAGTTAAAGCACATATACTTTGTACACCATGATTTTTAAAAGTCTTAATTGGGACCAGCAAGGCTTGTTTGGTTTCCCATCCATTAGCTGAAACTTAAATGAAACTCCGTTTCACAGGGAAAGCGGAAAACAAGTAATAGTAATAATAACAACAGGCTCTGATTATATTTGCTGGCACTGAGGAATACTCTTAACAATTATGATATCAAAAAAATGCTATGGGTCTCTCTCTCTCCCCCTTCTTTCTCATTCTCAGCATGCCTTTTCTTTACTCCCAAGGTAAGCATGCTGGATTCTCTCTCTGTGTGTAAGATTCATTTGTTCCAGAAACAGAGAAGAAACATTCTAAGAAATGTGACGAAAACAGTCAGCCTTTGACATTACTTGAAGACAGAGCCGTCCCTGCCATTGGGCAGGGTGAGGCAGTGGCCACACAGCTTGTGGTAGCCTAATGTTCCTCAGGTGCTGTGGCGGATGCCATCCCATCACCAGAGTTGAAGTAAGATTCAACAGCCAGTACATTCAGGTTCTGTACATGGAATAGAATGAAGGGCCATCTTTGCCTCAGGCGGCAAAATGTCTTTGAGCTGCCTTGACCCAGAGGTTGGTTCTTTTGGCTGGCCCTCCTCCAACAGTTCCACCTAGTAGCAGATCATGGGGTGTCAGCAAAAGAAGGAAAGGGGCAGATCTCTGAACTGTGGGGAGAACCCAAAGTGTTGGTGCTGATCTTTAAAGCCCCAAACGGCCTCGGTCCAGTACACCTGAAGGAGCATCTCCACCCCCATTGTTCTGCCCGGACACTGAGGTCCAGCTCCAAGGGCCTTCTGGTGGTTCCCTCACCCCGAGAAGTGAGGTTGCAGGGAACCAGGCAGAGGGCCTTCTCGGTAGTGGCGCCCGCCCTGTGGAACACCCTCCCACCAGATGTCAAAGCGAACAACAACTACCAGACTTTTAGAAGACATCTGAAGGCAGCCCTGTTTGGGGAAGCTTTTAATGTTTAATAGACTATTGTATTTTAATATTCTGTTGGAAAAGTGGCTGGGGAAACCCAGCCAGATGGGCGGGGTATATAAGAAGAAGAAGAAGAAGAAGAAGAAGAAGAAGAAGAAGAAGAAGAAGAAGAAGAAGAAGAACAACAACAACAACAACAACAACAACAACAACAACAACCTGAACAAGCTAGCTCATTTTTTGTGTGGTCAGTGTGATATCTATAGAGCTTTTTGGCCTGACCCGCTCTCGGAATGTTTTATCTGATGCTTCAATGTAGGTTGTAAACCACTTTGAGATTTTTTCTTCTTCTTAAAAATAGAAAGCAGTAGAAGAATGAAGTGAATGACAACAACAACAACAATAAGATAACGAAATGAAGTGTTTTCTTTCAAATATGAATAATATTTTTCATATTACAACAGCCATAATAGGAAGACAGCAAACTCCACAAAATGGGGACACTGAAACAAGGATCTGACAGCACAGTCCTCAACACATCAACTCACAGCTAAGCCACCTGTGATTCCCGACATCTCTGTTTAGGGCTGGGAATGTCCCCTCTGTGAAACTCTGAAGAGCTGTTGCCAGTCAGGGGAGACAACAGTGGAGTAGCTGGACCAATGTCCTCGCTCAGCATAAGACTGCTTCCTGTGTTCCTGTTGAATTCAGCAGGGCTTAGGTAAGTGGGCCAGGACGTTTCCGAGTGTGAGAAGGAGTAAAAAGGTGTGCCTCGAACTCAGTCGTAAATTCCAGCGTTGGGCTGTTGTAAATTCCAGCGGTGGGTTCGGCTGCAGGGGAGCCAGGTCAACAAGATAAGGAAGTAGAAAGAGTCTCTAAATAAGGTTAGGTTTAGAGAGCGTAGAATGGATGATGTATTAGTACCATGTCTTTGATGATTAGATAGATTGTAAGCCAAGCTTCGAATGAAGGGCGGCAGCAATAGGGATAAATACACTTGCCCGTCCATTGTTCGGGGCTCTTCGTACCACCCTGGGACGAGGAGCCCGCCTTTGCAAACGCGTTATAATAAAAGGGAAGTAATAGACCTTATCTCGGTGTCTCCTTGTCTCATTGTAAGTCCACGTAAGAAACTTCTCACAATTTTTGGCGCCCCCCAACGTGGGGCTCTCGACGACCTGCTCGGCGGGGGCTGGGGAACGGATCAGCCGGCACTCCGACTTTCGGAGAGATCTGTTGCTCAGGGCCCGCGGTGACAGGTTCCGGGAGCTGGAAGGACGGAGAACCGACTTAAGATATTCTGAAAGACTGGTGGTCTGGGACCGCCGCAGTCGGGGACTGCCTCGCCCTGCAGGGATGCCTGCCAGTTTACCAGCCACCGAGAAGGAGGCACTAGACTGAAGGGGGTGAGTATCTTGGTAATATATCCCTGGGAAGGGGAATATTGGGTGTTGTTGGTGTGTGGTCTCTGTATGAAAGAGAGGTTCCAAACGGACGCGTGAGTGTGGACCGGGGGGCCTGGGACCCCGGCGGGAGGATTAGCTTGCGGTTCCGTTCTCCCGCGAGGGAAACGGCCAGGCGATTCCGCGCGATTGTGTGAGTGAACGAAAAAGAGACATAATAGAGTATGGGAAAGAGTCAGAGTACATGTAGAAGGGGCCCCAGTAATGGGACCAAGGACCCCATAGATCCCAATAGTCCTTTGGGACAGGTTTTGTTGGCTTGGGATGATAAGGACATAAGACCCTATAGTAGGGGATTAGTCAAAGAGACAATGATTAATCTGTGTAGAGTAAGGTGGCCAGAATACCCCATAGGACCCGATGAAGGGTATCGTTGGGATCCAGATGGGGAAACAAACCCATACTGGATCAAGCAGTTGAAATTCTATTTGATCAAATCTAAAAAAGATAAAGAAAGACCATACATAGAATTATGGTCCCATGTAACTTTTTACGGGCCAGATCCACCACCATTGAGACAATTTCCACTTAAAGAAAAGAAAATAGAGTCTGATGAAGAGACAGCGATACCTCCACCCACCGGTGCACCCCTGGCAGTGCCTGGATTGGCCGACCTCCCCCAACCACTGCCTCCGCCACCACAGCCTGGCTGTCGTGGAGGACTCAGTGATTTGCCTCCGGACTATAATCGTGTGAGTCCGACCCCCGCAGTCAGGGCGACCGCACCCCCATATGAGACAGCCCCGTCATCCGGCCCAAATGTTTTGAGGCCCAACGACGGTGTAATGTCTAGTCCCCCTCTTTATGAGATGTTAAGGCATTCAAGGCTACGAAAAGAATTGGAACAGTGTAAACGAGATTTGGAGAATTTACCGTACAAAGAATATCCATTGCCGGATGACGATTCAGACAGCAGTACTAACTTGAGAAAGAGAAATCCATGCATAGTACAAAATTATCCCCTGAGGGAAACCCCTGGCGGAATCAATGCAGCCGGACAGCCCGTAATGGTATATGTGGTCAGCCCTATAAAACCCTCTGAACTCAGAGAATTAAAGCAAACTTTGCCTAAACTACATGAGAATAGTCAGGAGGTAGCAAACCTCCTACAAATGTGGATGGGACCACACCTATATACATATACAGAATTGATGTATATATTGGGACATTTATTCACTCCAGAAGAAAAGGCAATGATACGGAGGGCAGCAATGCAATATTGGGAAGTAAGGGAACAGGCGCGAGTGGCTGCGCCCGCGGGTAACCAGGGGGCCCCGGCGGCAGTTCCGCCGGAGACCAAATTTCCTATAGGGGACCCAAATTGGAATATAAATAACCCAGACCATCGTGTCCAGCTTACAGATTTAAAAGAAATGATTTTGGAGGGTATCAAGAGGGCAGTGCCTCAAAGTACCAATTTAACCAAGGCTTTTGAGGTTAATCAAATGAGGGACGAGTCACCAGGCGATTTTATACAAAGGATTAGAGAACATTTGACTAAATATTCCGGAGTTACGCCGGACTCTCCAGCATTTGATAACCTGTTAAAGATGCAATTTGTAACCAAGGCATGGCCTGATATTCAAAAGAAATTGCAAAAGATGAATTGGCAAGATGCCGCGACTATAGAGTTAGTAAGAACGGCACAACAGGTTTTTGTTAATCGTGAGGTAGTCAAACAAAAGCAAAAATGCCAGATGATGGTAGCGGCTATCCAAAAGGCAGGAGAGGAGAAAAAGAAAATCGGAGAACAGAATGGGAACCGAGAATTTCAGACCAAGGGGAATTTCCGAGGAAATGGAGGTTACAGAGGCAGGGGGTCTTATGGACCGGGCAGGGGCTCTGGTCCTAGGACCGGAACAATAATATGTTACCGATGCCAGAAGATGGGTCACTTTGCTAGGGAGTGTAGGACGCCGCGGGACCAGATACCCGATGCGCCTGTCAGACAGAGACAAGGACCTCCCCGAGATAATGAGGACACGGGGACCGAATTGTATAGTCTCTACGAAGACTAGGGATGCTCCGGCTCATGCTCTGGGACCCGGAATGAGCCACTGGTGAATTTGTTTGTGGGTCCCTCTCGGAAACCCGTTGTGTTTCTGGTGGACTCTGGGGCAGCCCGATCATCTGTTTCTGTAAATATACCAGGAGTAAGGAAAACTTTAAAAACAGTCAAAGTGATAGGGGTAAGTGGCAAGTCCACCGAAGTCTACCAATTAGAACCAAGCAAAATTGTTCGGGGGGAAAAGGAAATCAAAGCATCCCTGCTGTTCATACCAGAGTCAGGAATAAATTTATTAGGTAGGGATCTCATGGTTTCATTGGGGTATAGATTAATGGATGAGGAAAAAGGAACTCCAATGTATACACTCCAGCTGGAAGAAGAGAAACAAATCAATCCTAAAGTGTGGGTAGATGGGAAAACTATGGGGAAGATGGAAATGGACCCAATAAAAATCACAGTGAAGCCTGGCATTACTCATCTATGGACCTCACAATACCCGATGAAACGAGCAGGGAGAATAGGTTTGCAGCCGGTGGTCGACGCCCTTTTAAATCAGGGGCTTATAGAAACTACGATGTCACCTTTTAATTCACCCATATTGGCCGTACAGAAGAAAGATGGCAAATATAGGATGGTACAGGATTTGAGAAATATAAACAGCATAGTGGTACCCCGATTTCCCACCGTGCCAGATCCTTATACGTTATTGAGCCGGATCCCTCCTTCCACTCGATGGTATACAGTAGTTGATTTAAAGGACGCCTTTTGGGCATGCCCTCTGGACAAAGACAGTCGAGATTTGTTTGCCTTCGAGTGGGAGGATGTGGAGACCGGTCAGAAAAGGCAGTACCGGTGGACGGTCTTGCCCCAAGGATATACAGAGAGTCCTCTGTTGTTTGGACAGGCACTGGGGGAAAGATTGAGGGAGTTTAAACCCACTGGATCCAACAAGGTTCTGCGGTATGTAGACGACCTACTATTGATTGGGGAAAAAGAGAAGGAAGTTAAATGTGATTCTATTCGGCTATTGAATTGGCTAGGTGATTTAGGAGTTAAGGTATCCAGAGAAAAATTGCAATTCACTGAGCGGAGGGTTAAGTATCTGGGACATATTTTAGATGGGGGAACCAGGCAATTAGACCCAGATAGAGTAAAAGGGATCATGGAACTACGACCACCTAAAGATAAAACTGATGTAAGAAGAATGTTAGGATTATTGGGATATTGCAGATTGTGGATAGATCAGTATTCAAAGTTGACTCAGTTTTTGAATAAGAAACTGACAGGAAAACAAGAGGAGGTGCAATGGGACGAGGAAGATAAGGCCAGGTGGGAAGAAATTAAGAAAACTTTAATAACTAGTCCGGCTCTGGCCCTGCCAAATCTACAGCAGCCGTTCCACTTGTATGTGACAGTGGCTGCTCAGACGGCAGTAGGAGTCCTGGCTCAGAAAAGAGGGGGGCGATATCAGCCAGTAGCTTATCTAAGCGCAACCTTAGAACCAGTGGTTAGAGGATGGCCGGCGTGCATTCAAGCGGTGGCTGCAGCGGCCGAATTAGTATTGGAAAGCAGGAAATTGACCTTTGGGGGAGCACTGATAGTGCACAGCCCTCATCAGATAGGCGCAGTACTGACAGGTGCTGCACCCACCTGGATGACGGACAGGCGCCTAGTGCAATATGAAGGGATACTCAGAACTGGAAATGATATAACCATAGGGACAGATAGAAATTTGAATCCAGCGGAATTCCTAAGAGGGGAGCGGCAAGAATGGGAACTCGAGGAGCATGATTGCCTTAAGGATATAGAATTAATGGCCAAAGTTAGGGAAGATCTAAGCGAGGTACCTCTAACGGAAGGGGAAAGATGGTTCGTAGATGGATCTAGTAATGTGAGGGAAGGAAAAAGAAGGTCGGGATACGCAGTGGTCAAGGAAGACGGGGAGACGATAGAGAGTGGGGCCCTCCCTAGCACGTGGTCAGCCCAGAAATGTGAAGTAATGGCGCTAACCCGAGCCCTGGAATTGGCAACCGGGTTAGATGTGACAATCTGGACTGACTCAAGATATGCATGGGGAGTGGTGCATACTTTCGGTCGGACCTGGAGAGAAAGGGGCTTCATAAAGGCGGATGGGAAACAAATTGAACACGTTGCTTTACTCGAGCGGCTACTAGAATCCCTGATGGGACCTCGGAAGATAGGCATTGTGCACATCCTCGCCCACACCAAAGGACACAGTTCGGAGGAACAGGGAAATGCATGGGCTGATCTCCGAGCGCGAGAAGCGGCGGAGGGGGAACCAAGGAAGGAAATATTTAAACAATGTGTCCTGCAAGTACCTGTGATTGACCCGCAGGATGTAAAAGATTTAGTGTTCACTCAAAAGGAGAAAGAATACATGGAAAAGGAGGGATGGGAAAGAAAAGGAGAAAGTTGGGAGACTCCGGAAAAGCAAATGGTCCTTCCAAAATCAACTATGTTAAATATATTGGAGAAAATACATGAAGGAAGTCATTTAGGCACGGAGGGAATGGTGAATTTGGTGAAGTCAGTGTATTGGAGTAGAGACATGTGGCCGATGGCGCACGCCATCGCATGGAAGTGTCTGATATGTCAAAAGGTTAACAAAGCCCGGGCAAGGAAAACTGAAAGGGGTGGGCGGCCTCTAGCGGTATGGCCCTTCCAGAGAGTACAAGTAGATTTTACCGAACTGCCAGAAAGGGGGGGGCAGAAGTATTTGTTGATATTTAAAGATCATTTGACAGGTTGGATTGAGGCCTTCCCTAGCCGTAGGGCCACAGCTCAGGTGGTTAGCAAAGCCATTCTGGAACACATTCTTCCTCGGTATGGAATAATAGAAGTCATAGACTCTGATAGGGGAACTCATTTCACCCAAAAAGCAATGCAGGAGGTAATGAGAGCTGTGGGGATTATGTGGAGTTTCCACACGCCCTGGCACCCTGAGAGCAGTGGGAAGGTGGAACGGGCGAATGGGGAAATAAAAAAACATTTGACTAAGTTATATCTTGAAAATGGGCTGCCTTGGACGAAAAATCTCCCTTTGGCACTATTAAGGATGAGGGTAGCTCCCCGAAAAGACACTGGTCTGTCCCCTTTTGAGATGATGATGGGTCACCCATATTTGGTAGTATTAGGAAACCCTCAAATCGAGTTCAGGGATCAGTTTATCAGGAAATATTTGCAGTCACTGTCCCAGTCTCTGTTATCTTTCCACAGACAAGGCATACTAGCACAGCGGCCCCCGCTCCTGGAGCAACAGCACACCTTTCAGCCCGGAGACCTGGTCCTGATAAAGGCTTGGCGGACGGAGAAACTCAGCCCGAGTTGGGAAGGCCCATACCAGGTCCTGCTCACAACCGAATCAGCAGTACGGACCAGAGAGCATGGATGGACCCATTACCACCGGGTGAAAAGAGCTCCACCTGAAAATTGGACAGCAGTGACTAGTCCAAATAATCCGCTGAAAGTTACGCTTACCAAATCAGGAACCGGGATCCAGAAGGGCGCACCTAGACTGTGATGTGTTTGTTTTGTACCTGTGTGTGCTTTTTCGAGTGCTGTTGCTGTCAACATTGCGAAGGGTGTGTGCAGTGTGTGCATTGTACTGAAAGGTGCAGCATCATCTTTATAGAGGACGTTATACTCCAATATTGTGAAGTGAAATTAGGAGGGGAGGTAACGTGCCAATTAGCAGAAACCCCAACGGTGAGGCAAGCTTTAATCTATTTGAACCCCACACATGAAAGGTAACTGGCAAGTATTAGGAATAGTATTAATAGGATGGGCCACTTCATGGGCAACCCAATCGGAACCCCAGTGCACCGAATGCATCCAGACAACCCGAACAGGCAATAAAATCACACAGACCCTAATGTATTATAATATAGCCCCAGAATGTGTTCAACAGTTAGATCCTTGTGTTCACAACCAAACTCAATATTATAGATGTAGGGTAAAAGGAAACAAGACGGAATGCTATGAACCCCTGGCGGTGGGACCCATAACTTCCAGTATATATGTTTACGGATATAAGGGCGGAACCGCTAATCAAGCTGGTGAGGGGAGAAGTATGTTTTCCTTGGCCCAAAACCGACAGGGTTATGTAGCACATAATACAACAAGGGGAGAGGGCAGGATTATGGTCTGTTTTGATGCTTGTATCGCAATAGATAAAGGACAGGGCCCAAATGGAGGGGCAGGGGTCTGGTGTGGAAATCGTGGATGGGAACAATCATATTTACAGGAAAGAAAGTACCTTTTCCAGAGAATAAAAGGAAGCAACGTGGGGGCTGGGGCCGGGGTATATAATTATTGGTACACAGAGGGAGTTAATAAGCAGCCCACCTATAGAGGCCCTGAGGGAATAAATCTCACTAGGGGAGCTGCCTCCACCGACTGCTCCACAGGAAAATGCAGCCCAAGAATTATTATGTGAGTTCGAGACAAGATACAAAAAGAGGGGGGATTGTGAGAAGGAGTAAAAAGGTGTGCCTCGAACTCAGTCGTAAATTCCAGCGTTGGGCTGTTGTAAATTCCAGCGGTGGGTTCGGCTGCAGGGGAGCCAGGTCAACAAGATAAGGAAGTAGAAAGAGTCTCTAAATAAGGTTAGGTTTAGAGAGCGTAGAATGGATGATGTATTAGTACCATGTCTTTGATGATTAGATAGATTGTAAGCCAAGCTTCGAATGAAGGGCGGCAGCAATAGGGATAAATACACTTGCCCGTCCATTGTTCGGGGCTCTTCGTACCACCCTGGGACGAGGAGCCCGCCTTTGCAAACGCGTTATAATAAAAGGGAAGTAATAGACCTTATCTCGGTGTCTCCTTGTCTCATTGTAAGTCCACGTAAGAAACTTCTCACACCGAGCACAATTCAAAATGTTGGTGCTGACCTTTAAAGCCCCAAACGGCCTCGGTCCAGTATACCTGAAGGAGCGTCTCCACCCCCATCATTCTACCCAGACACTGAGGTCCAGCACCAAGGGCCTTCTGGCGGTTCCCTCATTGTGAGAAGTGAGGTTGCAGGGAACCAGACAGAGGGCCTTTTCGGTGGTGGCACCCACCCTGTGGAACGCCCTCCCACCAGATGACAAAGAGAAGAACAACTACAGTGGTACCTCGGGTTACAGATGCTTCAGGTGACAGGCTCAGCTAACCCAGAAATATTACCTCGGGTTAAGAATTTTGCTTCAGGATGAGAACAGAAATCGTGCTCTGGCGGCGTGGCAGCAGCGGGAGGCCCTATTAGGTAAAGTGGTGCTTCAGGTTAAGAACAGTTTCAGGTTAAGAACGGACCTCCGGAACGAATTAAGTTCTTAACCCGAGGTACCACTATATTTGACTTTTGGAGGACATTTGAAGGCAGCCCTGTTTAGGAAAGCTTTTAATTTTTTTTGATGAATTATTGTATTTTAATATTTTGCTGGAAGCCGCCCAGTGTGGCTCGGGTAACCCAGTCAGATGGGTGGGGTATAAATAAATTATTATTATTATTATTATTATTATTATTATCATCAGCCTAAATTATCCATTAAAAAAATAATAATACAGAAAATAAAAGTCTTACCAACGCATGAAAAAACACATATGTGGAAACATTTGAAATGAGTTCTATAAAGGTTCAGTGCTGTACTAGTGAAGACCAGCAGTGAAATGTGATGGTGTATCTAACAGGTTGGAGCAGGAGCCTTTGTGCTTTGGGGCGGGTGGAGTTTCAAGAAGGGAAACAAGGAAAAGTTTCTCTCCTCTCCCAACTCCTTGAGAGCCTCAAGGTCCATAAATAACAACACCCTAGTGGTCCCGGGCCCTAAGGAAGTTAGATTGGCTTCAATCAGAGCCAGGGCCTTTTCAACACTGGCCCCGGCCTGGTGGAACGCTCTGCCTCATGAGACCAGGGCCCTGCAGGATCTGATTTCTTTCCGCAGGGCCTGTAAGACAGAGTTGTTCCACCTGGCCTTTGGCTTGGAGCCAATTTGATTCCCTCCCTTTCTTTTTTCTTTTCCTTCTCCTCTTGCGATGAGGCTACATTTTAATATTTTAATGTTCCATTATTTTAATGTTTAATTTTATTTTTGTTTTTAAGTTGTAATCATTCATCTTGTTTTTATTATTGCTTGTAAGCTGCTCTGAGCCCGGCCTTGGCTGGGGAGGGCGGGATATAAATAAAATATTATTATTATTATTATTATTATTATTATTATTATTATTATTATTATTAACTCTGCTTCCAGCCCCAAACCTAAGCAATTTATTCCGATAGAGCGGGTTGGTGTTTCCTTTACTTTCTCCCAACTTTTTGAGTGACACCTCAGCAGTCCACATGCCTGGGAAAGCTGACAGGTCCTTGTCAGATCGTTTTGGGACAGTGGTGGGGTTTAAAATACATTTCTTTTTAATTTACTAGCACATATTTTGCATTCCTAGGGATTTCCCCCCAAAGTAAGCAGAAGTCACTACCTTACTTTTGACTAGCCGCTCAGCCACCTGATTTTTGCTGCTGGAGACCTGCAACAAGATGTTGCAGCATGGAGGACTCCCCTTCCATCATTCCATTCATTGAAATGAATTAATCTAAATTAGTCGTGCCCATTAGCTTCAATGGGTCTACTCCGGGTAGGACTACAGTTGAATGCAATTGGCTGAGATAGGTGTGGCTCTAGACAGACAGACTGATAGATATACAATACAGTATATATTTGTGATTGCTTGATATAAATCCATATATCCATCTGTTTTTCCATAGTGGAATGCAAACTGTATAGCTGATGCATTTAATAATGAGGATGTAGAGGGAAAAAAGCAGAATAACAGCACAGCATAATGTTACCATGCTGCTGTTTGGCCTGTTCAGCAGAAAACCAAATAATAATAATAATAAATGTGACCTCATCTTTAAATCACACGTGGGCAAATTAATCAGAAAGTTTACTTGTGAGCTTTCATACGTAAGTGGCTAAACGGTGCCTTGCTGTCAATAAAAGTTACATATTATTATAGAAGTGTATAGCTGAAATTCACTGTTTCGACCTATTTTGACCCATTCACAAATGACTTAGACAGGACTATTGAGACAGGGTCGCTCCCATTGTTCTGTGGGAATTTTCACAGCAACCTCACAGTAATATCATGGCCGGCAAATGACTGGCAAGACCTGGTTTTGAATATTGTACAGAGGTTCGAGAGGAGAAAGGGGGAAGAGCCCAGTAGTAAGTTGTTTGTAAATGTCTAAATCACACTTCTGACCTTACTTTGCGACAAACTCTATGGCTGTAAACATGACCCGAGTATTCCATTCTCAGCAATATATGTGTTTTGTGTGTGTGTAATATATATGTGTATTATAGACAGAAGGCATTGAAAACAAAACAAAACAAAACAGTTTGGCATTGACCAAATGATAACCGTTCAGGCTCTTTTGCCACACACAGCACAGTTATAACAGTCTTTTACGAAGCAAGTTGCCAACACAGATCCAAACCTACGGCGCCGATCCTAGCCAACAGACTTACTTGCAAGCAAGTTCCGCTGCCACCAGTGAGACTTACTCCTGAGTAAATGCATGCACTCAGGTGGCACCAGAGAGACACAGCCGAAAGAGAGCTTCACTTTGCCAAGACTTCATCCTAGCCGTATCTTCCAGAGACCCTTCCTCCCTGGTTTGTTTGTTTTCAGGAACTGACAATAGCGCTGCCTTGCTCAAAGTTACCATAGCAGTCATTAAATAATACATTGCTGCCTCTCCTGGTGATCTAATTTTTTTTTTTTTAAACAGCCCAGCAGAAACTCATCTTAGCATGCAGGAGTTTCCATGATAAGTCTCCAGTTTTTTGGGGGGTGATTAATTTTTGGGGTGTCTTGTAATATTGAAATGACCCGATAATAATAATGATGATAACAACAGCAGAAACTCATCTTAGCATGCAGGAGTTTCCATGATAAGTCTCCAGTTTTTTGGGGGGTGATTAATTTTTGGGGGGTCTTGTAATATTGAAATGACCCGATAATAATAATGATGATAACAACTAATACTACAACAACAATAAACCGGGTCTCTTTAATCTTAGCCACGCAAAGCCCATCCGATATGGCAAACGTTAAGAGCGGACGTACCTGGGAGAAGACTGAGTGTGCTCTGGAGAGTCCATCGTCCTCTTTTTCTTTCGAAGTGTACCTGAGACATAGCGTCATCCTTGAGCCCTGGCAGTAAAGGCTGGTACATGCCACACGTTGCTGGTCATTTGCTAATGTCCCGCAGTGCTTGAGAAAAGGGGTTATTGCTGCAGAAAAGAGAGAGCAAAAGCGAGAGAGAGCGCTGGCCATACAGTAGGAATAATCACTGCAGTCCGGCTCACCCCACCTCCCTCTCTCCCTCTCCCTCTCTGTACAAGGCCCCAGATGATTCTGACTGCATCCGTCCATCCATAAATCATTCCCCTTATTCTATTGGTTACATGCTACATGGCAAGTATTGATTTTTCCCGTTCCCTCATCACTGCAGGACCTATGGTTTTTCTGAGCTGGTATACACAAAGATACACACATACACTATACCTTTGGGCTCACACACACAGATGCACGCCAGCGTACGTACATAACGCAAGATGCCTTTCTGTTAATTCTACACCATCACCACTCCAGGCAAACAAACTCCCAACTCTGAAAAATGTACAATTTGCACCACACACGTTTTTGAGAATGAAAGGAAACGACCGGCTTCAGGTATGAGCACGGCGGGATCAATCAGTCGTCCCCCCTCCCCTTCCAAAATGCAAAAGGTTAAAGAACACGATTTGGGTGCGATTGCAAGCCGGGAAGTCAGAAGTCTGAAATGTTTCAGCTGGGAAGCAAGAACTCAGTGGGGAGAGTTTAAACTTTGGGTGGTAATTAGATGTTCGCAGTGGCCGTGGCGCTGCCACTGAAAGCAGCAGGTCGGAGTCAGTCCTCTCATCTACGGCGTTTCTGAAATTCATCACGTGGCAGCATGTTGCCTCGCTGCAAGTTGCTCGGCCGGCAGCAACATTTGGAAGGTGGGGGAACTTGCCGCCTGACAATGCTACATTCTGAACTCAGTCTCACTGGTGGTTCTGAGTGGGAAAGAGGAAAGTGGCAGAACCATGAAAGGCTCAGCCCCTGAACTCTTTTGTCAAATGATCCCAGGCAGCAAATCTTGGCTCATGGGATAGCTGTGGTCAGATGGAGCCACTGAACTCGACAAAGGGCTGTTTCTAGATATTATTGTGTGCAGATTCAGGAACCTCGGGTGGAATGCCTTGATTATGAGTAGGCAAACTAAGGCCCGGGGGCCGGATGCGGCCCAATCGCCTTCTAAATCTGGCTCGTGGACGGTCCGGGAATCAGCATGTTTTTACATGAGTTGAATGTGTCCTTTTATTTTAAAAGCCTCTCTGGGTTATTTGTGGGGCATAGGAATTTGTTCACCCCCCCCCCAATATAGTCCAGCCCCCCCAAGGTCTGAGGGACAGTGGACTGGCCCCCTGCTGAAAAAGTTTGCTGACCCCCTGGCCTTGATCTTCAGTTTTCTTCTGTTTGCATGCACAGACACTGCACCCCTGACCTTCCCCAAATGTTTAAGAATGATGGACACAGCAACTTAGATCGGACCAAATAAGACCACAACTTTATTGACATCAGATGTAAGCTTTTCAGCATAGGCACTGGGCAACCATTAACTTCCGGTCTACCTGCCGGAAGTGACGTCAAGTGTCAACGCCTGGGCATCTGGGCAGTGGCGTAGCGTGGGGGGTGCAGGGGGGGCCGGCCGCACCGGGTGCAACATCTGGGGGTTAGGGTGCGCAAATCCACGGGTTAGGGGGCGCAAATCCACGGGTTAGGGGGTGCAAATTACTTGCCTTGCCCTGGGTGCTGACAACCCACGCTACGCCACTGCATCTGGGTGAAAGCAGCTCCTCCCGGATCCCTCTAAAGGGATATCCTACCTTTGGAGGGGCAAACAAAGGCTACAACCTCCCCGCCAAAGCATACACAATGCCTATACCACCATTCAAGCCTAACTAGGCTTGCCGACTCAGGTGAAATTCCTTCTGCTTTCCTCCCTACACCAGAACATCACACAGAATTCTGCTTGGGCTGTGTTATCTATGACCTGTCTTGCCATGTGAGGGGCCGTAGCTTGATGGTAGGACACATGGTTGGAGTGCAGAAGGTCCCGGGTTCAATCCCAGCATCTTTATTCAGTACAGGGATGGGGGAACCTCAGCTTTGGGGACCTACCAGGTCCCCCTGTTAGTATTTCATGCCTCCAGTTGTGGTTGGTGTAATTCACATGGCTGTCTGAGAAGAGGGTGGGAAATGGAAGACAGTCTTATTTCTTCCACTGTATGTACTTTGGAATGTACTTTCCCTTTTACTTGTGCCTGTTGTTCTCTCGCAGCTGGAGAGAACGGATGCCATTATGCTTTTGTCTGTACATAGTGTGTAAATAAATAGTAGATTAGCTCTGCGATGTCTCACGCTTTTTGCTGTGTTATGCCAGAAGCTTAGAGTGCATATACCAGTTGGTATATGTTGCTAGAAGCGCACTGGAAGAGAAGGGAGATGCGCCCCGAGGGCATTTTCCAAACCCTCTACTTGACTTGTGGGATTTCCCCCCAAGTCACACCCCTGACACAGCCCTGCTCTGCATCCTCGCTGAGTGTTTTTGCCTGAAAAGACGCTTCGGGTTAAATCTTTTCAGGTTGCATCCCGCGGTGACCTGGAAGTACCGGAAAGGGTTACTTCCTGCTTTCGACTCTCACGCATGTGCAGATGCTCAAAATGATGTCACGCGCATGCACAGAAGTGGCAAATCGCGACCCGCACAGACATGGGTTGCGTTCTGCTCATGTTTCAAACGGGGCTCCGGAACAGATCCCGTTCGCAACCAGAGGTACCACTGTTCCGCCCTTCATCATAAGACCTCAGGGCGGTTCGCAGAATAAAATGCAAAGTAAAAACACAAGTAAACAATTAAAACAAAACAACAAAATAACCTCTCCCCTCCTCACAGACACAGGATGTAGAATATTAATCTGCCAAAGGTCTGGCTGAAGAGGAATGTTCTCGCCTGGCGTCTAAAGTATATATAATGAAGGCACCTGATGAACCTCCCCTTTTGCATGCAAAGCTGATGCTCTACTCACTGAGCAGCACAGCCCTTCCCTGGCATACATCATAGACATGTTGGAGACGAGCTTGTACTTCCTTTGGTAACGCTCCATGCTTTGGGGTGGCAGGTTCGCTATCCCCCCTTTCAGAACTATCATGAAGGTCAGACCCCATTCAATTGTCATAAAACTTCACAGTAACTCAAATCAAGGACATGCTTTTCTCTTTGTACCAGCAGTTTATAACTATTTGTGTGTATGTCACAAGTTGTGTAGTACAGAAGGAATGCAGGGGAGCACAGCTTCAGCATCCCCCCCCCCCAAGCAGGACCCATGATGTCATCTACCAGAGCAATGGGATAATTTGCGAGTCCTCCTTGCTCTGGCAAACAAATGAGGTGACAATGACCGCTCCCCACATTAAATGGGGGGGCGCCCTTTGCATCTTCACGAGCAGCCCCCTGGACCCTATACGGTACCATTAGCACAGGCTTGGCTCCGCCTACCTCAGCCACTTGCCCAATCCCGCCTGGGGAGGCGTTGCCAGGGTGATAAGGCCAGGTAGGGGGAGGGACCACCTGCCCACACAATAGGGGGAGGATCTTACCTGGGAATCATCAGGTGGAATCTTTTAGTCTATCTTCCCTAAATAGGGGTGGGCATGTAGCGGTGACCCACGCCCCCCTCCTCTTTGCGGTGGCGATACCAGGGTTCCCCGTCAAAGGGGTTTTGAGGGGAGGCTTTGGCCGTACGCCTAGAGCTTGTCATTGCTCTCCCCTGTGACGGCGGCGTAATGGGGGAGGGCTCTCTCTGCTTGAACATGTGTTCTCCAGAGCCAGTCCACCCCCCCCACTGGATAACCCTGATATTCCCCAGATCACTGGCGGGGGACTGGGAGGGATAAATGCCCAATGCCTGAGCCAAGGTCTACCCACATCTGAAACATAATAAAGCTGTGGCCAATTTTAATCCCATAGCACGTTGTCTTGAGTCGTTATTCCACACGGGGGGCGCCCAGGGTTTGGGGGACTCTGCCTGTCCACACAATGAGGTTTACAGGTTTGCTTGTTATAGATTACCAGCAGAAGCCAGAGAAGAAGGAAAATAATTAGCTAGAGGTTGGGTACGTCTTTTTCTTTCCTTTGTTGGGGTTGCAACTTCATGGCTGCAGTTAAAATTGTAGCTCTTCTTTGCAAGATGGTGCGGATTTCTAATTGAAAGCTAAACGTCAACCAGATGTAGATCTTCCGTTAAAACGCCATGTGATTTAAAAGTTGAAGCTACGCAGTCAGAAGCACCACAGAGTTCAGTGGAGAGTAGATGTATAGGATTGCACTCAGGCTCATCTGAATAAATTGAGTATAATGGCTCTTTGGGGTGTGCCTGCACTTTTGTACTCTCCATGGGGTCATTGCAAAAGCCTTTCATTGTGTGCATGGGGTTCCATGTACTAATGAGGTCCTGCATTTCAAATATAAAGTACTACTAGTATAGGAGAAAAGCAGAGACATCACCTTGCCAGCAAAGGTCCATATAGTTAAAGCTATGGTTTTCCCAGTAGTGATGTATGGAAGTGAGAGCTGGACCATAAAGAAGGCTGATAGCCGAAGAATTGATGCTTTTGAATTATGGTGCTGGAGGAGACTCTTGAGAGTCCCATGGACTGCAAGAAGATCCAACCTCTCCATTCTGAAGGAAATCAGCCCTGAGTGCTCACTGGAAGGACAGATCCTGAAGCTGAGGCTCCAATACTTTGGCCACCTCATGAGAAGAGAAGACTCCCTGGAAAAGACCCTGATGTTGGGAAAGATGGAGGGCACAAGGAGAAGGGGATGACAGAGGGCGAGATGGTTGGACAGTGTTCACTAAGCTACTAGCATGAGTTTGACCAACTGCAGAAGGCAGTGGAAGACAGGAGTGCCTGGCGTGCTCTGGTCCAGGGGGCCACGAAGAGTCGGACACAACTAAACGACTAAACAACGACAAAAGTATAGGAGAGTCTGAATCTCCAGAATTTGCTTCCTAATGTGCTTCTGGAGGACCTCTTTTCTTCAGCATTCATCTGTATGTGTTAGGAACAAATTTGCAGGGAGGGAAGTGATACAATGTCCTGCTTATTGAGCCTTCATTCTGACTGGTTTGCTGGGAGGTTATATGACATTGGATCAAGCAGTCCTTATCTCACACTTTTGAGTGCATTCCCCCTCACTTTTCTTACTGCAAACACAATCTGATTCAGCCCCCTCCAAAAAAGTCGGCCTGTTGGGCAAGAGCACGAAATCCACTTTAATTGTGCAACCTGAATGTGCCAGTGTGCAAATGAATCTCATTGGAAGAGTAGCGACAATCTGGAAGTAGCTTTTAGCTTATGGAAAATTGCACACATGAAAATGGGCAGCCAAGAAGTAGCCAATCACCTGCCCAATTTTCACCAATGTTATGAAAACATTTCTGGGAGGTGCTGTAGCTGAGCTGCAGAGCGTTTACTTTTCATATAGAAGCGGCAAAGAAGTGTCTTAAATACACAGCATGGATGTGACCTGTGCTTTATGGCAAACCACGGCTTTGGGGGTCAGTCTCCCTGACCATAGTATAGTGCTCTTAACTACAACATCATACAGTCATACCTCAAGTTGAATGTGCTTTGGGTTGAGCGTGTTCGAGTTGCGCTCCGCAGCAACCTGGAAGTAATGTAATGCGTTACTTCCGGGTTTCACCGCTCACGCATGCGCAGACGCTCAAAATGATATCATGCGCATGAGCAGAAGCGGCGAAATGCGACCCACGCACGCGCGCGCCCACGCACCGTCGTGTCTTGCATTCCGTTTGGGAAGCGAACGGGGCTCTGGAACGGATCCCGTTTGCATCCCGAGGTACCACTGTATTAGGGACTCAGCTACATTAGTTAAAAAAACGAAACAAAACATTATAAATGTGTTATAACACTGTGACACTAGATGGCTCTGTAGAGCTGAAATCGGAATCCTATGAAATTTTCCATTGTGAGCTTTAAAATGGTTTTTTCCTGAGCATTTACAGAGCGTTTTTTTATAGCTGTGTAGATGCAGCCTTGGTGAGAGGGTCACTGTCAAACTATCCAGCTCTCATGTACCTTCGGAGATGTTGCATTCACATCAGAGGGAATAGCATACCCTCCAACATTTCTCCGATGAAAATAGGGACGTCCCATTCGACAACAACAACTTTATCTGACTGGGTTGTCCCAGCAACTCTGGGTGGCTTCCAACATGTATAAAAACATAATAAAACATTAAACATTTCCTAAAAAATCTCCCTTATACAAGGCTGCCTTCAGATGTCTTCTAAAGGTGGCATAGTCGCTTATTTCCTTGTCTTGGGGGGGGGGTCACATAACTCCATCCCTCCAACGTTTCTCTGATGAAAATAGGGACGTCCTAAAGAAAGGCGGGACATTCTGGGATCAAATCAGAAACCAGGACAGCTTCTGTAAATCCAGGACTGTCCCTGGAAAATAGGGACACTTGGAAGGTTTGGAATAGCTGGCTCATCTCTGATACCCATTTCAGCCATTCAAAGAAGGAAAGAAATACCGTATTTTTCGCTCCATAAGACACACTTTTCCCCTCCTAAAAAGTAAGGGGAAATGTCTGTGCATCTTATGGAGCGAATGCGTAGTCCCTGAAGCCGAATTGCCCAGGGGCGAAAAGCAGATTGTGCTTTTTTTATATATAGAAAGAGGGAAGGGGTGTTGAAACAAAACCGCTGAGCAGCTGATTGGCAAGTGATCAGGAGGGAGATAAGGCTGCAGGTAAAGAAGGCTGCCGGGGGAGGGGGGGGAGGTAAAGACAGCAAACTTGCAAGGAGAGGAGACAGGAATACTGAAACAAGCAATGGGGAGAGAAATTAGAAGAAAAGGAGGAGCAAAAAACTGCTCCAGCTAAGGAAAAGACGCTAAGGCAAACAAGAGGGAAGGGGGTGTTGAAATGAAAGCTGCTGAGCAGCTGATCGGCAAGCGATCAGGAAGGAGATAAGGGATGCTAGCGATAAAGGAGGCTGCCTGGGAGTGGCGAGGTGAAAGCCCATGGATCCTCAGGATTTTTGCCTTGGGTCACCCCAAATTCACCATCAGATCACATAGCATGTCCATGGCTATAGCATGCACACACAAAAATCACACATCCACTGTTTCGTGGGGCCGCAATGGTGCAAAAACATGGTTACAAAGCATGGATCCACATGGATTCTCAGGATTTTTGCATTGGGCTACCACAAACTCACCGTCAAATCACATATCATGTTTGTGGCCACAGCATGAACCACAAAAATCATACATCCACTGTTTCGTTCAGAATATTATTTTCCCTTGTTTTCCTCCTCTGAAAACTAAGTGTGTCTTATGGAGCAAAAAATAAGGTAATAATAAAAAAGTACCATGTCACAGCACATGTTGTCATGCTCCTCCATCTCCAACATTTGCTGCACATGGAAATCTAGCAAGTCAGGGAAGAGAGTTCCAGAGCTGTCTTCTGTCCAATGTGCAGGAAGGCCATTTGTGTCACAAAGTATACACCCAGCCCACAGTCTAGGACTGTCTGGAGAATCCAGTGGCTTCCATGAATGCAGAACTTAGTCATCCATGCGCTTTGCCATATTGGCTGGCATCTGTCAAACGTCTTGAGCAGAAGCACGCATAAAACAACCACAACCTGCACCAATTCTGCTGAGCTGAGAGCAGGATCCTAGAGATCTAAATATAGTGGGAGGAGGTGGGGGCAGGGAGATGGCTGAAGGGGAGTTCATAGCTGCGGCAGAGTGACCTCTGCAAGGCCGTCAAGGTTAGAGAGAGCTTCGGTGATGAGCTTAGTAAGCAGTTGTCACAAAGACATCTGGGACGTCTCTCACCAAAGCACAGATTTTCCCCTAGACTTTGGGGGAGGAATGACTTTGCTGCTGTTGATGTCTTGTGTAGCAATTGCTCTCGCTTCAGCTCACTCCCTTCGCAAACTCCTGTCCTCCGAAGCGCTTTCTCAAAGATGCAAACTCTCCCTTCATCGAGATCATCTGGAGAATCTGTTTTGCATGTTCTGCCTTTGAGCTGCAGTCGGCATTAGAGAGGGTGCCGGACGGGGCCTTCTCTGTCGTAGCATCCATTTTCTGGAACTGTCCTCAGTAAGAGAGAAGGCTGACCTGTCTGTATATAATATTTGATACCAACAATGAACATAAGGGGAATGAAGAGTAGGCCCACAATGTTGCCCCTGCCTCATAGGTAATGCTCTCCGCTGGTGACTGAGTCTCACTTTTGGGTGTAGACACAGAGTAGTAGTCCTTTTGCAGACAACCTACACATGCAAAAGTTGAAGGTGGAGCCTGCAAAGCACATGGCATTGCAATAATAATAATAATAATAATAATAATAATAATAACAATAATAATAATTTATTATTTATACCACGCCCATCTGGCTGGGCTTCCCCAGCCACTCTGGGCAGCTTCCTACAAAATATTAAAATACTGTAATACATCAAACATTAAAAGCTTTCCTAAACAGGGCTGCCTTCAGATGCCTTCTAAAAGTCTGGTAGCTGTTGTTCTCTTGGACATCTGGTGGGAAGGCATTCCACAGGGCGGGTGCCACTACCGAGAAGGCCCTCTGCCTGGTTCCCTGTAACTTGGCTTCTCGCAGGGAGGGAACCGCCAGAAGGCCCTCGGCGCTGGACCTCAGTGTCTGGGTAGAATGATGGGGGTGGAGACGCTCCTTCAGGTATACTGGACTGAGGAGGTTTAGGGCTTTAAAGGTCAGCACCAACACTTTGAATTGTGCTCAGAAACGGACTGGGAGCCAATATAGGTCTTTCAGGACCAGTGTGATATGGTCTCAGCGGCCACTCCCAGTCACCAGTCTAGCTGCCACATTCTGGATTAGTTGTTGTTTCCAGGTCACCTTCAAAGGTAGCCCCACATAGAGAACATTGCAGTAGTCCAAGCAGGAGATAACCAGAGCATGCACCACTCTGGCAAGACAGTCCGCAGGCAGGTAGGGTCACAGCCTGCGTATCAGATGGAGCTGGTAGACAGCTGCCCTGGACATGGAATTGACCTGCACCTCCATGGACAGCTGTGAGTCCAAAATGACTCCCAGGCTGCACACCTGGTCCTTCAGGGGCACAGTTACCCCATTCAGGACCAGGGAGTCCTGCCTTGTTGCTTCAGTGGCTCCCGTGAGATCTTGGGATGGCCTGTTTGGGCCACCCTCAGAGATGCAACCCCCAAGAATGCAGGTGGGGAAGACCAGAGAGCTGCAATATCCATGGCAGAATGTTTTTTGCTCCAGGGTCTCAGCCTGCATACCAGATGGAGCTGGTAGACAGCCGCCCTGGACACAGAATTGACCTGTGCCTCCATGGACAGCAAGAATGGGCCCAGTGGCATTATCCTGCTGCCTGCTTCTCTATACATAGCATATCCCCCAAGTGCCCTGTTTTAAGCAGGACATCCTGGATCACAGAAATCTATTCCAGCTTCTCCTTGGATCCCAGAATATTCCGGGTTTTTTTCCAGTGCTCTGGCACATCCCTTCTGATCCAATGCTCTGCGACACCCTGCCGACAATTGCCAGAGCGTCTGGCCGGAAGGTGCGTGTCCTTCCTAACGCCCCGATTTTGGAGATGAAAATGTTAGAAGGTATGGACATAGGATCTATGCAAGGAGAATGACTGAAGACTGCTGAAGCAGATGAAGAAACCAAGCTAGAGATTTCATGCATGCACTCTGCAAAGCATGGTCCAGGATGCAATCTGCTGATTGGAAGCAAATTGGAATAAATTGGAACACTGTAAAGGCAAACTCACTGCACTCTGACATTTATCCTGGCCGCAAAAGGAATCTAAACTTGGGTTTACCATGGAAAGAGGCAGTAATGGCAGGAGGGGAAAGATTTATAGGGGAACACTGGAAGCTGCCTTAGTCTGAGCCAGACCATCGGCCCCACTTCCTTTGCAATGTCTACAACAGGGTTTCCCAAATTTGGATCTCCAGCTGCTTTTGGATTACAGTTCCCATCATCCCTGACCACTGGTCCTGCTAGCTGGAGATGATGGGAGTTGTAGTCCAGCAATAGCTGGAGACCTAAGTTTGGGAAACCCTGACTGGCAAAGGCTCTCCATAATTTCAACCCTACCTGGAGACTGAAGCTGGGATGTTCTGCATGCAGAGCACATTCTACATTGCTGAGTTACAGAGATATGGAGGCAGGGAGGGGAGGCACTTAGACCTTTCCACATCCACTATCCCCCCCCCAGTCTTTCCCTCCCACCACTAACTGTTAGAATTCCTGCTCCATGATTGCAGTCATGGGATTGTTGTCTCTCACGTGACAGTATATGTTTTGACTCCACAGAGTGGGAAGTGACGGAGACAGGATGTTTGTGTTACTGTGTTCCGTGAAGTGGGACTATTGTCCTTTGTTCATTCTCTTTGCTGTCTGATGCTAGAGAGAGAGGGAGCCATGTTGCAGTGCTCCGTGTGTGTTTATATGTAAATAAAGTAGATTAGCCAAAATGCTGAGCTGCTGAGGTCTGTTACGCAACTGCGAAGACTCTGCGGATCCTTAAGCGTGCCAATGTCTGTTGGTATCTGTCGCTGTGATGTTCGGGCAGAAGAAAGCTTTTGAAGTTCCCGAGCGATCGACCAGGAGGGAGAGAACATGCCAGTCAGGCATGTGTCTCTACCAGGGTCCTACTCGAGTGTAGGCTGAGCTCCTGACACTAACTTCCCCCCGGGAAACTTCTTAGAAGGATGGAAAGAACAGGTCTCAGGGTAATGAGCCGGGGGAGGATTAATTTACCCAATCTCAATCCCACCTTGCAACTGCTTTGCAACAAATAAGAAGAGTTGGAATCATGTGTTTGCTGCTGCCTGCACCATTCTTCCCATTGTGATGTTAGCAGCAAAATATTCCAAGAAGTTGTTTTGCATTCTGTCCTGAAAGTCTTAAAAGGGCCATTGGAGTCAATACTTGTGCTGAAAGGGAGGAGGTTATTTTACTTGAATTGATCACTTAGCAACCAGGATCTCTACTTACGGAGGGTGCTGGTCCATGGGTTACCAAGGAACTGTGACAATTGCTAAACAGCTGCCCTGCTAATCTACATAGCCTTTAACCCCGGTCAGCTGAAGGATGGGCTGATGACAGCCAACGAACAATGAAAACACACCCTAATATTTTATTTAAGAGCTCAGGGATGCCACAGCTGCAGGGATGATACAACCAGCCAGATTGAACTGTTTCAACTCAAGTGGTTTTGCTTTCAAGAAGAAGAAGAAAAAGCCTGGTTCTTCGCACAGCTGGAGAAGGTTGTGATAAATCACACATGAGTTGTTCCAAAACATCTTTGAATTCTCTCCCCCGCCCCCCAGTTCCTGCCCCCCTCTCCGCTTTTGCATGGCCTGATTAAATACAATCTATCAAAAAGCGTCTTAGCTCATGGCTGCGTTTTAAAACAGGGGTGCAAAGTGTCCATCTGTAAAAGAGCAGATCACTTGTAAGAAAGCAATTACGGATGTAGAGGAATACGTGAAATCTGCCCTTTTGAAGCCTATAGCGTTTCGTCCCCTCTTTGCATTTACTGTCTGTCTCAGGGAAAACAACAACAATTGAAAGTGAAGCAGGAAAGGTGGTACAGACGAGAAAAGAAATTAGCCGGGGTGATAAAAGAGTATAATAAGGAGGAGAAATTTGGGTGGAAGGAAGTGGAGGGAAAGGACAGTGGGAAATATTACACTGTGGACCAGTTCCCCAAGGGCGATGGGAGAGTCGCAACAGCTGCATTCATTTAAAATGGTGCAAGGCAAGAGCAGAGGCAATAAACAACGAATGTGTGCTGGTGTTTTGTGATGATGCAGGCGAAAAAAGGAGCGGGCACCTTATGCAAAGAGGGAGAAATAATAATAATAATAAAAATAATTTTTATTTATACCCCGCCCTCCCCAGCCCAGGGCGGCTAACAAGCAATAATAAAAACAAGTTGAATGAATGCAACTTAAAAACAAGATTAAAATGCAACATTAAAATATTGAAACATTAAAATATTAAAATGCAGCCTCATCACAGGAGGAGGAAGGAAAAAGAAAAATGAAAGAGGGGGAGGGAATCAAACTGGCTCCAAGCCAAAGGCCAGGTGGAACAACTCTGTCTTACAGGCCCTGCAGAAAGAAATCAGATCCTGCAGGGCCCTGGTCTCATGAGGCAGAGCGTTCCTCCAGGCTGGAGCCAGAGTTGAAAAGGCCCTGGCTCTGGTTGAAGCTAATCTACTGGTAACTTCCTTAGGGCCCAGGACCACTAGGGTGTTGCTATTTATGGACCTTGAGGCTCTCCGTGGGGCATACCGGGAGAGGCGGTCCCGTAGGTATGAATGTCCTAGGCCGTGAAGGGCTTTAAAGGTCAAAATCAGCACCTTAAATCTGACCCTGTACTCCACCGGGAGCCAGTGCAGCTGGAAAAGCACTGGGTGAATATGCTCCCATGGCAGAGACCCCGTGAGGAGCCTTGCTGCTGCATTCTGCACCCGCTGGAGTTTCTGGGACAGCTTCAAGGGCAGCACCGCGTAGAGCGAATTACAGTAGTCAAGCCAGGAGGTGACTGTTGCATGGATCACTGTGGCCAGGTCGGGGATGAGAAGAATGAGAGAATTAGAAGGGGAAAAAAGCTCCTAAGATTAGAAGAGGAATTCAGCAGGGGGGGGGGGGAGATGGTGATAATAGTGTACATCTATGCACCTGTCTTATCTGAAAATCAGAGAGCAGTTTACAGAAAGAGACCATAGAATACAACAGTAACTAAGCAATACTTTGGAAATGGAATCTTCGGGTTATGGCCATGGCAAACCCAGAAGTGTATACCTCCGGGTTTCGCCGCACACTCATGCGCAGAAGTGCTCAATAGCGCCGCATGAGTGTGCATAAGCGTGCCTCTACTTACGTTATTTTTGGGGTGCGAATGGATCCCTGGAACGAATTAAGTTCATATCCGGAGGGTCCACTGTAATAACAGTTGACATTGTGTATTCAGACTTTCAAAAGGCTTTTGATGAAGTCTCTCACCAAAGGATCCTGAGTCAGCTTATCAGCGATTGGATAAGAAGAGAGGTCCTATTGTTGACCAGGAACTGGCTAAGAAACCGGATTAAATGGCTCAGTTGGTAAAGCATGAGTCTGTTAATCTCAGGGTTGTGGCTTCAAGCATGTTGGGTGCTCCTCAACTCTATGATCCTATGACAGATCTCACAATGGATTGCTTGACTGATTATTTAATATCTATACCGCTCAGTATATTAAAAACATCTCTAAGCGGTGTGCAGAAAACTGAAGCAACAACACACAACTTTCTGACAAATGTTAGAAAAATACAGAGTTACTGTCAGAGCTGCCCAAGGTCCCAGCTCACAGAGGACCAACGCCAGTTCTTGTTATATACAAAAGTCTTTATTAAGGTTCAGTTTCGATTCCAAAGCCACGGCGCGCAGCTCTACGTCTCAACCCTAGACCGCTGAAGCTCCGTCTGAATCTCCTCCCCCCAGACACCAGTTCAAGACCCTAGCCTTGCTCCACCTCCTCCTTTGCTCCTTTCTCCTCTGGGTCCTTCTGCCCGCTGGGGTGTTGCCCTTTCTGGACTCTTTTGATGCTGATGCTGACGAGTCCCCGGATTCTTCCCCCTGCCTCCGGCGTGCTTTAGGACCTGGCTCCCAGTCTGCGCTCCCGGCTGTCCCGCGCGCCTGTGCATTTGAACTTGGTGCGCGCGCCCAGCCGGTAACCTTCCTCCTGACCGTTACACTGCTCTTTTCACTGCTTCCTCCTTCGGGGGGGCTAAATGGATCTGACTTCCCCTCTATTCCCTCACTCAGCGACAGGGGCGTGGTCAGCCCTGACTCATCTTCTCTTTCCCCTGGAGTGGAAACTGGTCCTGACACCTGGGACTCTTCCCCCCCGCTACGCTCTGGTGGGGAACCTGGTCCCGATCTCCAGCTGCTGCTTTGGGAGTCACCGCTGGTTCCTTGCTTCTGGTGCCTCCCTCCCGGGAACCCCCTTGCTCTGGCTATCGGTGCCCCCTTCTGGGAATCTTCCGAATCACTGGACAGACTCATGGACTCTCTTGCCCAACTGTCATCCTCACCTACACTGCCCTCGGATTGTTCCCCGTCGCTCTCCGCTTCCTCCTTCCCCTGTGCCTCCGCTCCTGAACCCCTGACAGTTACCTATAAAAATGTTAGATTAAAACAAAGTTACTCACCGTTGTTGTTGTTGTTTAGTCGTTTACTCGTGTTCGACTCTTCGTGACCCCATGGGCCGGAGCACGCCAGGCATGCCTGTCTTCCACTGCCTCCCGCAGTTTGGTCAAACTCATGCTGGTAGCTTTGAGAACACTGTCCAACCATCTTGTCCTCTGTCGTCCCCTTCTCCTTCTGCCCTCCATCTTTCCCAACATCATGGTCTTTTCCAGGGAGTCTTCTCTTCTCATGAGGTAGCCAAAGTATTGGAGTCTCAGCTTCAGGATCTGTCCTTCCAGTCAGCACTCAGGGCTGATTTCCTTCAAAATGGATCGGTTTGATCTTGCAGTCCGTGGGACTCTCAAGAGTCTCCTCCAGCACCAGAATTCAAAAGCATCAATTCTCTGGCGATCAGCCTTCTTTATGGTCCAGCTCTCACTTCCATACATCACTACTGGGAAAACCATAGCTTTAACTATACAGACCTTTGTTGGCAAGGTGATGTCTCTGCTTTTTAAGATGCTGTCTAGGTTTGTCATTGCTTTTCTCCAAGAAGCAGGCGTCTATTAATTTCGTAACTGCTGTCACCATCTGCAGTGATCATGGAGCCCAAGAAAGCTAGGCTTGCTTTTTATGGGTAGGCCGAAGGGAGATGGTACACCCTCAGGCTGCCCATAGCTGTGTCCCATTCAGCTGCACTCTCCATACTCTGTTGCAGGGGTAGCAGGTTTGTGGAGTTTCCCAGGGGGTCCAGAGGACGGGTCAAGGAGCCCACTCCACTCACAGCTCTTTCTTCACCCTCTATCTCCTCCTCCTCCTTCTCCATCTTCTAAGATGCTGACTGCTGTTGTGACACATGAATTTACCACAGCATAGATCCTCGGTTCTCAACCTGTGGGTCCCCAGATGTTGTTGGACTACAACTCCCATCATCCCTGAGCTCTGGCATTGCTAGCTAGGAGTGACGGGAGTTGTAGTTCAACAACATCTGGGGACCCACAGGTTGAGAACCGCTGGCCTAGATGGAGGGGTGGAATAATGAGTCGCTCCTGAGGATCTATATAGATACTAAGGATGGGGGAAATTTCCATGATGGTTTGCAATTAAAGGTCATTCATAATAATTTCCACTTTCCAAAATGGGCCGAGACACAGCCATCCATCAAAATTTTCACCAGTTAAGCAACTTGTACAACGTGCATCTACTAGGGGGAAGCGTGCACAGCTGTGTCCATTTGTGAAAATGACATTAAAAAATTGTACTGTAATAGGATAGCTGGATTTCTGGAACCTGGACACAATTGTGTAAGTGCCAGTGTGTTTTTTATCTTCTTTTGTTAGAAACAAATCATTTATACAGGTTTTTCCCCAAGTACCAAGTGTAGACCTTCTTCTAAACCAGAAAATAGGTGTGTCTGGAGGTCAGCAGCACACCATGAACTTTTTATAAAACTTATAACAGGTTTATTATATGTAAAGCTAAATACAGTGGTACCTCGGGACGCGGGTGGCGCTGTGGGTAAAACCTCAGCGCCTAGGACTTGCCGATCGTCAGGTCGGCGGTTCGAATCCCCGTGGCGGGGTGCGCTCCCGTTACTCGGTCCCAGCGCCTGCCAACCTAGCAGTTCGAAAGCACCTCCGGGTGCAAGTAGATAAATAGGGACCGCTTATTAGCGGGAAGGTAAACGGCGTTTCCGTGTGCTGAGCTGGCTCGCCAGATGCAGCTTCATCACGCTGGCCACGTGACCCGGAAGTGTCTGCGGACAGCGCTGGCCCCCGGCCTCTTAAGTGAGATGGGCGCACAACCCTAGAGTCGGACACGACTGGCCTGTACGGGCAGGAGTACCTTTACCTTTACCTTTACAGTGGTACCTCAGGTTAAGTACTTAATTCGTTCCGGAGGTCCGTTCTTAACCTGAAACTGTTCTTAACCTGAAGCACCACTTTGGCTAATGGGGCCTCCTGCTGCTGCTGAGCCGCCGGAGCCTGATTTCTGTTCTTATCCTGAAGCAAAGTTCTTAACCTGAAGCACTATTTCTGGGTTAGCGGAGTGTGTAACCTGAAGCGTATGTAACCTGAGGTACCACTGTACAGCAAAAGTGATCTTACATATTCCATATCATGCCATAAAACTATGCTTGTGACTCATTTACACAAAACAACTTGTTTTTGTTCAGTTTTGTTATTTACATTAAATAAACTTTCTTCAAAATCAGCTAAAAAAAAAGTCCCTAGTGCACAGCAGCTGTGAAGAAAACAGTGCTGTTTTTTTCTAGAAAAAGAGGTGCTGGAACTCACCCCGAATGACTCCCTCGTTCTCTTAGAATGGAATGGTGCCTATCTGAGAGATGCCAGAATTCAGTTCTGTCAAGTCCCGGCTGAAGAAAAGCCCTGGGAAAAATAGCATATTTTCGAACTGAGAAAGTTTCAGAACAGGGCCACCAAAACGATTCTGCTATGAGGAAAGGTAATAGCGAATAGCAAATAGCGGCCTCTTGCGTACTTGGACTGCCAGGGCGAAACAGGTGCAAAACACCGTCACCCTGTCTACAACTTCATTAACATCCATCTACAACTTCACTAGCATCTCTCGGTATTGTGAACAACACCAAACTTACCTTTTGTTGGTATCTTCATGAACTTACAGAAAAAGATGAAGAAAACAAAAGACTGAGTTAAGCACTTGAAAAATCTATTGAAATCAGACATTGTAAGTCCATCTTAGGTTGGGTAGTTCGCAAGTCTCTGTGGCTTTGCACAAGGTTTTGCATTTTTGTCAGAAGATTGATAAAGAATGTACAGTGGTACCTCACAAGACGAAATTAATTCGTTCTGCGAGTTTCTTCGTCTTGTGGATTTTTCGTCTTGCGAAGCACGGATGCACCCTGGTATTAACGGTTTTAAGAAAAAGGAAACAAACTCGCAAGACGTTTCGTCTTGCGATGCAAGCCCATGGGGTAAATCGTCTTGCGAAGCAACTAAAAAAACGAAAAACTCTTTCGTCTTGCGAGTTTTTCGTCTTCCGAGGCATTCGTCTTGCGAGGTACCACTGTATAATCATTTTGGTCATTATTGTGTGTATATTAGTTGCCAACGTGTTGCGTGAGTCGTACTTTGAGGAAAGGTAACAGCATTTGTGGATTTTTAGTTTAGAGAAAAGGTGTGTGAAAGGGGACATGGCAAAGGTGTGTAAAATACAGTGGTACCTCAGGTTAAGTAATTATTTCGTACCGGAGGTCCGTACTTAACCTGAAACTGTTCTTAACCTGAAGCACCACTTTAGCTAATGGGGCCTCCTGCTGCTGCGCTGCCAGAGCGCGATTTCTGTTCTCATCCTGAAGCAAAGTTCTTAACCCAAGGTACTATTTCTAGGTTAGCAGAGTCTGTAACCTGAAGCGTATGTAACCTGAAGCATATGTAACCCGAGGTACCACTGTAGTGCAATGTGCAGAGAGAGTGGACAGGGATAAATTTTATCTCTCTCTCCCTCTTGCGTAAGGCTGGATGTCGGAAGACTCAGGACAGAAAATAGGAAGTGCTTCATCATGCAGTGGCATCAATTGGGGGGGGGCTCTGGGATCAGTGCGTAGCGTGGGGGGTGCAGGGGGGGCCGGCCGCACCGGCCGCAACATCTGGGGGGTTAGGGTTAGGGGGCGGAAATCCACGGGTTAGGGTGCGCAAATCCACGAGTTAGGGGGTGCAAATTACTTGCCTTGCCCCGGGTGCTGACAACCCACGCTACGCCACTGGGCTCTGGGTTCCTGAGCACCCAGAGTTTGAAGGGACCCAGGGGGTCATCTAATCCAACCCTCTGCAATGCGGGAATTTCAGCTAAAGCTTTCATGACAGACGGCCATCCAACCTCCAAGGAAGGATTGCTTGATGGTGAGAACAGGGCATCAAAAGTCTGGAAACACTTTAGATTTTCATCTGCGTCTGTGCACAAATGTTATTGTAGTCTCACGTCTTATATTCTTAGGCTCTCCACCTTGGGAACTGTGGAACTGCCATGCATTCAATCAACGATACTTTGGGCAAGAAAGCAAAATTCGACGGAAAGCAAAAAATTGTGCTGCTGGTAATATTAGACCCTCCGCAGCCTGACAGCTGGTATTCTGACAGCACGTTTTGCTGCAAATGGGTGTTGACTTTTTTTGTTTTGTTTGAAAAGCTCTCAAGTGTTCAGCTGCCATCATGCAGTGACATTTATTTGAGTCTCAAGGTAATAACCACAGAAGCACCCTATATAGATTCTCTCCAGATGACCTTATATTCTCTCTGGAGCCAACCTTTATTATTGTGGTATTCTTAGAGCTGTTTCAGCATCACGTGGAAAGGTGGTTTTTTTAAAAAAGGCATTTTATCAAAAGGTGATTTTTGTGTGGCTGTGGCCCGGGAATATCTGGAAAAATGGATATTGTGGAATAGTTTTCTTGCGTTTTAGGTATCAACAAGGCATTCTTAATTTCAGTGCCAAACCTATGTATCAACTGTAGGAACATGGGGAGAAATTCAGTTCCGTTCATCTTTTAATGCAAATCTAGCTAATTCATGCCGCCCCAAATAATGCGCAAATTGAAAAGAAGCTTTTGAAATCCACTGAATTTTGGGCTGCAGTTCTCCAGCCAAATCACGTGTCCCCCCAAATGTGTAAATTACAGGAGGCTGCACATAGAAATGTATATATTAGCTGAAAGAACAATAGAAAATAGATGGGGAAATAGAATGTAATGTATTAGGCAAAATTGCGCACAAAAAAATGTAGAAGGAAAAATGATCAATAAGATACCAATGAATTCTCTTGAGGACTTAAAAAATAGATGTAGAAATGAATTTAAGATTGGAAAAATAAGAAAAAGAGAGAAACCAAAACTGATACCCATCCTTAGTCACATGCGAGGCGTTTATTACACATTTCAGTTTGTAAACAGATGGACATTTGGTGCCAGGCTATGTTTATTGCATATCATTCTGTTTATTCTTTAAGAGGAGAATACACTAATCAATAATGTCAAAATGCTTCCAGGTGGATGTTTATTGTGGGATAGGTGCTGCTGATTTGTCTTTTTTTGCAAAGCGTGTTCTCTTTCATAGAAAGCACGTGTTGCGGTGGGATCTGACAGGCCACCCCTCTGTTGCTGGGCGGGTTAGTATGGATGACCATCCACAGTGATTGGGCGGTTGGGTTACTGGGCCAATTTTGGTGCTGACATTTACCTTCCTGCCACAGTGTACCTATTTATGCGCTTGAACTGGTGTGTTTTCAAACTGCTGGGTTGGCAGGAGCTGGGACAGAGCAACGGGAGCTCACTCCATTGCAGGGATTTGAACTGCTGACCTTCTGATAGGCAAGCCCAGGAGGTTCGGTGGTTTAGACCACAGCGCCACCCCCTTCCTTGAGCATACCCAATGTATCTTTCCTTTGGGCATGAGATGTATACCGGGGACAGCTAAATTCCAGATGCTGCTGCACTACAACTCCTATCATCCTTGATTGTTGGCCATGCTGGATGGGACTGATGGGAAATGGAGTCGAACGATATCTGCACATCTACAGATTCCCCATCCTGTCTGAACGCTAAAATAATATGGAATAGTTTCCTTGAATTGTTCACAGTGCCCCTCGCTCCCTGTTTATAACAAAGAGAGCCTCTTCAACCCAAGAGAAAACTTGAAACCAATCCCTGCACTTCATATTAAGTTTGCAGGCAATGGTAATTAAAACTTTGTGACTCTTTATGCTCATCTTTGCACGGAATACGCTTTCTGTCGGCCACATGTTTCTTTGCAAAATAACCCCCCAGGTTTTTCCACTCTTGATATTTTAACTCCTCCATTGTACGGCTTGGTGGAAGTAATTATTGTTCTGGGTGTCACCCTGGATGAAAGCAACAATGTTCAGTCCTATGATACGAAGGCTTCGTTTCCATGTCCCTATTCAAATCCTATCCACCATACTTAATAGGCATTGTGCAATTGATCTCCAAGCTCGGCTCTTTATGAAACCATTAAGGATCTTTGGAAAAAGATATCACTCTGGTTACAGTGACAAATTAAGCAGGGAAACTAAATAAGGAAATGAAAATAGTGCGTGCTTTATGGGGGATCTACCAAATGCAGCAAGAAAACAGGCAAAAAAAGAGATGTTGGACACAATATAATGTTGGAAGATTGGGAAAGGCTATGGAAGAAAGGGGTTAAGTTTACTGCATGTACTGTATTAAAAGAATACATCGTGAAAATGATGTATAGATGGTACTTAACCCCAGGAAAATTGGCAAAGATTTACCACATGAATGATAATATATGTTGGAAATGTAGAGAAAAAGAAGGTAACTTTTTTCATATGTGGTGGACGTGTCCCAAAGTGAAAGACTTCTGGGAAAAGATTTATAATGAATTGAAAAAAAAGTTGAAAAATACATTTACTAAGAAACCAGAGACCTTTCTACTTGGAATAATAGGAATTGAATTGCCCAAAAATGATGTTAGACGATTTTTTTATGCCACCACAGTGGCAAGACTGCTGTTAGCCAAAAATTGGAAATCCCAAGAAATTCCAGCGGTGGAAGAATGGCAGATGAAGATGTTGGGCTTTTTGGAGCTAGCTGACCTAACTGGAAGAATCCACCACCAGAAAGAAGAGGAATATCAAGAAGATTGGAAGAAATTTAAGGATTATTTAACTAAATATTGTAATATAAATAATTAGAAGTCACTTGAAAGTACCAAACAGGCCTAGGATTAAAATAAGATTCAATTGTAAGTAAGTCGGATTTAGAATATTAAGAAAAGAGAAGAAGATAGTTAATTGTTGGAAATAAATGTTAGTTGAAGAATGATATTGGAAAGCTGTTATATGCAGATACAATAAAATTCAGAAGGGAGGGATTTGAAGAAGTCAATCGACAATGTAAGATAAATTGGGTTTTTCAAGTGATATGTGTTTAATTTTTTTGTTTTTCTTTTAGTCTGTGTGTTTTCTTTTTGTGTGTTTTCTTTTCTTTTTTCTATGTAGTATTTGTTATAACTGTGAAAAACTTAATAATTTTTTTTGAAAAAAAGAGAAAAAAACAGGCAAAAAAAGGGGGCCCCTCCATGCAACTTAGTTAATATGCTCTGGCGATTGAAGAAGATCCTCAATGTTCATTAAGTTATTAGATTTCTTACCCACACTTTGCCATAAGGTCCCAGGCCGGGTTACAACAACACGGCCAGCAGTCTTACCTGGCTGAATATGTGTTATTTCAGCTGTTTTCAATCAATGGCGATAAGTTCCTGGAGCGATTCCCTTTTGATAAGTGGACTTAACTGCCTTGATTTAATTCTGGCCAAATTTCCGCTGAAGCTGCGTCTTTAATTTTATAGAAGTACAGAAAGTGTGGCATCTGAATATAGACTGCATTTTTAATCAAGACTTATATTGGCTTATATCTTGATCAGGTTCCTAAATTAAATGGGCTTAGATTTTCAAAATGTTTCATGCCAGGCAGAAAAAACCTTGGCAAGAGGTTTTCTCCTAAGACAAGAGGGCCCCATTGATTTATAGAAGAAAAACAATTCTCAAAGTCATAAAAAGGGAGAATTACATATGCTGCCCCAAGGCTGAAAAAACACTATTAAGAATGGGTAAATAAGTAAAATGATACCAATGGGCCTCACGTTAAACCTTGAGCTGAATTCTCTAAGGCCAGGAGCAAATGAAAAAAAAAAACATTTAGCTGACAGAAAAAGGAGAACATTTTTAGGAAATCTTCTAAAGCTGTTTCTTTCTTAAACTGAGAGAGTTAAAAAGGGCAATAAAATGTTGGGGAAAGGCAACTGGCTTGGCTGGAGAAGAAGCTTCTTTCTACTTTATTTTTAGGCTGGAAAGGGGGGTGAAAGGAGGGGTGTAAACTAAAGAGGCTTCTTTTAAAAGCTGTTTTTTACTGAGTTCCTTCCTTTTTACTTTGAGAAGCTTTATTCTTTTAAGAGGCTACCTATGATAATGTATGAAATATATTAGCTTAAATATATTGGCTTAAATGTAATTATGCAAAGGATTTAAGGAATGCTAGATTCTTATTTGATATGGTTGTAAGAGTTGTATTTATCCTGAAATTAAGTCAGCCACCAGCCTAGCCCCCCTGCCAGACAGAAGACGCCATCCAAGCACTCTTGATATATAGTTGTCAGGCATTTGTTTAGAAACCTTAAATGAAGGAAATCTTTCAATGTTGATGTGAACTCAAGATCCTTGACATCTGTTGAACATAAAAATGTAAGATTAAACATTTGTTTTAGAAGGCAATAGGGCAAGAGGTGAGCTGGTAATTAAGATTCCATGTAAGATATATTATTACTTATATGTCATATATATATAGCTCTTTGTCTCCCTTATAAGGGCAAGGAAATGGGTGTATCTTTTGTGGGTGTATCTTTTGTGATTGGTTCTACCAAACAGCCAATAGGAATTCCAACCAGGCTGATTGGACAGAGGCAGCCACAGGAGGAGCAAAGGGGGCTGGATTAAGGGAATATAAGTGCTGGCCAGAATGGCAGGAGGCCAGGCCAGAGCTTGGTAACCATATACCACTGTGCCTCTCATTTATTTGTCTGACAAATAAATTAATATTTTAATTTCTCTATTGCTGCGTTGAATATTTCATTCCAGCTAAGCGTTAACCACAAGCAGAGGTGCTACATTTTATGGTGCCCTGTGACTCGGATAAGTGGTCTGCTGGAACGCAGCCCCTTCGCCCTACTGGGCAGGGTACAAGAGAGAGGACAACTGCTTACCCAAAGCGCGCACTGGTAAATTTTTCCAGGGGGAACGCAGAAGACTCGTCTGTCTGATACCCTGCTCACTGGCGGCGACGGACCGGGGGAAATAGGGAACCAACCAAGGGTAAGTGCACAAAGGGATTTTTGGCCCTCCAATTAATTAGGAGGAAGAGAAGTCTTGATCAAACTTCTGCGTCTCAGTAAGGGGAAACTGAGTACGCTAGGTGGTTGGGTACATCAGATGGTGGTCTGGTGGAGGAAAAGGGAAAATTGGGAGGTAGAGTGTGGTGAAGTATCCAGCGCATTGTATGTGTGAGAAAGTACAGAGCAATCTGTAGCTGACCTGAGTGTGGAGTGGGCAGTACTTCGGTTCCTAGTAAGGCGACTTCACTAGGCAAGGAAACCCACAAAGCGTGTCTGTGAGTGACTGAGTGGATACTTCACAGGGCCATACAATGGGAGTTGGGGGTTCAAAGGGGGAAAATACACCTCTTGAGTGTATGTTAAATAATTTTAAGAAAGCCTTCTCAGGGGCATATGGAGTCAAAATGACGCCAGAGCGCTTGAGAACGTTATGTGAACTAGAATGGCCAAAACAAAGTACTGGATGGCCATCCCAGGGAACCTTTGATATAAATTTAGTAAGCAAACTTTGGACTGATATCGCCAAAGAAACTGGAGGGTGCCCAGAACAATTTCCATATATAGATTCCTGGCTGAGCACATTAAATAAAAATCCTCCATGGATAAGGGAATGCAAAGTCCAACGATGCAAATTATTGGCTGTAAAAGCTGAAGCTAGGAAAGGAATCTTGCCAAATAAACTTAAACCCATTTTTGAGGGACCAGAGGAAGAGGTGCTTCCACCTCCCCCCTATGCTCCACATCGAAGGGAGCCTAATCCAAACACTCCACCAGTTGTAACCCCGAGGCAAGAAAGTGGAATGAATAATGGGGGTGGAGTCACAGAGCTTGATTCCTTGATAGATTATGATAAATATCTTCAGGAGGCATTGGAGTCCTATAATAAAGCCCAAGCAGAAGTGGTTATTCCACCTGTGACTCCTAATAGACCTGCATCTAAAGTCTCCTTTAGTGGAACAACTGATTGCCCACCCCAAACCCCTGTACATCCAAGTCCCAGAGAAATATTACAGAAGTTACAGGGAGACCTTAATCGGTCAGCAAGCAATACAGCCAGGCGTATAAAGCTGCTAAAAGAACGCCTTGGAACAGATACCATCCCTTATGATTTGAGGCCCCTAGAGCAAAGTGAAGAGAAAGGTCACGTAGTAGCCCCTCTTAGAAGAGTATTTGATGCACTTGAGGAGCCTGCGCTGGTTAACGGGCAACCCGGACCACGGCCACCTCGAACTTCGACCCTGCAGTACATTCCATTCACAACTACAGATCTGATGAATTGGAAAACACACACCCCATCTTTTGCAGAAAAACCTCAGGCTATGATGGACTTGGTGACTTCAATAGTAAATACTCATAGCCCTACTTGGACAGATTGTCGCCAGCTCCTAAATACTCTTTTCACCACTGAGGAAAGGAGAGACATAATTGAAAAGGCACAGATATATTTGCGTGAGCAGGCCAGAGTGGGAAATATTTTTAATATTGACCGTCATCTCCAAGACAACTTTCCCTTGGAAGATCCTAATTGGGATCCAAACAATGCAATTCACCTGACCAGACTTACCATCTACCGCCAGACGCTTGTGCAAGGTATCCGCAGGGCATGTCAGAAGCCCACTAATATGTCTAAAGTTTCAGAAGTAGAACAGAAACCAAATGAGAGTCCGGGAGACTTTTTAGAGAGGCTGCAGGAAGCCTATCGTATATGGACACCTTTTGACCCTGAAGCCCCTGAAAACAGTAGAATGATTACTGCTACATTTGTGGCC
Source organism: Podarcis melisellensis (assembly GCF_964234715.1). Taxonomy (NCBI): domain Eukaryota; kingdom Metazoa; phylum Chordata; class Lepidosauria; order Squamata; family Lacertidae; genus Podarcis; species Podarcis melisellensis. The sequence continues at coordinate 11,449,661 of NC_138530.1, read as the reverse complement.
CAGTGCGCTTCTGATATTCGTAAGAAAATTCAGAAATCAGAAGGATGGGAAGGGATGCTGATGAGCCAAATTATGGCCATTGCACGCCGAGTTTATCGGAATAGGGATGAGGCTGAGAAACAAGAGAAGAAGAAGTGGCAGAAGGAAAAGATGGTGATGCTAGCCACAGCAGTGAAGCAAGACCACCGCCCCTTAAATGGAGGGAGAGGGCGAGGAAGGAATCCACCATTGGGAAGGAATCAATGTGCAAATTGCAAGAAGGAGGGTCACTGGAAGCGGGAGTGTCCTGAACCCTTGAGGTTGGAAGAAGTACGCCCAGGCCCAGGCCCAGGCCCAGGCTCCGGCCCAAGAAACCAGGGACGGGGACGGGGAATGATCCGAGATGGAAGATATCAGAGACCAGGACAGGGACGGAGTAGAGACAATTTCATTGGACTGGCAGAAGAGGATTTTACCCAAGACTAGGAACGACCGGACTCCATAAAGTTAGGCTTCCAGGAGCCCACGGTCACGATTCAATTAGGGAGCCATTTAATAGACTTTATGATTGATACTGGGGCTGAATACTCAGTACTCCCAGAACTATTGCAGAAAAAGGCATCCAAAAGTGTAGTCATTAAAAGTGCCACTGGACAGTCAGCTAAGAGGTCTTTCCTCCAACCTTTGGAATGCCAGATTGCGGGACATCGTTTAACCCATCAGTTTTTGTATATACCTGAGTGTCCAATACCTCTCTTAGGCAGAGATATGCTGTCCAAATTGCAGGCCCAAATCACCTTCACTCCTCGAGGTCCAGAAATGAAACTGCCATCAAAAGCAGCAGGAATAATTACCCTCTCAGTACCTAAGGAACAATCATGGCGCCTAATGTCAGCCTTGCAAGTCCAACCCACATTGGATACAGAATTAAACAAGCTCCTCCGAACTCTACAGTTGCCACCAGGAGTATGGGCCGAAAATAGCCCACCAGGAATGGCTAAGAATATAGCTCCAATTGTAGTAACCCTAAAACCTATGGCTACCCCTGTATCTGTAAAGCAATATCCCTTACCCCGGCGAGCAGCAGAGGGCATCCAGAAACATTTGGACCGCCTATTAAAATATGGTCTGCTTAAGCCTTGCCAATCAGAATGGAACACACCCCTTTTGCCTGTTCGAAAACCTGGGACAGATGAATACAGGCCAGTGCAGGACTTGAGGCTCGTAAACCAGGCTATCGAGACCTTGCACCCAAATGTACCAAACCCATATACCTTGCTGAGTTTGATCCCACCAGAAGCAACATTTTTTACTGTATTGGACTTGAAAGATGCATTCTTCTGTTGCCGGCTGGCACCACAGAGCCAACCTATATTTGCCTTCCAGTGGGAAGACCCTTTAACAGGAACAAAAGGCCAGCTAACCTGGACAAGATTGCCCCAAGGATTCAAAAATTCCCCAACTTTATTTGGCACTGCCTTGGCGAGGGATCTAACAAGTTACCCCTCAATACCGGGAGAAAAGGTAGTTCTGCAATATGTAGATGACCTTATATTAGCGGCAAAGGATTTTGATACCTGTAAAGAAGGGACAGAGGAACTGCTCCACTTGCTCTGGGAAGCTGGCTACCGAGTTTCCCAGAAAAAGGCACAGTTATGTTTAGAAAAGGTCAAATATTTGGGCTTTGACATCTCACACCAACAACGAGCATTGAGACCAGAGAGGAAAGAAGCTATTTGCCTTATCAAGGAACCTACCACAAGAAAACAACTTAGAGGATTCCTGGGAACAGCAGGGTTTTGTAGACTATGGATACCTGATTTCAGCAGTCTGGCCAAGCCCTTACATGAAAGCACTCGAGGTGCAGAAAAGGACCCATTCGTATGGGGACCTGAGCAGAAACAAGCCTTTTTAGTTATCAAACAACGACTTATGGAGGCACCAGCCCTTGGATTGCCTAATTCGGAAAAACCCTTTCAGCTGTATGTACATGAACAGAATGGGATTGCAGCGGCAGTCCTGACCCAGAGACTAGGAAGTTGGAACCGTCCAGTAGCTTATTTGTCTAAACAATTGGACTCAGTAGCAAAAGGATGGCCTCCATGCCTAAGGGCAGTAGCGGCCACTGCAAGCCTTGTCAAAGAAGCTGATAAATTTACCTTTGGCCAGACGATGTATGTGAATGTACCTCATGCTGTTCTGACACTCATGGAATATAAGGGTAGTTATTGGCTAACGAACCCAAGGATGGCTAGATACCAAGGCCTATTGTGTGAAAATCCCAGGATTCATCTACGAGTAGTGAATATGCTCAATCCAGCGACTCTGCTGCCCCTACCAGAGGTAGATGATGAAGAATCACATGATTGTCTCCAAATAATGGATGAAGTTTATTCCAGTAGACCTGATCTGAAAGATGAGCCATTGAAAAATCCAGATGTTGTATATTATACGGATGGTAGCAGTTACCTGCATGAAGGTGCCAGACGAGCAGGATATGCTGTGGTCACCAATGAGGAAGTTGTGGAAGCTGAAGCTTTGCCTGCTGGCACCTCAGCACAAAAAGCTGAACTTATAGGCTTAACTAGAGCTCTGCAGTTGGCAGCTGGATGTAAGGCAAACATCTATACTGATTCTAAATATGCCTTCTTAACCCTGCATGCACATGGAGCTCTATGGAAAGAAAGAGGTCTAATCGGAGCCCACGGGAAGGCCTTGAAATATGGACCTGAAGTAGAAATCCTGTTAGAAGCAGTATGGGCTCCAGAACAGATTGCTGTAATGCACTGCAAAGGTCATGGACGAGGAAGGGATCCAATAACCAGAGGAAATCATGCTGCTGACAAAGCAGCCCGAGAGGCAGCCCAAAAGCCTGTGGGAGGATTTATAGCAGCCCTCATACCAGAGGTAGTTCCAGAAGAAGTTAAACCTCACTATACCCCAGAAGAGAGGAAGTGGGCTGAACAGGAAGGAGCGGTTGTGAAGGACGGTTGGATGATCCTGCCGGACAATAGGATTTATGTACCTCATCATCTAGCAGGCACAATTGTAAGAAATTATCATGAATCTACTCACCTTGGCGGTACTGCAACCAGAGAGAGTCTCAGTCGGAAGTTGTATATTATTAACCTATCACAATTAGCAACTTGCATTTCACAGAAATGTGTTCTTTGTGCTAAAAACAATCCCAGGCAGGGACCGGTACAACCTCCTGGAATTCAGCATGTGGGATACGTCCCCATGGAAAGCCTAATTGTGGACTTCACAGAGCTGGTCCCTTCTAAGGGATTCAAGTATCTCCTTGTGTTTGTAGATACTCTTACCGGATGGGTTGAAGCTTTTCCCACCCGAACTGAAAAGGCACGAGAGGTAACTAAGAGACTCCTCACTGAATTGATCCCGAGGTTTGGATTACCTAGATGCATTGGAAGTGATAATGGGCCAGCGTTCATTGATCAAGTAGTACAAGAAGTATGTCGAGTCCTACAAGTAAAATGGAGACTGCATGCAGCATATAGGCCTCAGAGTTCAGGGAAAACTGAAAGAATGAATCGGACTCTGAAAACCCAATTGGCAAAATTAACCCAGGAAACGGGATTGGGATGGGTAGATGTGTTACCCATAACACTGTTTCGTGTTCGGTGTGCACCCACAAAAAGACTTAAGTTGTCACCTTTTGAGCTCCTGTATGGGAGACCGCCCTCCTTTGTTCAGGATATTCCAGCTGACCTTAAACAAATAGGAGACCATGTGACACAGGGACAAGTGCAATCTCTCTCCCGTGTTTTTGTTTCTCTTAACAGGTGGGCCCTCGAACGCACGCCGTGCAGCATTGCTGAGCCGATTCATCAGTTCCAGGCTGGCGATAGCGTATGGGTGAAAGAGTGGAAACGCGATCCACTTGCACCTAAATGGCGTGGACCTTACACCGTCTTGCTCTCTACTCCAACAGCGGTGAAGGTAGCTGAGGTGACCCCCTGGATTCATCACTCTCGTTTGAAGAAGTCCGAAGGCAGTTGGACATGCAAAGGTGACCCCTCTAATCCTTTAAAACTAACTCTCTCCAAAAACCCCTGTATCTAGCCCTACCGGAAACGGGCTAGGTCACGGGCAACATTTGACGACCGGCCTGCTGCAGCCACAACCTGGAAGCTGGCTGACCTGCGCACGCCTGAAGCTTGAGGAGCGTCTAAACCAGCGATTGTGAACGGGAAGATTCTCTTATACAATCGATTGACTGCCCCCTTGTGGAACAATTATAAGTGATATTACTCATTGGGGATCCTCGGGATATATGTTTTGGTCTTGGTGGTTCCCCATTTCTGTCATTGGGGGAATTATATTGGGGCTAATAATTATTTGCTATCACAATAAGGTAATCTTTTGTGGAAGGAATGCATATGCTAGACATCAACATGATTTCATTATTAATCCTGATCCCTTGGGAAGGGGAAGGGTCCATGAATCTGACCAAATTTGCTAAATATGGATTCCGCCATGACCACAATATGTGGGTAGGCTTAGCTGAGATGGTAGCCAATGTTGCAAATAGGACTAATTGCCTTGTTTGCTCTCTTGGGCCAGATGATTCAGAGGGAGGTATGCCCTTATTACCAATACCATTAAGTGCCATTGGTATGGTAAGCGAAATGCCACACCAAACAGAAGTACAGAATTTCCCCGGATGGAACTCAACTAAACCAATACGAGTTATACCTGTGCAAGGGGAAATCTGTGTGCATAAATCATCAGATGCAGCTGATCCTACCATGATAGGCTCTTCTCATTGTCACTATACTTGGGATTATATTAAGAATAGTCAAACCTGGGCAAACGGTACTACGTATCGAACTCGGAATACCTTGCCCTGTGCACCTCCTTTTATTCATGCATGGAAAGTGGTGTGGAACATAACTGTGACAGAAAAAGGCAATCTAACATACTGCACTGTGAACTCTCTACCCCTTTTGATATTTCGCCTTATGCACTCCACGTACCAAAAACCTCAGACCCGATGGTTGTGGTGGATATGTGGAGAATGGGCATACAAGAAACTCCCTTCCAAATGGAGTGGGACTTGTTTCTTGGGTTGGGTATTACCACCAATGTGGATTATGCCCACTAGTTCGGCCAAGCGTACACGAAGAAACGCTGATATTTCTCATATAGCAGGAGGAAGTACCCAAAGTTGGAGCGGTACTGATGATTGGCCGCCAGAGCGCATTATAGCCTATTATGATCCTGCCTCCTGGAATCCTGGTGAGCTCATACAAGGGGCACGGGATCCTATTTATAATCTAAATAGAATAATTCGATTGCAAGCAGTAGTGGAACTTGTAACCAATGCAACGGCCCAGAGTTTGAGACTTATTGCACAACAGTTGGATGAAAGTAGAGCCGCCATTTTGCAGCTGAAAATGGGAATGGATTATGTACTTGCCAGGCAGGGAGGCTTATGTGGAGTCTTGAACTTGACAGGGAATGCCTGTTGCTTTAACATTTCAGATAATGGTGAGGCAATCCGTGTGTTGGCTACAAAGATGGAGAATATAGCACATGTCCCAGTACAAACATGGGAAGGATGGGATATGGGATGGCTCACCAATTGGTTACCTAATGTCACAGGACTCAAAGGGATACTATTGTCTTGCTTGTTTTTCTTGACAGTAGTGGTAATGGTTTTATGTATGATGCCATGTATCATTTCATGTTTTAGAAGTACAATTAGCAAGATGGTTTCAAATGAAACTCTACCTCATATCATGGCCCTATACAGAGCTTTACCTCAGGAATATGATGAAGGTCAAGCTATCAAGGACACTTGGGATGAAGGTCCTTGAGCTTGAAAGGGGGGAATGTGGCATCTGAATATAGACTGCATTTTTAATCAAGACTTATATTGGCTTATATCTTGATCAGGTTCCTAAATTAAATGGGCTTAGATTTTCAAAATGTTTCATGCCAGGCAGAAAAAACCTTGGCAAGAGGTTTTCTCCTAAGACAAGAGGGCCCCATTGATTTATAGAAGAAAAACAATTCTCAAAGTCATAAAAAGGGAGAATTACATATGCTGCCCCAAGGCTGAAAAAACACTATTAAGAATGGGTAAATAAGTAAAATGATACCAATGGGCCTCACGTTAAACCTTGAGCTGAATTCTCTAAGGCCAGGAGCAAATGAAAAAAAAAAAACATTTAGCTGACAGAAAAAGGAGAACATTTTTAGGAAATCTTCTAAAGCTGTTTCTTTCTTAAACTGAGAGAGTTAAAAAGGGCAATAAAATGTTGGGGAAAGGCAACTGGCTTGGCTGGAGAAGAAGCTTCTTTCTACTTTATTTTTAGGCTGGAAAGGGGGGTGAAAGGAGGGGTGTAAACTAAAGAGGCTTCTTTTAAAAGCTGTTTTTTACTGAGTTCCTTCCTTTTTACTTTGAGAAGCTTTATTCTTTTAAGAGGCTACCTATGATAATGTATGAAATATATTAGCTTAAATATATTGGCTTAAATGTAATTATGCAAAGGATTTAAGGAATGCTAGATTCTTATTTGATATGGTTGTAAGAGTTGTATTTATCCTGAAATTAAGTCAGCCACCAGCCTAGCCCCCCTGCCAGACAGAAGACGCCATCCAAGCACTCTTGATATATAGTTGTCAGGCATTTGTTTAGAAACCTTAAATGAAGGAAATCTTTCAATGTTGATGTGAACTCAAGATCCTTGACATCTGTTGAACATAAAAATGTAAGATTAAACATTTGTTTTAGAAGGCAATAGGGCAAGAGGTGAGCTGGTAATTAAGATTCCATGTAAGATATATTATTACTTATATGTCATATATATAGCTCTTTGTCTCCCTTATAAGGGCAAGGAAATGGGTGTATCTTTTGTGGGTGTATCTTTTGTGATTGGTTCTACCAAACAGCCAATAGGAATTCCAACCAGGCTGATTGGACAGAGGCAGCCACAGGAGGAGCAAAGGGGGCTGGATTAAGGGAATATAAGTGCTGGCCAGAATGGCAGGAGGCCAGGCCAGAGCTTGGTAACCATATACCACTGTGCCTCTCATTTATTTGTCTGACAAATAAATTAATATTTTAATTTCTCTATTGCTGCGTTGAATATTTCATTCCAGCTAAGCGTTAACCACAAGCAGAGGTGCTACAAAAGCAGCATATTACCCTCACCATCTGCTCCCTGGCTTTGGGTTTTTGTTCCCCGAGTTCGACTTGAAACAAATTACTGGGAAATAAAGGATCAAATCCCTGGAATGAGTCGGCACCCCTGCCGTCTTAATCCATAGGAACAGGCTGGATCTTTCTGCCCTTACCAACTTTGATTAGTTTGCAGCGTAATTAAAGAAATTACGAAGGAAGTCTTCTGCTCCGACGTGATTAACCGAACCGCAAATCATACTACTTCCTGCTTCATAAGAATCGCCCTCCTTCCTGACATAACAGTTTGCATTGATTAATAAAGAAGACAAAAGAAAGACTTTAAGGAGGGGGCACATCAGCGCTTTTGTGATTCATGACCAACAGCCTGAGTTTTATCTCCTCCTCTGTCAGGTCATATGTCGTGCGTAATCATTTATAGCTGATGCCTGTTCTTTAATTAAACAAAGCAAATGGGATTTATGTAAACCCATTTTTTGGGAGGGTGTGTGTGGAGAGAAATGGACGGCAAAGAGAAAGGGATCTCGTCAACTTTTTCTTGCTTTTGCAAAGCGCTCGTAGCGTTTCACATCAATGCTGTTTGTTTGTCAGGTTTGCACCCAGCAAATCACCCAGGGATTTCAAGATAACTTACATTGAGGGAAAGGGGAGGGAGCGATGTGGGGAAGGTGAACAGGCCAGCCCTACTGTTAGGCAAAGTAAGGTGGTTGCCTCAGGCAGCAGATTTTGGGTATCCTAAAAGGGCAGTAATATAATTCATTATTTGATTTGTTATCTTTGTGCTTTTTCCTGCCAGGGAAGGGGAGAGCAGCTTGTGGGTTTTCCTGTTCCTAGTGCTGAAATAATTTCACCAGATACTATCCACTTTGACTTGTGTGGAGGGGATGTGCAAATCTGTCCATTTGGTTTCTCATTTTTCCAATCTCAAGTTCAGATACTCAGGGTGGACCCACTGAAATTAGTGGGCCTAAGTGGAAAGGTAAAGGGACCCCTGAGCATTAGGTCCGGTCATGGCCGACTCTGGGGTTGCGGCGCTCATCTCGCTTTATTGGCCTAGGGAGCTGGCGTACAGCTTCCGGGTCATGTGGGCAGCATGACTAAGCCACTTCTGGTGAACCAGAGCAGCGCACGGAAATGCCGTTTACCTTCCCGCCGGAGCAGTACCTATTTATCTACTTGCACTTTGACATGCTTTCGAACTGCTAAGTTGCAGGAGCAGGGACCGAGCAACGGGAGCTCACCCCATCACGGGGATTCAAACTGCCGACCTTCTGATCGGCAAGTCCTAGGCTCTGTGGTTTAACCCTCAGGGCCACCTGCGTCCCTCGGGGCCTAAGTGAGTCATGTCCATTTAACTCCCATGAGTTAACTCTGAGTAAGGCTAGCATTGGATCCAACCGTTAGGCAGCGGTGAAGACTTTAAATCTGAATGGATGCACAGTGTGTACACATTGTAGGATCTTCCAGAAGTTATGCTGGATGCATCAGGATGAGTTGGGGCCAGCCTGGGTGAACTTGCCACCCCACTATATGCGTTCAGGGGAACATTCTTCATATCTGTACAGTCTAGATGTGGAAGGTGGGTGCAAGAGGGAGCTTACAGCAAGTTGCATTAGAACGGATTCACGTGAACCTGCCTTTAGCTCTTTTGAATTCTGCTCTTCTCCCAGCTGAGGATTAGTTTCCATGCCTTAGAAATTATTTATTGTAATTGTTAAGAGTGAATTTCTGTAATAATAATAATAATAATAATAATAATAATAATAATAATAATAATAATTTATACCCCGCCCATCTGGCTGGGCTTCCCCAGCCACCCTGGGCAGCTTCCATCAAAATATTAAAATACAGTGATCCATCAAACATTAAAAGCTTCCCTAAACAAGGCTGCCTGTTTAATTTAATTTAATTTAATTTTTAGATGCTGATACTATTATTCAATACTATTCTAATGATTGCTGAATGTTACTTTATATGATGTCGGTTGCATATCTTAATTATTATCACATTCTATTATTTTTATTTTTATTATCACATTTTTGTATTGCATTAGATGGTTATAAGGTGTACATTCTTTGTTTCTTCAGCTTGTAAACCGCCTTGAGTATTGTGAGATAGAAAGATGGCATACAGATTAAAAAAGTGATGATGATCATGATGATGTCTAACAGAAGCAGCACAAAACTTCTGGTTGTTGGGAAAGGGCAAGTCCAAGCAGGCTCCAGGGTTGAAGGGGTGCTCTGATGCTCGCCTCTGGTGGGTCTGAGCGGGCTTACAGAAATGGTGACAACAGCAGAATTTGTGTCAATGGGTGCAGGGGTGTACCTTGGGTTGTGTGCGCCCAGGGGCCATGTACAATTTTTGAGGGGCCTTAAAAGAAGAGAGAGAGAGATTTTATATGCATATGGAGGGACAGAATAATAACCCCAGGCTAGACTGGCTAATGTTGCGGTGCCATCTTTGGCGAGAGGGATATAAATGCTAGGAGATTAAGATGATCCCTTTTAAGTACCAGAGATTACGGGGAAGCCATTGTGGGCCGAGATGATCCCACATCTGTCTCCTGCAGAATTTCTAAGTCTTCCTCAGAGGCACAGGATGTTGGAGATGCTCAGAAGCAGAGGACCTAATCCGATCGGACACTTGATGATGGCAAAACTCAACAAGGCTGGCCATAATGGCAAGCAGCAGAACGATGCCTTATGAGGAACAGCTAAGGGAGCTGGGCATGTTTAGCCTGGAGAAGAGGAGGTTAAGGGGTGATATGATAGCCATGTTCAAATATATAAAAGGATGTCACATAGAGGAGGGAGAAAGGTTGTTTTCTGCTGCTCCAGAGAAGCGGACACGGAGCAATGGATCCAAACTACAAGAAAGAAGATTCCACCTAAACATTAGGAAGAACTTCCTGACAGTAAGAGCTGTTTGACAGTGGAATTTGCTGCCAAGGAGTGTGGTGGAGTCTCCTTCTTTGGAGGTCTTTAAGCAGAGGCTTGACAACCATATGTCAGGAGTGCTCTGATGGTGTTTCCTGCTTGGCAGGGGGTTGGACTCGATGGCCCTTGTGGTCTCTTCCAACTCTATGATTCTATGATTCTATGATTCTATGGTATGGTTATTGTGTTGAACGGCAACAGGAGCAGTTCCATTGCAGCCTTCCAGCACAAAAAAAGGACTGTCTATCCACTAGCACCTCACTATGATTCTGTGGTGTGAATGTGACTGAAGTGTTGGAAGAGTGGCTACAACTCCGCTTGCAGATGGTTTTTAATGGGTTATGAAACATAGAGTCGGGGACCTCCAGACTCCCAGACTATCCCTGCGTCTTTAATCAAATTATGCAGAAATGAGAGCTTAATACATGCTATATTCCATTAGCTTTCTGGAAGCTGCTTGTGCATCATGATTAAGCTCAAATATAATGTGGAAATTAACCTTCATGGAAATGTCAGGGAAATGGAATAATTTTCTTTCCTCCCACTGCTTTTCCTGGGAAAACCCAGTGTTTGCTGCAAAATTGGAACGAACGTCAAACTACAGGAAACCCAGTCGATGTTTGTTCTGATTCAGTAATAGACCGCAGGTTTTTCTGTGCCTCGAAATCATGGAACAAACCAAAACGTGGACCAGCCGTTCGTCTTCATTTTGGCCAGAGCTGAGGGGATAAGCAGAGGCTTTACAAATGAGGCTGGTTCTGAGTTTAGCTTTGAAGGAGGAGAGCCAGGGAGCGACTACCCTGCATAGGTGTTATGGGGGGCCCCACGTTCCAGGCATCTGGGGCAGCGAGCCTCACAAACTCTGCCTACTGAGGCAGCAGCACCGAAACCTCTCCATGCAGCAACCTTCAAGCTTGATGAAAGACCCAGGCCAAAGGCCACCAGAGGTCAAAGGCCAATGGAAATGAAACGTATGCATAGAATCTCCCAGCCCTTCTCCTCCGTGTCACAAAGACAAATGGGGTTTTAAAACATCTGCCCCCACCCCCAATTCCAAAAGAAGTGGCGTTTTTTTCTTTTTCTTTTTGCTGGGTGCGGGGTGCAAACAGGGAGAAGAATCTTCCCGGCTTCCTGTTTGTTTGTTAATGAGCTGAAAGTGGTTTCCAACCATCCCTGAGCAGCAATCCAGAAGTTTAGGGGGTGAAATGGGTTGCCTCCAAAATTGTGAAAATGGAAGGGGAAGAGAGAAATGGAGGGGATTCCAAATGGGAAGTGAAGTATACTCAGAGTCGAGTGTGGATTTCATGCTGTTAATTCAGCTCATCGTAGTGAGGAGGAATGGAAGTTCCCCCGAAATGTCTGCTTTATTTACACAATGGGCCCCATATGATTGGCTAATTCTGGGATTCTCCTGTAGGCCAATCAGGTTGCGGATTCACTTCCACCTGGAGTTGGATTGGGTGGCTCCTGCGGACCAACCATACTGCTGCATTCTGAATCCTATTGTTCTAGGACCAATCATACTGCTGCATTCTGGATCCTATTGTTCTAGGACAAATCAGACTGCTGCATTCTGGATCCTATTGTTCTAGGACCAGTCAGACTGCTGCATTCTGGATCCTATTGTTCTAGGACCAATCAGACTGCTGCATTCTGGATCCTATTGTTCTAAGACTAGTCAGACTGCTGCATTCTGAATCCTATTGTTCTAGGACCAATCAGACTGCTGCATTCTGAATCCTATTGTTCTAGGACCAATCAGACTGCTGCATTCTGAATCCTATTGTTCTAGGACCAATCAGACTACTGCAATTTGGATCCCATTCAACTCAGTACATAACAGGAAGAGAGGGCTTTGTGGGTTTCTTTTAAAGCTAAACCCTCTCACTGAAAAGACTGTTTGGTGCACCATAGCAATGAAATATTTTATACTGGGATTTATTAGGAAACGATTGAAAACACAGCAGTGTACTTTGGGGAGCTGCTATTCCTTATGAACCACCCCGCTCCCATAGGCCTTTTGGAAAGGCTCAGTTTCCTGTGCATGAAATCAAACTCACCAAGCAGGGACTTTTTACTAGAGGTACCTACCACGTGGAACAGTCTCCCCAGGAAAGCTTTGTGGGTCTTGTGTTGACAGTCACCAGCCAGAAGGTCAAAGCTTCTTCTTATTTTTGATTAGCCAAAGTCTTTTCAAAGTGATGATTTGTAGGGGTGTGTATAGATGCTAGGAAACGATATATTTATTAGGAGCTTCCTGCAGCCAATCAGAAGCTGCATCTTGGTTTCCGAACATTTTGGAAGTCGAATGGACTTCCAGAACGGATTCCGCTCCACTTCCGATGTACCACTGTATTACTTAAGCAGAAATGCATCTCACCCTAGTGGGGAAGGCTGTGATCAGGTGAGCTGTGTGCCTTGCTCCTTCCGCTATCCAGATGGGTAACTCCTGATGGTTCTTTATCTTTCAACCAGATTTGGACTGCACAGCCCTCCAGCAGAGGATTTCTTCAAGAAGCAGTTTCACCATCCTAGTGCCCACCAGATTTTGTTGGATCACAACTCTCATCATTCCCAGCCAGCTGTGTTCTAGGACCAATCAGACTGCTGCATTCTGAATCCTATTGTTCTAGGACCAGCATCTAGGATGCTGACAGGAGTTTTCAGCCCAACAGAATAAATGTTTAGTTGGCAACGATAAATATATCCTGTCCAAAGAGCAAAAGTACTTGCTGGAAGTACTGTACTCCACCCTCATATCCATCTTCAGAGCACGTTTGTAGCATGAGGGCAAGATGTAAATACTGGAAGTAAGCTTAAGACAGGAGATATTTACTGTGGGCGTTTAAATTTTTGTGTCCCAGTGATCAGCAAATTCATGGATGGTGGTGATGATGCTAGATCAGGGACAATGTGAACGAAGTGATGTAGCAGATGAGTCTAATGGATGCTTGAAGGGGCCATCAATACATCCGAAACAAATGTCACTTGGTCTAAGATTAATGACCAGGGTGAGGCTTGTGAGAGTCTCATTAGAACTCTTCCTCAGTCCAGACTTTGTCCTCCTTCGTAATGGCCTCGTGGCCTCATTGTTAAGGGCGATAGCTGCAAGATGTGCTGAAATTTGGAAAGGTCATATAGACCTTGAATGACGGAGGCAATGGATTTTAACTCTGGTCGTATTTAGGTGCATTTTCTATAGCACGGCATACTGGAAAATCGTCACCACGTCCCTGCAAGCTGGGATTTAAGTATATAAGCTGGGAGTGGGAGCCTCAATGCAGCTCCTCATGTCTTTGTTTGGGATCCTCAGGACTCCTTCAGGTCACAAACTCCTGAAGTCACACACATTTTTTGCATTTGATCAGCTCGCATTTGTCCTCACATTGCGTGTCGAGACCCCGCAGCCACCCCCTCGTTGGAAATAACTCACACAAGGACACGGATAAAACAAAAAAAATTCCTTCCAGTAGCACCTTAAAGACCAACTAAGTTAGTTCTTGGTATGAGCTTTCGTGTGCATGCACACTTCTTCAGATACCTTCAGGACACGGATATTAGGTTTATGGTTTTGGGCAAATTTTGGCCACAACTTTATTGAAATTACAGAATGTGAGCGGTATTGGCCAAGGTATTGATTGGACCTGACTATATCTGACTCCTGCCCACAGTGCAGGAAGTCCCAGTAAGGGTAAGCCACCAGTAGGGGGAGCCCTGTCAATGCGGACCAACTCAAGCGCCCCCTGGTGTTCCCGCCGGGGTCGTGTCAAGGCCTTAGCCCCCCAGCTTCAGACTAGAACAACACCCCCGGATTCCTTTATTTATTTATTTTTTTCAAATAATATTTATTAAAGATTTACAGACAGAAAAAAATTACAGAATAAAAAAAAATAAAGAGGTACAAAAATAAAAAAGGTACAAAAATACAAAGGTAAAATACAAAATACATAAAAAATAAAATAAAAAAATTAAAAACAAATCATTCTTTTCATGCCTTATATTTCATTTACTTATTTCCCTGACCGCCTCACACCTCCCTTTTTTGTATTCCAGTTCACATGGTTAATTCAGCAAATCCTTACCCTCTCTGTTTTTAACTTAATTCTATATCTTAACATATTATAGCTTTATATTTTCATCCATTATCAATCCATTTTTACATGTTCTTATTAATCTTGTTGCTAAGGCCACTTCATTTCAATCCAACATCATTTTAACATTCATTAATTTTACAATGTTTCTGCAAATAGTCTTTGAATTTCTTCCAATCTTCTTCCACCAACTCTTCTTCCTGGTCTCGGATTCTGCCAGTCACCCCCGGATTCCTTTAACGGAATACCCTTAAGCATGGAGGGGGAGGGGATGGCCGCACCTCCCCTCCCCCACACAAGGTCAAACAATGCCTAACCGCAACCCTAACAAAGTTGTGACGATTGCTACGAGGTAAGCGAAAAGCAGGTGGCCAGTGCCAATTTGTCAAGTGGAAAAATTCCTACCAGGCCCCTCGGACAACCAAGGCGACCAACCAAAGTCCATAGCAAGGCCATTGCCTAACCTGCAAAATAGGGAAGGACGGTGGGCGATTGACGGAGCAAGCCAAAGAGGAAGTCCTCTGGTTTGCTCCTCCGTTTAAACGGCCCTGGCCACGCCCCCCTGGCCAGCGGGTTGGCTGGCTGGGCTCTGACGTGGCCGGGATCCCCAGGCAACAGGGGACAAGGTCCCCCGCCCCTGATGGGGAGTGGGTGGGCACATGGTCCACCACAACTCCTCCCCACTGGGAAGTGGAGCGGATTTGTGGCAATGCCTCTTGCTTGCCTCACTGGGGAACAGAAATATCTATGTCTCTCTGCATCTGTACTTAAAGGTAAAGGTAAAGGTACCCCTGCCCGTTCGGGCCAGTCGTGTCCGACTCTAGGGTTGTGCGCCCATCTCACTTAAGAGGCCGGGGGCCAGCGCTGTCCGGAGACACTTCCGGGTCACGTGGCCAGCGTGTCGAAGCTGCTCTGGCGAGCCAGCACCAGCGCAGCACACGGAAACGCTGTTTACCTTCCTGCTATAAAGCGGTACCTATTTATCTACTTGCACTTAAGGGTGCTTTCGAACTGCTAGGTGGGCAGGAGCTGGGACCGAAAGACGGGAGCTCACCCCGCCACGGGGATTCGAACCGCCGACCATACGATTGGCAAATCCTAGGCACTGAGGTTTTACCCACAGCGCCACCCGCGTCCCTTGCATCTGTACTTACATGTGTGCAAACCCCTGCTTTTTGCATGTCCAGAATGTAGCCTGCTGTAGAAAAATGAGAGTCGCATTCATTGTTTTGCCCATTCTTCCACCTGCCCCTCCCCACTTTTGTTCCTGGTGTTGTCCCTGAATAGCAGTTGATGGGAATTGCAAGTGGGACTGGTGCTGCTGAACTCTGTTTCTGGGGCACTCTGCACATGTTCACAGGCCATCTCTCCTTTCGCCAGCCTGCAGGCCGTGTGCCTAGTATGAGCTCCACGTTTTGCAAGGAGGGGGTCCTTGCTCCTCCAGTGACGTTAGCAACTCGCTACACCAGGTGCAAACCCCCTCCTGGCTCGTGTGTGGGCCTTCGACAGGTGCCCGTGCAAGTTACGCTGTCAAGCCAGCCCGGCAAAAGCGGGGTTTTAATTTCAGCGAATCTGCAGAGTGCCAAAGTGCTTATTCAGCAGCGCAAAAGCAGGAACGCATCTATTATCCCCTGCCAAACAGAATTGCGTGCTGGAAAAGTTAAAGCTCAATTAATTGCATCTCTAAGTCTCTGGAACTAAATGGCTCGGCAGCCTCTAAAGGAGTTCCACACACGCTTGTCTCGTAGCTCGAAACCAATTAATGGCGCTCTTGCTAAGGAAAAAGTCTGGGGCAGAACAATCTCCAGACCATCCGCTATAGGACATGTTAAGGCAACTGTCTGAGCAAGAAGACTATAAAAAGGTAAGGTAAAGGACCCTGGATGGTTAAGTCCAGTCAAAGGCAACTATGGGGTGCAGCGTTCATCTCGCTTTTCAGGCTGAGGTGGCTGGCATTTGTCCACAGACAGCTTTCCGGGTGATGTGGCCAGCATGACTAAACCGCTTTTGGTGCACGGAACACCGTGACAGAAACCAGAGTGCATGGAAACACCGTTTACCTTCCCGCCACAGCGGTACCTATTTATCTACTTGCACTGATGTGCTTTCAAACTGCTAAGTTGGCAGGAACTGGGACAGAGCAATGGGAGCTCACTCCATTGTGGGGATTCGAACTGCCGACCTTTTGATTGGCAAGCCAATCATAGAGGAGGGAGAAAGGTTGTTTTCTGCTGCTCCAGAGAAGCGGACACGGAGCAATGGATCCAAACTACAAGAAAGAAGATTCCACCTAAACATTAGGAAGAACTTCCTGACAGTAAGAGCTGTTTGACAGTGGAATTTGCTGCCAAGGAGTGTGGTGGAGTCTCCTTCTTTGGAGGTCTTTAAGCAGAGCCTTGACAACCATATGCCAGGAGTGCTCTGATGGTGTTTCCTGCTTGGCAGGGGGTTGGACTCGATGGCCCTGTGAGGTAGGTTAGGCTGAGAGGTGGGGGCTGGCCCCAGGTCATCCAGGGAGCTTCATGGTTGAGAAGCAGTTCCTTTTTTCTAGAAGGGGAGGTGCCTGAGGACCTGAAGGCTTGCTCAGCTGAGGGGATTCTTCTTCCCTGCACCTCAGCTCTGTGCGTCACGGAATCCACCCTGCCTCTCCGGCAAACAGGGCAGCTTTTCCACTTTTCAGCTGTTAGCTGGAAGTCTGAAGAGCCTCAGCAAACAACAACAACTTATTATTTTGAAATATACTCGGAGTCCTGTAGTGATTTCATGCTCTTTATTGCAACTTGTAAAACAGTAATTGAATTGCCCCCCAAACCTCAGGCTTTTATATACATTATTTACACAATGAGTCCCGTCTGATTGGCTGATTCTGCTTCCCTCCTCGAGCCTGATTGGTCCTTTCCTGCAAGCCAAACAGTTGTTGCATTCTAGGATCCTACTTGCCTATTGTTCTAGGATCCAAGCTTAGTACATAACATATTTATACCCCACCCATCTGGCGGGGTTCCCCAGCCACTCTGGGCAGCTCCCAACAGAAAGTTAAAAATGCGATAAAACATGAAACATTAAAAACTTCCTTAAACACAGATGTCTTTTAAAAGTGAGATACTGTTTATTTG
The DNA here is from genome assembly GCF_964234715.1 of Podarcis melisellensis. Lineage (NCBI taxonomy): Eukaryota > Metazoa > Chordata > Lepidosauria > Squamata > Lacertidae > Podarcis > Podarcis melisellensis. Next base: position 11,432,371 of record NC_138530.1, on the reverse strand, counting down.
TAGTATATTTTCTTGACATCTAATGGGAGGGCGTTCTACAGGGCAGGTGCCACTACCAAGAAGGCCCTCTGCCTGCTTCCCTGTAACCTCACTTCTTGCAATGAGGGAACTGCCAGAAGGTCCTCGGAGCTGGACCTCAGTGTCCAGGCTGAACGATGGGGGTGGAGACATTTCTTCAGGTATACTGGGCTGAGGCCATTTAGGGCTTTAAAGGTCAGCACCAACACTTTAAATTGTGCTCAGAAACATCTTGGGAGCCAATGTAGGTCTTTCAGGACTGGTGCTATATGGTCTTGGCAGCCACTCCCAGTCACTGGTCTAGTTGTTGCATTGAGAGCCTGTGTGGTGTAGTGGTTAAGAGCGGTAGTCTCGTAATCTGGGGAACCGGGTTCGCATCTCTGCTCCTCCACATGCAGCTGCTGGGTGACCTTGGGCTAGTCACACTTCTTTGAAGTCTCTCAGCCCCACTCACCTCACAGAGTGTTTGTTGTTGGGGAGGAAGGGAAAGAAGAATGTTAGCTGCTTTGAGACTCCTTCGGGTAGTGATAAAGCGGGGTATCAAATCCAAACTCTTCTTCTTCTTCTTCTTCTTCTGGATTAATTGTAGTTTCCGGGCCACCTTCAAAGGTAGCCCCACGTAGAGCGCATTGCAGTAGTCCAAGCAGGAGATAACTAGAGTATGCACCACTCTGGCGAGACAGTCTGCTCCTCCGGTTTGCAAGGATACCCTCTCAGGAGCCCCTAGAGGATGTCCACTTCCGGCTCCGGGGAGGGCCTCCTCATCAGGTGGATTTGCAGTGGGGCTTTGCTGAAGATGGTCAGGTGCTGCCCACCTGAGAGATGCCAGAGCACAGCTCCAGCGTGTTCCAGCTAAAATGAAACAAAAAACCCCACGAAACCCCACCCTGCCAAAATGGGATTTGAACTATGGTCTCCAGGGTCCCAGTCTGACACTCTAACCACTGCACCATGTTGGGTCTCAACGCCACATGCCAGCCAGGTAAAAACAGTCATGGAGGGTGCAAACATGGGTTGGTGAGAGGTATGGCCTGGGCAGATGTGGGTGTGGTTGAACAGGGAGATGGTGGCCTGGGGACAGTCCCATGGGCCAGATAGAGAGGGCTGGGGGAGCACATTTGACCCACAGCTCCGCAGTTCCCTGCCTTCATTCTCACCAGTTCCACAACTAACTGGGCACTTAGCAGTTGTGGAGAAAACTGGCCCATGCCATCTTCCCACAACATGCCAAGCTGTGCCTGTGGTACCCTGCCGCTTTGTGACGGATTTCTCTTTTGTTGTGAAGGGAGCTGCAGCCGGGCAAATAGACCATTCCCTGTTGGTAGATGCGATTGCTTTTTGTCGGTACGGCTTCCGCTCGTGTGGCAGAATCATCAGGATACCAGGTGTGCTGTAGTCTATGTCAATCTGTTGCCAAGACCCAGGTGCTAAGAGACTTTGGGAGACAGCGGGAGACAGAGGAGCCTTAAAATGGTACTGGGAAATGTGTGTGGGGGGGGGGGCTTTGATAATATCATAAATTGCCCAGCATGTTTTGGCTGAATCCTTCATCAGGGGCACAAGAATTTTCTTTATTGAGTTATTCTAGGTAGGAAACATCTCGCCAGAGGAGTTTCGGGATGTGTCTTTATGTAGATCTAGTGTTCAGGTACATTAATGAGGTTGTAAACTTGCATCTGTGCTCAGTTTTCAGGTGGGGTCTTGCATGACTAAAGGCATATCTATCTGTCATAGCTATCTACAGTCATACTTCGGGTTACAGATGCTTCAGGTTGCGTTTTTGGGGTTAAAAAGGTAAAGGGACCCCTGACCATTAGGTCCAGTCGTGACCGACTCTGGGGTTGCGGCGCTCATCTCGCTTTATTAGCCGAGGGAACCAGCATACAGTGTACATCTGGCGTACATGTGGCCAGCATGACTAAGCCGCTTCTGGTGAAACCAGAGCAGCGCACAGAAACACCGTTTACCTTCCCTCCGGACCGGTATCTATTTATCTACTTGCACTTTGATGTGCTTTCGAACTGCTAGGTTGGCAGGAGCAGGGACTGAGCAATGGGAGCTCGTTGCGGGGATTCGAACTGCTGACCTTCTGATCGGCACATCCTAGGGTCTGTGGTTTAACCCACAGCCAAAACCCAGAAGTACTGTACTGGGTTACTTCCGGGTCTCAGCGGTCGAGCCTGTGCAGAAGCACTAAATCGTGTTTTGCCCATGCGCAGAAGTGCCGAATCGCAACCTGGGCAGACATGCCACTGCGAGTTGCGGGTGCTGCAGGTTGCGAACGTGCATCCTGCATGGATCACATTCGCATCCTATCTATCTATCTATCTATCTATCTATCTATCTATCTATCTATCTATCTATCTATATCATCTATCTATCTATCTATCTATCTATCTATCTATCTATCTAATCTATCTCTATCTATCTATCTCTATCTATCTATCATCTATCTATCATCTATCTATCTATCTATCTATCTATCTATCTATCTATCTATCTATCTATCATCTATCTATCTATCATCTATCTATCATCTATCTATCTATCTATCTATCTATCTATCTATCTATCTATCTATCTATCATCTATCTATCTCTATCTCTCTATCATCTATCTATCTATCTATCTATCTATCTATCTATCTATCTATCTATCATCTATCTATCTATCTATCATCTATCTATCATCTATCTATATCTATCTATCTATCTATCTATCTATCTATCTATCTATCTATCTATCTATCTATCTATCATCTATCTATCTATCTATCTATCTATCTATCTATCTATCTATCTATCTATCATCTATCTATCTATCTATCATCTATCTATCTATCTATCTATCTATCTATCTATCATCTATCTATCATCTATCTATCTATCTATCTATCTATCTATCTATCTATCTATCTATCATCTATCATCTATCATCTATCTATCTATATCTATCTATCTATCTATCTATCTATCTATCTATCATCTATCTATCTATCTATCTATCATCTATCATCTATCTATCTATATCTATCTATCTATATCTATCTATCTATCTATCTATCTATCTATCTAATCTATCATCATCTATATAACTATCTATCTATCATCTATCTATCTATCTATCTATCTATCTATCTATCTATCTATCTATCTATCATCTATCTATCTATCTATCTATCATCTATCTATCTATCATCTATCTATCTATCTATCTATCTATCATCTATCTATCTTTCTATCTATCTATCTATCTATCTATCTATCTATCTATCATCTATCTATCTATCTATCTATCTATCTATCTATCTATCATCTCTATCTATGTATCTATCTATCATCTATCTATCTATCTATCTATCTATCTATCATCTATCTATCTATCTATCTATCTATCATCTATCATCTATCATCTATCATCTATCTATCTATCTATCATCTATCTATCTATCTATCTATCATCTATCTATCTATCTATCATCTATCATCTATCTATCTATATCTATCTATCTATCTATCTATCTATCTATCTATCTATCTATCTATCTATCTATCATCTATCTATCATCTATCTATCTATCTATCTATCTATCTATCTATCTATCTATCTCTATCTAATCTATCTCTATCTATCATCTATATAACTATATAACTATCATCTATCTATCTATCAATCATCTATCTATCTATCTATCTATCTCTATCTATCATCTATCTATCTATCTATCTATCTATCTATCTATCTATCTATCTATCTATCTATCTATCTATCTATCTCTATCTATCATCTATCTATATCTATCTATATCTATCTATCTATCTATCTATCTATCTATCTATCTATCTATCTATCATCTATCTATCTATCTATCTATCTATCTATCTATCATCTATCTATATCTATCTATCATCTATCTATATCTATCTATCATCTATCTATATCTATCTATCTATCTATCATCTATCTATCTATCGATCTATCATCTATCTATCTATCTATCTATCTATCTATCTATCTATCTATCTATCTATCATCTATCTATCATCTATCATCATTATGATTAATTAAATTAATATATTGCCCTTCATCTGAAGATCACCTTTCTTTCTTTCTTTCTTTCTTTCTTTCTTTCTTTCTTTCTTTCTTTCTTTCTTTCTTTCTTTCTTTCTTTCTTTCTTTCTTTCTCTCTCTCTCTCTCTCTCTCTCTCTCTCTCTCTCTCTCTCTCTCTCTCTCTCTCCATCCATCTTGAAGGAGAGGACTATCAAAGGCTATTATAATCTGCCTCCACAGTTGATACTCACTGAGCCTTATGCTTGATCTTGATCCGTTTTATAAGAACGCTGGGGAAAAGTCAAGTCATGCAACAACACATCTCAAGAAATTGAAAAAACAAGACCACCCCTAAGAAAGGGATCAGAAGAGATGTGAGCGCATTTATGCCCTGTAAAGTTGTGATGGGGCGCCATCTGTTGGTCCTCAACAGCTATGTTTCAGCAGCAGCAACATTTGAGGAAGGAGGGGGCAAGTGTTCTTGAAGGTACCAGCATGAGTTTGACCAAACTGCGGGAGGCAGTGGAAGAGAGGAATGGTCCATGGGGTCACGAAGAGCTGGACACGACTAAACAACAACATATTCCAATTTATTATATATTTTCTGCTCTTGGAAAAGAAGCCTCCATTTTCCCGCCTCTTTCTCAGGGCAATTAAGAACTCCCATTGGCATGGGGTTTTCGAGATTGTCACATCACAAATTGGCCATGAGTGCTTTGCATGTTTTCTTTCCATTAAGCTTTTCTCCAGCTCTGTGCAGCCTCCTTACCTGCCTGCACTTCTGGATTATGATGTCTTGCCGTGGGCTTAGATTGAAGCCTGAGCACCCAGGAAGGCTGCACAGTACAGACCACAATGAAATGAATTGTAGAATGAAAGAAAAGACTCCTCAAAAGTAGGACAAACACATCAAAACCCCTGCAACCCACCCCTGGGAATTTCCCTGATTTTCTTCTTCTTCTTCCCCATGTTAATTTTCAAATACAGTTTCTTTTCTCATTAATTGATGGAGAGAAAAAGAGGAAGGGGATAATATTAAGGCACTGTACTAGACTGGTAAAGTTAAATATAATTTGTCTGGAGATATGAGTGTGCAGAGTGGCTTAGGCATTTCAGACTCAAGAAATGCATGCACAGGACTTATTGCACCCTGTGTACAAACGTGCGTACATATAGGTAAAATTCGTGTGTGATACTCAGTGTTTTTTTATTTATTTACAGGATTTATATCCTGCCCTTTGGCCAAAAATGTATTGGAGAGCAGCTTACAGAAACCAGTACTGAAACGGTTCACAATCTGGAAAGACATGACACACAAGGAAAAAGGAATGGGTGGGGATGAGGAAAAAGCAAGCTTAAGGCACAGGTTCTTTAAACTACAGCTCTTAAAGCCACAGCCAATGTCAGAAGTGGTTCAGGATGACTTGCCCTTGATAAGGGGCAGTCCCTCCCCTTAAGTACTTTACCCCCTCCTGATCAGATCCACAAGCAAAGCTGGTGGCATTGCCCAAGCTGGAAAAATAGGGCAACTCCTTTTTTAAAAAAAATATTTTTATTAGTTTTTACACATATTAAAAACAACACAAAACAAACACACACATCAAAAACAAACAACAAATATTGACTTCCCCATACCTTCCCTTCGCCACATCCTTGTTTTGCCATTTTTTCGAGCAACTCGTCAATCGATCTTTAGTCAAGTCCCTTTTAAGTTTTCTTAAAATTTGAGATTTACAGCTATAATTCTTTGTTTCTTACCCCTTAACATCTTATCAGTCCACAATTTTACAAAAGTTTTTTAAATATATTTTAAATTTCCCCCAGTCCTCTTCCACTGTCTCTTTCCTCTGGTCACGGATTCTGCCGGTCATTTCTGCCAGTCCCATATATTCCATCACCTTCGATTGCCATTCTTCCAGAGTAGGTAGTTCTTGCGTCTTCCAATACTTTGCCAACAGGATTCTTGCTGCTGTGGTTGCGTACATAAAAAATGTCTTATCCTTCTTTGGTACCAATTGGCCAACCATGCCCAAGAGAAAAGCCTCCGGTTTCTTTACAAATGTCCACTTAAGGACTTTCTTAATTTCATTATAGATCATTTCCCAGTAGGCTTTGATCTTTGGGCAGGTCCACCAAAGATGATAAAAAGTACCTTCAGCCTCATTACATTTCCAACATTTGTTATTGGGCAGATGATAGATCTTTGCAAGTTTGACTGGGGTCATGTACCACCTATAGATCATTTTCATTATATTCTCTTTCAGGGCATTGCATGCCGTAAATTTAACACCGGTGGTCCATAACTGTTCCCAGTCATCAAACATAATATCATGACCAATATCCTGTGCCCATTTAATCATAGCTGATTTCACCGTTTCGTCCTGTGTATTCCATTTCAGCAGCAAATTATACATTTTAGATAGATTCTTAGTATTGGATTCTAACAATTCTGTTTCTAACTTTGACCTCTCCTTCTGAAAACCAAGTTTCCTGTCCTGCTTAAACATCTCATTTATCTGACGGTAGTGTAACCAATCTCGAACTTTATGCTTTAGCTTCTCAAAACTTTGTAGCTTCAGTTTTTCACCATCATATTCTAAAATTTCACAATACTTAGGCCAATTGGAGTCCATATTAATTTTTTTCACTGCTTTCGCTTCCATTGGTGACAACCACCTAGGGGTTTTACTTTCCAATAAGTCCTTATATCTATTCCAAACGTTGTACAGTGCTTTCCTGACAATATGGTTTTTAAAACTTTTATAGACCTTTACCTTGTCGTACCACAGATATGCATGCCAGCCAAAACTATTATCGTATCCTTCCAGATCAAGAATGTCTGTGTCTTCAAGAAGTAGCCATTGCTTCAACCAGCAAAATGCTGCTGATTCATAGTAGAGTCTTAAGTCCGGCAGGGCGAAGCCCCCTCTATCTTTTGCATCAGTTAAAATCTTAAATTTTATTCTGGGTTTTTTGCCCTGCCAGACAAATTTAGATATATCTTTCTGCCACTTCTTGAAGCAGTCCATTTTGTCTAGAATCTGCAACGTCTGAAATAAAAACAACATTCTTGGCAGTACATTCATCTTGATAACAGCAATTCGGCCTAACAAGGAAAGTTTCAGCCTAGACCATATATCTAGATCTTTTTTTACTTCTAACCAACATTTTTCATAGTTATCTTTAAATAGATTCACATTTTTAGATGTTAGATTTACCCCCAGGTACTTAACCTTTTTTGCTATTTCCAACCCAGTTTCACTTTGAAACCTATCTTTCTCCTCTTTTGTCAGATTTTTTTCCAGCAACTTTGTTTTCTGTTTATTTAGTTTAAATCCTGCGACCTGGCCGAATATCTCCATTAATTCCAAAACTCTTTTGGCACTAGCTTCTGGCTGTTGTAAAGTTAACACTAAATCATCTGCAAATGCCCTTAGCTTGTATTGTTTGGATCCGACCTGGATTCCTTTTACCAGCTGGTCCTTTCTAATCATATTTAATAAAACCTCCAGAACAGATATAAAAAGTAAAGGGGATATAGGACATCCCTGTCGTGTGCCTTTCTCTATTGGTATTTCGTCCATTACCACATTGTTCACAATTAGTTTAGCTCTTTGTTCAGAATATATTGCACCTATACCGTTTTCAAACCCTTGACCTACCCCCATCCCATGGAGATTCTTCTTCATAAATTTCCAAGAAATGTTGTCGAAGGCCTTCTCCGCATCCACAAATATTAAAACTGCCTTTCTGTTAATGTCCACCTCCAACATCTCCAAAATGTCTATGATGTTCCTCACATTATCTGACATGTGTCTCCCTGGGAGAAAGCCTGTTTGGTTCTTATGAATCTCCTCCACCAGAACTCTTTTAAACCTTTTCGCCAGAACGTCTGCAAAAATTTTGTAATCCACATTCAAGAGTGATATAGGGCGGTAGTTCTTAACTTGATGTTTCTCAGTTTCTATCTTCGGTATAAGTGAGATGAATGCTTCTCTCCACGATTCAGGCACCTTTTCCCCCTCTAATATCTGGTTGCATACTTCCTTCAATGGCTGTATTAGCCATTCTTTAAGATCTTTGTAGTATTTCGCAGTCAAACCGTCTGGTCCTGGTGATTTCCCCAGTTTCATATTCTGAATGGCACCCTCTATTTCTTGTTCTGTAATTTTTTCATTCAAAATCCTTTTATTTTGTTCTGAAATCTTTGATAGTCCATATTTTTTAACAAATTCCTCTATTTCTTGTTCGTTTGTAGGCCCTTGTGCATACAGCTTTTTGAAAAAACTTTGAAAACAATTGCTTATTTCATTTGGTTTGTTAATAATTTTCCCATCTACTTCCAGGGATGTGACAGTATTTAGCTTTTGCCTCTTTTTCAGTTGCCATGACAGCAGTTTCCCACATTTATCTGCCGATTCAAATGTCTTTTGTCTCATTTGCTTTATCTTCCATTCTATTTCTTGATTCATCAATTCCATATATTGCGTCTGATGGTATTTTATTTCTCTTAAGATCTCATGAGACTTCGGTTTGGATCTCAGTTTCTTTTCTCCTTCTTTTATCTGGTTCAATATCTTTTCCTTCCTCTCATTTTGTTTCTTCCTCTTTATAGAATTTTGCTGAATTAGGAATCCGCGCATCATGGCCTTACTTGCGTCCCATACTATTCTTTTTTCCACCTCCGTTCTCAAATTTATTTCAAAATAATCCTTCAATATTTTCTGGGCCTTTTGGTAGATTTCCTCATCTCTGAATAGGGTGTCGTTCATTCTCCATCTGAAGGTTCCAGCCGTTGTTAATTTCATTTCCATCTTGACTGCATTGTGGTCGGAGCAAGTTTTTGTGCAGATTTCTGTTTTTTTCACTCTTGGTGCCAGATTGCTAGAAATCCAGATTTGATCAATTCTAGTCCAGGTCATTTTTGCTTCCGAGAAGAAGGTTCCCTCTCTTTCCAGAGGGTTCCTAGTTCTCCAGATATCGATCAAGTCCATGGTGTCAATCAGTTCAAAAAAAGTCTTTGGTAGTCTCCCGTCCTTGGATATTACTTGTCTTTGTGCCTTGTCCATATTTGTGGAGACAACTCCGTTGAAATCTCCCATCATAATAATTTTAAAGTCCATAAAGTCCATTAAAGTCTCATGCAACTTCTTGAAAAACTCTGCCTTCCCCTCATTAGGTGCATAAACTCTAACAATCAAAATCTTTTCTCCTTGAATTTGAATTTCTACTGCCAGGTATCTTCCTTCATCATCTTTAAAGATCATTTTTGGTTCCCATTTTTCCTTGGCATAAATCACCACCCCTCTTTTCTTGACTTTATCTGAGGAAACAAATTCCTGTCCTAATCTCTTGTTTATCAAAAGTTTCCTGTGTATCCTGGCAATATGAGTTTCTTGCAAACAGATTATGTCTAATTGTTCTTTCTTTAATATATGGAAAACTTGATCTCTTTTTCGGGGATGGTTCAGACCATTACAGTTCCAACTCAGAAGTTGCAGGGACATTTTGTTATTGGGTATTTTTCCCGCCAACTGCCCCAAGTTCTTGTTCCTCGTCGGTCGGTGCTGGGTTCAATCCAAACGATAGGTTTGCAATATCCAGTGCTTCCCTCTCTCTCACAGTTCCTTTCTGAAAGTCCTCGAAATTTCTCTCCAAAAAATGTTCTTTGTCTTGATTGTTTTTGTTTTGATTTTCTTCCCTTTGAAGTTGAAAGATAGCCCTTGTGGGAATTCCCACCTGAATTGAATATTGTTTTGTTTCAATAAGTCAACTAAGTCTTTAAATTGTGTTCTCACCTCCAAGAAGTATCTGGGAATATCTTTGAAAATCTGTATTTGGGAATTTTTAATAACCAGTGCCTTCTGGAAGTGTAAGTTCAATATTTTGTCTCTTTCTTCCTTTGATCTCAAAGTAATTAAACAATCCCTTGGTTTCTTGCCTTGCTTTCTGCCAATCCGGAAGGCTGTAGTTATTGCAAACTCCTCTTCCTCTTCCAGTAGCTCATCACTCCAAAATTCTTGGAACTTATCTGTAAGAAATTCCCCGAGCTTGTCCTCCTCCTCCTCAGGTACCAGTCTCAATTTTAGGTTCTTGCCTTTCCTCTCCAGTTCCATAAGGGCCAAGGCTTCGTCATGTTCATATACTTTCTTTGCAATAGGAACAAATTTCCCTCTAGTTTCCTCAGCCGTGGTCCTGGCGCTCTCAGCTATTTTCCTTGTCTCTGAGCTTTCCTGAATTAAACGATTTATAGAGTCTGTATTAGTCGATATTATCGTCGTGTTCAAATCCAGTCTTGTTGTCAGTTCTGTCAGTTTCTTAGAGTTCTCTGTGGATTGCTTAGTGAGTGATTCTAGAGATTCATTTATCCTGAGTAGAGCCTGTGTCATGGAATCCATTGATACCGTTGTTACTCTTTCCTGTGCTGTTGATGTTCCTGTCAAGGAGCCTCTTTTCTTTTGAGCCTGAGCCTGCTTTGCTTTGGATCTTGTTGATATTTCATCCAGTGGGCCGCTCATATCTCAAGGTCGTTCCCACAGGAACAGTTGCAGGTGGAAAATCCCACTGTTTCTGTCTCAGTACAGCAATCTCTCTTTTAAACCTCTAGAGGGAGTACATTGTATCCATTACAAGAACAAAGAAACGGGGAAGGAAGCAGCCATGAAAAGTTCCAAAAGTGAAAGTCCAAGTAAAAGTCCTTTTTTGTTACAGTTTAAAACGTTACAGTTACAGTTTTGTTCACTAAAGTCCTGTTACTTTTTGTCAGGTGAATGACACTTTATATCCTCCATTTAGTATGACAGTTCGCTCCCAGGCGCTCACTGCTCCGGCAGCCTGGCCAGAGGTATTGACAGCAGAAGTTCCCGTTCCAAACTCCTTTCCCCAAGCAAACAAAGTTAAGTCAATTTTCTTCCCCCCTCTCCTACTCCTAAGGGGGGAGGTCCTCTTTCGATGTCAGGTTAACAAGTTTAAAAAGTCTAGATACGTTCCCTTTAAATACAGCTTGCTCCTTTCGTTGCTCAATCAATCATGCAGTTCCGGGAGGCAGACTTCCTTGATTTTTTGCCTTGCCCGTTTTCAGCCTAATCTTCTTAAATCTTAAAATTTAAAGTTCCGTTCACTTTATTTGTTGATCTTACTCACGGGTACTGCTGCCAATCGGTAATTTCAGGAAGCTGGAAAAATAGGGCAACTCCTGCCACAAAGTCTGTTTTGATGCCAGTTAGAATCTGGAGGGAGCTTGATGGAGTTACCCTCCTCCCTCGCTGATGCCAGTGGCAATTTGGGCTGCCTTGTCTTCCCATCAAGGCCCCCACTTCCTTTTTTATTTATTTAATTTTTATTGAAAATTTTGTTTACACCATGACATAAACCCCCCCACCCCCCCAAACAGAAATACAAGAAGCTTAACATACAACAGTACAAACAACCAAATAAAAGACTTCCTTTATCCTCTATCTGGCCTCCTTATTTACTTCTTATAAGCTGTTTCCTTTATGAATAATTATCAAGATTTTTCTAATTGCAACTTAAATATCCACAAAGTCTCCTGCAGACATTAATCGAAACAAGTCCAGGTATGTGTTTTAGGGCACTGTTTTGTGAAGTACTCTGCATTTCCCCCATGCTTTTTGAAACTCTTGTCTAGTGTGATCTCTAATGGCCTCTGTTAATCTAGCCAGTTCAATATACTCTAACAGTTTTCTTGCTGTTCCTTTTTTGTTGGCACAATTTCTTTTTTCCAGTTTTTAGCAGTTAGGATCCTTGCTGCTCCTGTGGCATAGAGGAATATTTTCTGATCTCCTCTTGCTATACCTGTGTCCGTTATCCCTAGTAGAAAAGCATCTGTATTTTTCATAAAGTTATACTTAAACATTTTCTTTTAGCTCATCATATACTATATTCCAGAAGCTTTTGATTTTTTCACAGGTCCATCAAACATGTATAAGTGTCCCCTCTGTTTTACCACACCTCCAGCACAGATTTGTTTTTGTCTTATACATTTTAGCTATTTTGGTAGGTGTTAAGTTGTTGTTGTTTAGTCGTTTAGTCATTTCCTACTCTTCATGATCCCATGGACCAGAGCACGCCAGGCACTCCTGTCTTCTACTGCCTCCTGCAGTTTGGTCAAACTCAAGCTGGCGGCTTCGAGAACACTGTCTAACCATCTCGTCCTCTGTTGTCCCCTTCTTCTTGTGCCCTTCATCTTTCCCAACATCAGGGTCTTTTCCAGGGAGTCTTCTCTTCTCATGAGGTGGCCAAAGTATTGGAGCCTCAGCTTCAGGATCTGTCCTTCCAGGGAGCACTCAGGGCTGATTTCCTTCAGAATGGAGAGGTTTGATCTTCTTGCAGTGCATGGGACTCTCAAGAGTCTCCTCCAGCACCATAATTCAAAAGCATCCATTCTTCAGCTATCAGGTGGGACGTGGGTGGCGCTGTGGGTTAAACCACAGAGCCACTTGCCGATCAGAAGGTCGGTGGTTCGAATCCCCACCATGGGGTGGGGTGAGCTCCCATTGCTTGGTCCCTGCTCCTGCCAACCTAGCAGTTCGAAAGCACGTCAAAGTGCAAGTAGATAAATAGGTACCGCTTCAGCGGGAAGGTAAATGGCGTTTCCATGCGCTGCTCTGGTTCGGCAGAAGCAGCTTAGTCATGCTGGCCACATGACCCGGAAGCTGTACGTCGGCTCCCTCAGCCAATAAAGCGAGATGAGTGCCGCAACCCCAGAGTCGGCCACAACTGGACCTAATGGTCAGGGGTCCCTTTACCTTTACCTTATAAAACATCTCCACTTCTGTCAGATCCAGGAGCAGAGCTGATGGTGGCAATGCCCAAGTGGGAAGGGACCCAGGGGTCATCTATTCCAACCCCCGGCAATACAGGAATCTCATCTAAAAGCATCCATGGCAGATGACCCTGTCATGAGGACATGGCTTCACGTGGCATCGATGAGGACATGAAAATCATAGATCCATTTGAAGAATGCCCTCAGAATCTACTTTTTATTCATGCAACGCGGGGAAGTATGCTAAGCAGAGGCCTGAATTATTGATCAGGAGGACAATAAAAACTCTGTTTTGAAGCAGAAATTATCCTCAAGAAGCCACACAAGAGCAATCACTCAAGAAGGGTGGAAAAGCGAAGCGAAAGGATACGGGCCTTTCGACGCCTGCTTCCTCCTCCATTATTTAGAGGTCCCTCATCCAACGCTCTTTCTTATTTTGAGTAGGCTATCAAGGAACATGAAAATCCAATCCTTACAAGATGCTCACACTGGGCTGCTGGCATCTGCTCATAGCAGAGGGCAAGGTAAAGCTGGGACATGAAGTCCCAGCCCATAAATATTCAGGGGGAAAGCTACGGCACTTTGCATAAATTCCTCTCAAACAGGTGTGCCCAGCAGAAGGAGGAGGGCACCGCCCAGCTCCCAGCAGACTCAGCAAGCGTAAATAAAACAAATTATCCTTGGGGAGCCAGGAGGCAGGTGAGGCTTCTCAAACAGCGAGAAAAGAAGTTTTAGCCTAGCATTTGAGAAAGGAGACGTAGGCAGCTCACAGCAAGGATGGGTGAATCCATCAATTTTGGTTTTTCCTTTCTTATTTTTCCAGTCTTGTTCTCCACCCCCCCCCCATTCAGTTTTTCAGTTCTGCACATTTCCATGTCAGTTTGTGATTATTATTTTTTACTTATCTAGGTGACACTGTGGGTTAAACCACAGAGCCTAGGACTTTCCGATCAGAAGGTTGGCGGTTCGAATCCCTGCGACGGGTGAGCTCCCGTTGCTCAGTCCCTGCTCCTGCCCACCTAGCAGTTTGAAAGCAAGTGCAAGTAGATAAATAGGTACCGCTCCAGCGGGAAGGTAAATGGCATTTCCATGTGCTGCTCTGGTTCTCCAGAAGCGGCTTAGTCATGCTGGCCATGCCAGCTACCTCGGCCCATAAAGCGAGATGAGCACCGCAACCCCAGAGTCGGCCACGACTGGACCTAATGGTCAGGGGTCCCTTTACCTTTACCTTTTATAAAACCCTCAGGAAAAGTCATCCGCATTTGAGTGCAAATCTGTTAATTCATTGATAAAAATAGCTGTGATTCTGAGAGCCTCCTGCATCAGGCCAATTGCCCACCTAGTCTGGCATCCTGATCTCACAGCCGCCAACCAGATGCTGGTGGAAAGCCAGAGAGAGCAGGAATCAGCACAAGAGCCCTCCTGTGGCTTCCGGCAATTGGTATCCCAAAGCACCATGGTTGGAGGCATCATGGAACAATGGAGCTTCCTCATACTGAAGCAGATCTATGGTCTATACAGTCCTCTATTGTCTGTGTGATGGCCTGGGACCTGGGCTTGGACTCGGAACCAGAGGGGTCTCAGTCTGCACCGGATCCTTTGCCTCAGGCATCACCTGAACCAAGCCTGGGGCCTGGTCCTGAAGAGTCCCAGTCTGCACAGGTTCTCCTGCAACAAGCACCAGCTGGGCCGAGTCAGAGGCCTGAGCCTGCCCTGGCTCCAGATGCGGGTATTACCTTGTTGTCCTCAGCTGGGCCATCACTTACAGCTGCTCCACTACCTGCTTGGTCAGGGGAGGTTGAGGGTCTAGGAACCCACAGATGTCTCCTGAGCTGCAGAGACTGAGGTCTGAGAGAAGGAGAGACCTGAATACTCACAGGAGGAGTGCTTGTCTTCAGGCGAAACAGGGAGGTGAGTTGCCAGGGGAGCAGGACCTACCCTGAAAAAGATAAAAGGCTGTCGGACCCTGCCCCAGGTTGCGGGAGCAACATTGCTGTATGGTAGATCCTGCCTGAGATCCTGTACCTGTCCTTGCCTAGTTTCCTGCCTCACATCCTGCCTTGGCCCCATTGGACTGACTCCTAGCAGAACCTTCGGATTCTGGACTAGACCTGGACTGCATTTCTCGGGTTACCCCTGGGGCCAGCACATTCTGCAGTCTATCTTTATGCTGTATCTTTATCCTGTTTTCGAGAAGCTTGTTAAAAGATATTGGGGAAAAGAGTGATGGATGTTAATTATTTGGTCTTACAATATAGCAATATGCAAAACTGGGAACCTTTCCAGAGCGCCATAAAGGCAGATCTGACTTTTTTAAAAAAAAGTTGCATCTGAAATATAGCAATGTAGCATATAATAATGGACCAGGATTCTGCTAAAAGTATTTTCCTGTGCTTAGACTGATAAGCATTAAGAGTCTTCATTTTTCATTCAAACCAGGCAACATGTGTTTAGTGTGGTGCTATGCGAATCTTATCATCAGCCGACATGGGAACATTTTCAGGAAACTAGGACGGTTCCGAATTATGGGCTGGCAACTTCCACCATCCTATAATCAACCCATGCACCTGCGTCTCTCATCACTGTTCTTTTGAGATATTGTAACAGTAAGTAATCCAATAGTTTTATGTTCAAGCACTCCATTTTTGTTAAATGAATTGTTTCTCCAATCTCCTCATATCACCATTGGAGACAACGGTTTGGTGACAGAGGGAGGCGTTGGCGTGATTAGGTGGATGGTATGTTTATTACTTTCTTTTTAGCTTTTAAAATTTCAGCTATTTTTACGCCACTTAATCACTAAATGTGGGGGGGGGGACGGAGGAACAGACTGAAATCAGTTTGTATTGGACGGGTGGTGGGTACTGCAAGATTTGTGTTTACATAGCAAGGATATTGAGTCAGACATGAGACAGAATCTAGTTTTCGTCGGTGGGTGAGTATTGCATATCATGAGTCTGGATGTGTCTTTGCAAGGGGAAGGGTAAAACTGGAAGGAAGTCTTTCAAATTGTGCCGCTATGCTTTTACTCAGGGGATATTATTGTTTTATTTGATATTGTAGTTCTTTTCTTGTTTCAGTGTGTGTGTGCTTATATTTTTGCAAACTGCTCAGAACCTGTTTATATACTGTTAAGCAGTATATAAATAAACAAAATATATGAAAGTAGTATAGAAATATACGCAAAATACATAAAAAAAATCTATCCTATTATCAGTGCTTTTTTCTGGGGGTATTCAAGGAAAGCTCAGGGCAGATAAAAAGCACATATTCATAGAATCATAGAATTGTTGAGTTGGATCATTGGGTCATTTAGTCCAACCCCCTGCAATGCAAGAATCTTTTGTCCAATGCAGGGCTCGAACCCTTGACCCTGTGATTCAGAGTCTCATGCTCACCCGACTGAGCTATCATTCCTACAGGATGCAGAGAGGGCCATCAACTTAGATAGCTCTAGAAGAGGACTGGACAAATTCATGGAAGAGAAGACTATTGATGGCAACTAGCTAGACAGCATCTTAAAAAGCAGAGACATCACCTTGCCAACAAAGGTTCGTATAGTTAAAGCTATGGTTTTCACAGTAGTGATGTATGGAAGTAGTGATGTATGGAAGTGAGACCTGGACCACAAAGAAGGCTGATGGCCGAAGAATTGATGCTTTTGAATTATGGTGCTGGAGGAGACTCTTGAGAGTCCCACGAACTGCAAGAAGATCAAACCTATCCATTCTTAAGGAAATCAGCCCTGAGTGCTCACTGGAAGGACAAATCCTGAAGCTGAGGCTCCAATACTTTGGCCACCTCATGAGAAGAGAAGACTCCCTGGAAAAGACCCTGATGTTGGGAAAGATGGAGGGCACAAGGAGAAGCGGATGACAGAGGACGAGATGGTTGGAGAGTGTTCTTGAAGCTACCAGCATGAGTTTGACCAAACTGCGGGAGGCAGTGGAAGATAGGAGTGCCTGGCGTACTCTGGTCCAGGGGGTCACGAAGAGTCGGACACAACTAAACAACTAAACAACAACAAGAAGAAGAGGACTGGACAAATTCATGGAAGAGAAGACTATTGATGGCAACTAGCTATGATGGCTGTGCTCTGCCCTCAAGATCAGAGGCAGTAATGCTTCGAAATGCCAGTGGCTGGAAGCCATAGGAGAGAGAAAACTTTATTCGCATTAGCCAATGGCCATAGCAACAGCAAAACACTACAGTATATGCAGAAAAGGAAATTTGATATAAAAGCACAATTTAAAGTCCTGAGTCAGCCGTCAGTTAGTGGTCCTTATTCTGATTGCCCCTGCTATGAACCTAGCAACCTTTGCGGTTATCTGCTCATTTTGATCTGATAGAAGAAAGGACATTGTGGCAGTGGCTGGGCGCCCTGGGATGGTTAATACGAGTGGGGTGATCTCATTCCTCAGGTCTTTGTAGAGAGTACAGGACAGGAGGACGTGTGCCGATGTTTCGGTGCTACCATCTCCATAGGGACAAAGACGTTTCTCAGGCGGGATCTTTTGGAATCAACCCTCAAGTACCACAGATGGCAAAATATCCAGTCTTGCAAGTGTCAAAGCACGTCTGTATTTTGGGATAATAAGTTTGTGCAGATATGGGGCCAGAGAATCAAAATGAGGAGGTGGAAACTGGATATACCAAGGGCAGAATTTCCTTATGGTGGCCAGGTTGTTCTGATGCTTGATATCTTTTAGACGTTGACCAATTAGACTGTTTGCTTTAGTGGGGCCCATAGTGAGTAGGTGTTGTGGGGATAGGCCACAAGTGAAGTTTTTGATAAATGGTTTTAATCCAGAATGCCAGTGGCTGTGTAGCCTTATTGGAGTTCACCGATTGGGTCTGCGTTGCTCTCGGACAGGAGGAAGGAAGTCAAATGACACCGAGCGTTGGTTCAGAGAAAGAGTTCTTTATTTCTGCTCTGCAGAACAGTAGAAAGGCACTTGCGTGGTCAGTCCACAGCAAGTCCAAAGAAACGAGAAATTTCATGCAAGTGTATATATATCCTCCAGGCACCCTCTCCCTCCTTCCCCAGGAATCCAACCACGTCAGCCTATACACGCAGGTTGAAATCACAGATGTTCCTGCTCCAGTATTCTTAACCAAAGAAGGCTTTTCCTTCCTGTACTTCTGACCATAAAAGGGTATTCCTGTTCTTATACTCTTATCTTGGAGCAAGAGGTCACCAACTCCAAGAACACACTCTGGCGCTGTTCCCGCACTAGGTCTGTGCGTCTTTGTGGTCTTTGTGGTCAGGATGTAAGATAAGGCCCAAACGTGTCATCCCTGTTCCACTTTGGAATGGACAAAGCCATCCGTCATTACCGGCCTTCATGGACTGATAAGGCAGAGAGCTTTGAGCACTTGTTTATGCAGCTGGGTTTTGGCTCAAGACCTCAAGTTAAAGCATTTTAGCTAAGGAAAAATAGGGATTTTGGTGCAGTTTCAAACTGCCTGCACTGTCAGTTTTGGGTTTGGGAAACCCATTCCTTCAGCTGGAACCCATAGGAAGGGAGAGTGTTCTTGTGCTCTTTGCGAGCTTCCGTTGCGCATCTGGTTGGTCCCTGCGAGAACAGGAGAACCAGATGGGCCATTGGCCTGATCCAGCACACTCTTCTTATGTTCTTATGCTCCTGCACTGGCTGTTTGGGGACCAGGGGATGAACACTTTGCACTCGAGAGCAAACCACTTAAATAGCATCTGGTGTAGATGCCTTTTTGCATCACAATGTGGTACGCTGGTTTGACATCAACTGATAGGAAGTGCCTACAGAGGGTGGTGAATACAGCACAAGATATGATGGGCTGTCCCGTGAATCTGCTGGATGAAACAGTGAAAGAACGTTGCCTCAGGAGAGTGAGGAAAATTCTCAGGGATAATTCACACCCTGGCCGGCACTTTCTTGATCTCCTGCCCTCAGGCAGAAGATATAGAAGCATGATTAGTTGCACCAACAGGGTAAAGAACAGCTTCTATCTGTGGGCTGTTAGGCTGCTGAATGAAAAGATAACAACAGGGCAACTGACTTTTGGATTTGGTGGGTGTCCGTCAGTAAACGCGGGGAATTAAGACTAAGAGAGCTGAGTGGGGGGTGCTCGTGTAATCTCACTGTATACAAGTTGTACAAGTGACAATAAAGTATTTCAATTTCAATTTCAATACAGTGGTACCTCTGGATACGGACCAGATCCATTCTGGAGCCCCGTTCGCATCCTGAAGTAAACGTAACACATGACTGCGCATCTGCGCGTGCGCGCCTTGCGTTCCGCTGCTTCCACGCATGCGCGTGACATAATTTTGAGCATCTGCGCATGCACGAGCGGAGAAACCCGGAAATAACACACTCCATGGTGTAGTGGTTAAGAGCTGTGGACTCATAATCTGGTGAACTGGGTTTGATTCCCTGCTCCTCCACATGCAGCTGCTGGGTGACCTTGGGCCAGTCACACTTCTCTCAGCCTCACTCACCTCACAGAGTGTTTGTTGTGGGGGAGGAAGGAAAAGGAGAATGTTAGCCGCTTTGAGACTCCTTAGGGTAGTGATAAAGCGGGATATCAAATCCAAACAGTTCTTCCTCTTCTTCCTCTACTCTTCCAGGTCACCATGGAGCGCAACCTGAAAATACTTAACTTGAAGCTACTTTAACCCGAGGTATGACTGTAAAGCATCCCAAACTTGGGTCTCCAGCTGTTTCTGGACTACAACTCCCATCGTCCCTAGCTAGCAGGACCAGTGGTCAGGGATGATGGGGACTATAGTCCAAAAACAGCTGAAGCCCCAATTTCGGGGGAAGTGTTCTTCCTCTGCTGGTTAATTTTTCTCTGCCAGCCATTGAGCCTGCTCACAATCGCTCTTTCAGATCTTTGCTGCAGTGAAGCTGTTGTTACACCTGGAGCTGTCCGTGGTCCTGGTCCTGCAGCCTTTGCCACAGCTTGTTGGTAAGTAACCCATACCCGGTTCTTTGGATGCTCTGGTCAACTTATGCTTGCCTTATTGACTTGACTAATCCTGATTTGCTCCTTTTAACAGCAGTTTGTCTCCCCTCTGGTCCCCCACTTAAGGTCTGCCTGATTGCAGTGGGCTCTTTGGCCCAGCAGGTATGGAACAGAACCCACCTAGTGAAATAGGCAATCAGAAAGACCCCCCCCCCCCAATGTCAATGTTCATTTTAACTGTAGCAAACAGAAAAGAAGGAAAAGATTGGGAATAGCTGATTGAGAAGCCGGAGCCCAAAAGAGAGGCTGGCTGAGTCACCCATGCTAATGGTATGCTGAGTTCATGCCCTGATTTTTAAGCTCCTTTCCCCTATTAATTAGTTAATTCCCATAAAGAGCTTTGAGGATAGAATGCTAAGTCCTCATAGTGCTATCATTATCCACTGGGTTTAATTAGTCCTCTTTTACTGTAATTGGATTAAGGAGATGTGATCTTGGAGATAGCAGGGGTGGAGCAAAATGTGTTCTCTGCAGTGCAATGAAAAGAACCGGCTCTGGTTGGTGCCCATGTGCAGCGCATAGAAGAAATCAGTGTGTGAGAAATGTGTAGAATGTGCCTGTGAAATTCCACTGAAATGAGGGTCATTATCCTTCCCTTTGCATACAGGTAAGAGGATGTGATGCTTTTGAATTATGGTGCTGGAGGAGACTCTTGAGAGTCCCGTGGACTGCAAGAAGATCAAACCTTTCCATTCTGAAGGAAATCAGCCCTGAGTGCTCACTGGAAGGACAAATCCTGAAGCTGAGGCTCCAATACTTTGGCCACCTCATGAAAAGCGAAGACTCCCTGGAAAAGACCCTGATGTTGGGAAAGATGGAGGGCACAAGGAGAAGGGGATGACAGAGGACGAGATGGTTGGACGGTGTTCTCGAAGCTACCAGCATGAGTTTGACCAAACTGCGGGAGGCAGTGGAAGACAGGAGTGCCTGGCATGATCTGGTCCATGGGGTCATGAAGAGTCAGACGTGACTAAACAACTAAACAACAAGAGGATGTGAAATGACCTCTAACCAGCTTTCCCTAAACTAGTGACCTCCACTGACTGTTGGCCATGCTGCATCTGGAGTTGCATAGTTCAAAAGATATGGAGGGCACCACGTTGGGGAAGAATGCCCTAAACTGAGAGCGAAAGAACACTGCTTTGATTAACCCTCCATCTGGAGAATGCCATCTGGAGATCCCAAACTTGGGTTTCTAAAACTAGGCTGTGGGACATAGATCGCCAGGAACTAATCTCAGCTGCGGAAAAAACATGCTCCCCTCTTTATTTTTGACTCTCTTGGGTGCAGGAGTTTAATCTTAATTATTTACAATTTTTGTTTAACCCACAACAAAGACGGCTAGGTCCAATTCTAATCCTTCTAACCTCCTTTGGGGTAGGTTTGGCAGAAGGAGATAGGATCTGCCCATGCGATGCCCACCTGGTGGAAACTCTAGCTCACATGGCCCTTAACTGTAAAATGTATGATGACCTCCGCCAGCAATTTCTAGACCATCTATGTATTCCAACATGGAAACGGAGATGGAGGTTATGCGCTTCTTATTACAGGCGAAAGACCAGGAGCTCACCAAGACAGTAGCTAAGTTCCTCTATTTGATTTTTTTGTCGCCGAAGTATGCTACAGGATCCTGCCCTTGCTGGAAACCCTCAGAGATGAGGCAGATTGCTCACCTCTTCTGCTCTTTGGCGGGTGACTGTGCCGTTGGGATGGCAACGAGATTACACTAGCCTATCTATTTTAAATGTATTCTGAATGTTCTTATGTGATGCCAATAAAGGTTACTTGACTTGACTTGGGTTTCTAGCTGTTTTAGGACTACAGTTCCCATGATCCCTGACCACCGGTCCTGCTAGCTAGGGATGATGGGAGTTGTAGTCCCCAAAACAGCTGGAGATCCAAGTTTGGGAAACACTGATCTACAGGTATCTTCAACATACATACCGAGGTTGATTTCTCGGGTGTGACTCAGGTCTTCATCATGCCCTCCACGTCAGCCATGAGTCTATTTATGAGAATCCTCACCTGATCACTTGCCATTTGGCATCACACTGGTTTTTCTAGAAGCAACAGAGAGAAAATTTGCAGCACCAACCATCTTACCTGTTTCTGCTGTTGAGAAACAAAGCCTGCTGGTGCTGAAGGATTGATGGGATGGCAGAGGGCAGTGCTGAGAGAGGACTAAAAGTGGATTGTCAGTGAGTGGTGTAGTAGGGTTGCCATATTGCAAAAAGTAAAAACCAGGACTCCCTGATAGTTGTCAAGCTTTTTTAGACAAGCCCCAAAGTTGTTGAAGGGATGTGGGTGGCACTGTGGGTTAAACCACAGAGCCTAGGGCTTGCCGATCAGAAGGTCGGCGGTTCGAATCCCCGCAACAGGGTGAGCTCCCATTGCTCGGTCCCTGCTCCTGCCAACCTAGCAGTTCAAAAGCACGTCCAAGTGCAAGTAGATAAATAGGTATGGCTCTGGCGGGAAGGTAAACGGTGTTTCCATGCTCTGCTCTGGTTCGCCAGAAGCAGCTTAGTCATGCTGGCCACATGACCTGGAAGCTGTACACCAGCTCCCTCGGCCAGTAAAGCAAGATGAGCGCCGCAACCCCAGAGTCATCCACGACTGGACCTAACGGTCAGGGGTCCCTTTACCTTTACCTAAAGTTGTTGAGCTTTTAATTAACAAGAACTCCCCCCAAAAGTGATTTTTCCATTGACTCGCCTAAGATCCAGGACAAAGCGCCACCCTAGGCTGTAGCAGCTGCCCTAACCTATAACTGCTGCAGTGACTCAGAGGCTTCTAGCCACATGGAGGCTCTGTTTTAAGCTCCGGGGTGAACTGAGTCTTCCATGCATGGCTCAGGGAAGGGAAGATTTCCTCTGAAATAGCATGGGTAAAGAATTCCGTTTTGTAGTGATATTAGGGCTATATTATCCACTGCTTCTGAAACCTCTGAGGCATGACCCCTACACATTGGAAAGGTTGAAACTTATGTGTCCCAAGCCTCAGATTAGCAACTGCCATGTCAGCTTTGAAAACCAGACTTCTGGATAGGATCCGCTTTTTATTTCCCTTTTTGCTTCAGCGGCAAGAATTCCCGATCGGGAGGTCAGGCTTCCTGTGCATTATTTATGATCGTCTGCTACAGACACAGCAAATATTGGTGTGTCCCCAACCCACTTCTTATTTTCCTTGGCTCTCTGATGTTGAAACGGGTGTTTGCCACACACCAGCTCCTCAACAACTAGCCCATGGCTATCAGACTCCAGATGTGAGCAGGAGAGGGCATTGTGCATTCCAAGATGCTGGCAATGCCTACTTTCTTCTCTTGCTAGCTTAGGGAAAAGAAGACTCATCTGAGGAAGGTCTGGTAGTCCTAGAGACCTGTGGATCAAGGGCAGCTTGGGGGAAATTCTCTCGCTGGGCTTACATAAATGACAATTTAGGATTGAAGAAAAACTAAGGATACAAGGAAAGGAAACCCAGGCCATGTTGCTGTCAGGGCTAGAGTCAGAGGCAGGTCAGTATGGAAGACTCAGGGCTCTGTTGTCCACAAATTTAACTCTTTAATCAGGAAAATGGCATGCAATTCATCAATACTTCCCAGTAAGTTTTGTCCCTTTGGAGCAGTTGTCAGGACTAAAGTGTTAGAATTCCTGCTCTGTGATTGCAGTCATGGGATTTTTGTCTATCACATGATGGTATATGTTTTGACTCCACAGAGTGGGGAGTGATGGAGACAGGATGTTTGTGTTACTGTGTTCCATGAAGTGGGACTATTGTCCTTTGTTCTTTCTCTTTGCTGTCTGATGCTAGAGAGAGAGGGAGCCATGTTGCAGTGCTCTGTGTGTGTTTATATGTAAATAAAGTAGATTAGCCAAAATGCTGAGGTCTGTCATGCAAGTTGCAAAGACTCTGCGGATCCATAAGTGTGTCAGTGTCTGTTGACATCGGTCGCTATGATGTTCGGGGAGAAGAAAGCTTTTGAAGCTCCCGAACAATCGACCAGGAGGGAGAGAACATGCCAGTCGGGCATGTGTCTCTGCCAGGGTCCTACTCGAGTGTAGGCTGAACTCCTGACATAAAGGTCCCTGCCATCCACTCTTACTAGGGCTCCTCCTCTCCTGGATTTTTCCCAAGCAGTCTCAAACTGCATCTGCCCATCTCTGGCCTCTGTTATGCTCTCCTCATTATTCAGCACATTCTTGGAGACCAGGGAAGAGGAAGACTGAGACCCTACCTTCCTGCAGACTGTCTCGCCAGAGTGGTACATGCTCTGTTTATCTCCCACTTGGACTACTGCAATGTGCTCTATGTGGGGCTACCTTTGAAGGAAACTACATGTGCTGGTCCAGGGGGGAGGTTACCGTGGGGCGAGGTCCAGGACCTGAGTTGAGGGTCGGCAGACAGTCCTCCTCGGGCAAGCGGGGTCCACAGCGGGAAGCCGGACAAGGACAGGAACTCTGGGGGTAACAGGACTGGATGCTGGCCGAAACAGCTCATCAACGACGTTGCTCCCGCAACCTGGGACCGAGCTGACTGGCCTTTATCTTCTCTGAGGCCAGGGGCGGTCCAGGCCCCCAGGTGACGCGCCTCTCCTGGCCTTAAGGCGAGCACTCCTCCTGGGAGAAACCAGTTCCCTTCGGCTCTCTGCCCTGAGCCTCTGCAGTTCAGGAGAGGCTGAAGGGTTACTGGAGCCAGAGTGGATTCACCTGGTGCCTGCTCCTGAGGATCTGGCACAGGTGCAGGCACTTCAGAATCAAGGCCCTGCGCCAGTTCAGCTGGCCCTGGAGGCAGGGACTCCTGTGCAGGCTTGGATTCCTCCGGTTCAGCCTCTGAATCGGATTCCCATGCCATCACACTACAACTAATCCAAAATGCGACAGCTGGACAGGTGATTGGGACTGGCCGCAAGGACCATATAATGCTGGTCCTAAAGGATCTTCATTGGCTCACAGTGCGTTTCTGAGCACAATTCAAAGTGTTGGTACTGACCTTTAAAACCCTAAACAGACTCAAACCAGTTTACCAGAAGGAGTGTCTACATCCCCATTGTTCAGCCCGGACACTGAGGTCCAGTTCCGAGGGCCTTCTGGTGGTTCCCTCCCTGCGAGAAGTGAAGTTACTGGGAACCAGGCAGAGGGCCTTCTCAGCAGTGCCACCTGCCCTGTGAAACGCCCTCCTATCAGATGTGCAGGAGATAAAGAACTTCACAACTTTTAGAAGACACCTGAAGGCAGCCCTGTATTAGGAAGTTGTTAATGTTTGACATTTTATTATTTTTTATATTTTGCTGGAAGCTGCCCAGAGTTTCAGAGGGACACAGGTGGCGCTGTGGTCTAAACCACAGAGCCTTGGACTTGCTGATCAGAAGGTTGGCGGTTTGAATCCCCATGACGGGGTGAGCTCCCATTGTTCGGTCCCTGCTCCTGCCAACCTAGCAGTTCGAAAGCACATCAAAATGCAAGTAGATAAATAGGTACTGCACCGGGAAGGTAAATGGTGTTTCTGTGCACTGCTCTGGTTCGCCAGAGCAGTTAAACATAATAATAATATTAATATTAATTTATTATTTATACCCAACTCATCTGGCTATGCTTCCCCACCCACTCTGGGTGGCTTGCAACAAAGTATTAAAATACAGTGGTCTGTTAAACATTAAAAGCTTCCCTAAACAGGGCTGCCTTCAGATGTATTTTCTAAAAGTCTGGTAGTTGTTTTTCTCTTTGACAATCTGGTGGGAGGGCATTCCACAGGGCGGGTGCCACTACCGAGAAGGCTCTCTGCCTCATTCCCTGTAACCTCACTTCTCACAGGGAGGGAACCGCCAGAAGGCCCTTGGTGCTGGACCTCAGTGTTATGTTATGTAGTGTTATGTAGTGTTATGTAGTCATGCTGGCCACATGACCCGGAAGCTGTCTGCAGACTAACGCCAGCTTCCTCGGCCTATAGAGTGAGATGAGTGCCGCAACCCCAGAGTCATCTGCGACTGGACCTAATGGTCAGGGGTCCTTTTCCTTTTCCTTTACTGTTTCAGAAAGTGCAGATTATATAGGTCTGACTTCAACTGTGAACTGAATCACATTTCTCCCCCACCCCTCCTGCAGGCCCAAAGTCCACCCTCGCCTTTTCTCTGCTCATTCTTGAGCTGTTGACTGTTCTCTAGAGAACGGTGTCTTGTCTTTGTCATTTCCCCTTCCAGAGCTTCCTGCTTTGAGAGAGGCACTTAGCTTAGCTTGCATCTCGTCTCATGTCTGTATCACTTCCACAGATTTACGGCTCAGATCAATGGCCAGACCTGGATCCAAACTGAGCCTCTTTCCCTGTGCGTGCATCTCTAATCCCTCCCAAAGTGGAGGATCTGAGGGACCCGTTGCCAAGGGATCTTCCCAGGAGAGAAAGAGCGATGCAAACTGTCAATGGCTTTTGCTGAAAGAGGTAGCGCCTCTCCGCCGCTTTCTGAGCTGTGCCCTTCAGGTGAACTTCTCTCATCTGGAGTACTGCAGTTTTGGATGCGACGATAAGCAAGGGCATTAGCATTTCCTGGCTGGCATTTATTGGAAGGCAAAGTTTGCTTACGGAGAGTCTCTGAGGAGAGGCGGCTTGGCTTCAGCTCTTTGCCAGCGAAAGACCTTGGAGCTGAAATGTTTACTGGCAAAGCAGAATATCCTTCCTGCCTCATTCTCAGTGGAATGCCTCATGCAGTATTGGTAGAGGCTGGAAACTATCTGGTTAAGGCACTTGGAAAGAGGCAACCCCCAAGCCGACTTGCCATTCTACCTTATTTTTCGCTCCATAAGACGCACTTTTTTCCTCCTAAAAAGTAAGGGGAGCCCAGGCCTCCATTGTTGAATGTTCTGCAGCTGGAGGCTGTTTGTTTCCCCAGCGACATGTGACTGGCTGATTAGATTATCTGTCAGGAAACTGTAGAAACGGCTCCCTTTCCTTTCCTAAAGAAGCTGCAGAACTGTGAATTGAACCCCATAAAAACAGGATTCCCCCCCTTTGCAAAGTAAGCTTAACAACTTTGAGCCGATCCTCAAAAGAAGGGGCTTTTCCCCTTTGCAAAAGAAGCTGCACAACTGTGAGCTGATCCCCCCAAAACGGGGCTTTCCCCCTCTAAAAACTAGGTGCGCCTTATGGTCAGGTGCATCTTATGGAGTAAAAAATATGGCAATTCCTTTAGCCTCCCTCACATTTCTTGACATGTGGCTATGGGGCAGAAGGAGAGGGGAGAAGCATGACTATTGGGTCCTCCTCTCTGCGGCTTTTTTTTACCCCTTCTCCTGCCTCATCCCTCTTTCCTTGAGGCTTGCGTCTTTTTGACTGTAATCCTGACGCAGGGTTTATTTCTCTACTCATTTTGTAAGACCCTCTTTGTCTACAGAACATGGTAAAATTGTTGGGATTTTATCTATCCAAGCTGCTCCAGCGAGTGGTACTATGATTTGTCTACATCATGTGAGTGTCTCAGAGAGTGTGAGAAGGGAAGTCTATCTTATCTCTTCCTTCTGAGTACTATTGGAAGTTGGTTTCCCTTCTGTGTGTGTCGGAGCTCTGTACTGGTGTTCAGAGAGCACAGACGTACTGATGGAGTCTCTATATATAAGACTGTACATAAAGTAGTTTTAGAACTACAATTGAGTCTTTCCTCTGCTATGATATACCAGAAGACTGGCGTGCTCTTTTCAGGAGAGATGGGTCGCTTATTACCGGCTACTCTGGACTGAAGAAGATATACAGCCAGAGAGGGCCACCGGGGAACACTCTGGAGACTTGAGAAGTTTGCAGCCTTCCCAGGGTGTTTTTCCAACAAAAATGCTATTTAAGATAAGCAAACACACATGTAATTAAATGTTATTTTTTTGTACCTGAAGATGTTTGCATCCCAAGGAAAAGCTCTTGGCTAGGAGGCAATTCCAGGCTGCTTGTTCCGATGACAACATTTTGGAGGTCCCAGGTCGCAAGGTGGTTAGATTGGTCTCGGCTAGGGTCAGGACCTTTTCAGTACTGGCCCCGACTTGGTGGAACGCTCTGTCACAAGAGACTAGGGCCCTGTGGGACTTGACATCTTTCCACAGGGCCTGCAAGACAGAGCTGTTCCTCCTGGCCTTTGGTTTGCACTCAGTCTGAGCCTTATGTTTCCCTCCCCTTACGGTTTTGATCTATGGGCTACTTTTAAAATGAGGCTGCATTTTAAATTTCATTTTAACCTGTATTTTAAATTGGTTTTTTTCCTATTATGTTTTTACTGTAATTTTACTGGTGTTAGCCGTCCTGAGCCCGGCTCTGGCTGGAGACGGCAGGGTATAATTTTTTTTTTAATTATTATTATTATTATTATTATTATTATTATTATTATTATTATTATTATTATTATATTTTTCATGTACTGAAGTAACAAAGGACAAGAAAACAGACAACCTTTTCTTATACTGGATGTATCCCAATACGTATCCATTTCTTTATTTTATGTATTATTTTGTTTGGGATTTGAGAGCTGTATATCTGTGATGCTTTAATAAAGGAAAACACGGCGAAAGAAGGAGAAAATAGTATTGGTATTTTGGGTAGGCTGTGCAAAAGAACAGCAGGAGCGATTCATTATTTCCTCTCTCTATCTCTCTCTGCCTTTGAATGGCAGGTTTGTTTACTTTGGTGATCACAGAAGCAATGGGGGGGGAGCCTCAGTACCACAACAACCAGCAGAAATCAAACCTTCAAGCTCAGAATGTAAGCATTTATTCTGGAAATCGATGTATTCATTTCAGGAGATTGCTCCTCCTTGTCTATCAATGAGAGTTCAGTCCCAGGTAAATGCCCCATTTTGGAGAAACAGTATGAGGGACTCGAGAGAGCGGTCTGGATCCTGCTGGAAGGAAAGGGAGAGGCAAGAAGTTAACAATTTTACGACCCCTTCATGATCAGGATGGATATTCGCGTATAGAGAGAAGTGTGAAATCGGGTTATTTTTGTATTGCATTACGACTTAGGACGGCCTTCTATCTATTACTCGAAGTACATCAATACTAAGCTGCTTAAAAACTCACTGTTGCTGAGCTTCAAGTCATATAGCAATTTCTTTTCAGTTCCTTGGTGAGATCTTGGGCACTTTGGAATATAAGAACATAGGAAATTGCCTCACGCAGAGTCACTTGGTCGAGTTTAGTATTGTCCACACGGATTGGCAGCTGCTCTTCAGGCATTCTGGCAGATGACATTCGCAGCCCAACTTGGAGACCCCAAAGACCGAGGCTGGGATCTCCTGTGTGGAAAAGAGGTGTTCACAGGGTTCAAGGAATTTGTGGGTAGTTCTAAGGGTTGCAAGCAGAAAATTCAGGGGGGGGGGGATTCAGTCACACAAAGAGAAACCCTACCACTGATGAAATGTTCACCTTTAGTGCTCTGTTACCTTGACAGATCAGAAGGTCGGCGGTTCGAATCCCTGCGACGGAGTGAGCTCCAGTTGCTCAGTCCCAGCTCCTGCCAACATAGCAGTTCAAAAGCATGTCAAAGTGGGAGTAGATAAATAGGTATCGCTGTGGTGGGAAGGTAAACGGTGTTTCCGTGCGCTGCTCTGGTTCCCCAGAAGTGGCTTAGTCATGCTGGCCACATGACCCAGAAAAACTGTCTGCGGACAAACATCGGCTCCCTTGGCCAGTAAAGCGAGATGAACACGTAACATAGGACACAGGTGGCACTGTGGGTTAAACCACAGAGCCTAGGGCTTGCCGATCAGAAGGTCGGCGGTTCGAATCCCCGTGACGGGGTGAGCTCCCATCGCTCAGTCCCAGCTCCTGCCGACATAGCAGTTTGAAAAAGTGCAAGTAGATAAATAGGTATCACTGTGGTAGGAAGGTAAACATCATTTCCGTGCGCTGCTCTGGTTCGCCAGAAGCGGCTTAGTCATGCTGCCCACATGACCCAGAAACTGTACGCCAGCTCCCTTGGCCAGTAAAGCGAGATGTGCTGCAATCCCAGAGTCGTCTACGGCTGGACCTAACAGTCAGGTCCCTTTACTTTTACCTTGACCTTGACTACAGCCCAAAGGACTTGCATATCTGATTTAGTTCAACCTTCTACCTACCCCTGGAGTAGCTTATTATGTCAAAGAAGAAGAAGAAGAAGAAGAAGAAGAAGAAGAAGAAGAAGAAGAAGAAGAAGAAGAAGAAGAAATAATTAAGGATGACAACTTGGAAAAAGAAATCATAATTATTATTTTTGCTGCTGATCGCCTGATTTTTCAATAGCTCATTAAAAAGACGCAAGGCAAAAAGGTAGCAAACTGTGATAGCTATTAAGTTGTTTGAAGAAGCATCAACAGAGCCAGGAAGGGAGGAATTTACTGGCAATACACATTTTCCAGTTTCCCCCCCTGTTTTTTTTTTACCGGCACTCAATAAATTTGCTGGCAATTGGCAAGTCACTTTTTGATGGTGTTATTGAGGATGTACCAGCAATCAGAGCCAAAACGAGTAACTTGCCCCAAATTTGCAAGTCTAATGCTGCCATTGGAGAAGATACTAAAATATGATTCCCTCCCCGCTTTCCCAAACCCTTGATTGCTTCCGTTCCCTTCATTTTCATCTTGGTTTGCAACTGATAAAGTGTGACTTTGCAAATCTCAGCGGAATATCTTGGGAACAAAAGTGGATAATGACACAAACATGTATTATTTATAATATGCCGGGGATGTAGATATTTAAATAGAAGGGGGGGGGAGGAGGAATCAACTTGCCAAAAATCACGAGCAATAAAAGAAGTCCCAAATGAAGCCAAGAAAGAATCATAAATGAGAAGAAAATTAGACTCTCTTTGGACAAGAAGGCTCAGAAAATGTTACATTTGTGAGCTAAGATGAAATTCACCCAGGATTATCAACCTCATATATCCAACATGCTTAAGTCTAATTAATGCATGAAGGTGTTAAGACCCTAGAGTAAGCTGTCCTGCCAGACTTAGCTACGTCACCCCCCTCACCTTGGGAAAAAGGGTAATCAAGCCTTTGTTCTTCTGTTCAACCATGTGAACCCTACCAGTAAATAGGTCTAAGCTTGATGCTCCAAGCTCAGACCATGTGGTTTAACCAAGCCATCCTTGTGTTTCTATACAAACAATTTTGAAACATTTACCACTTTGGAACCTAAGTTTTACTGCCTGTGTTTTCTTGCTGCTGTATGGAAAAGCACATGAATCTGACCTTTGAAGAGTTTGTAAGTAAACCATTTTTAAATTACCAAACATGTGCTCTTTCTATGCAAAGGGGAACTTTGGAAGCTACTTAGATGGGGATATTTTAAAGGTCTAACAGCCTATATTTCCACGCTTTACTTTGCTGCATTTTTTTGCAATTTAAAATTTCTGCTGGGGTTCTCTCACCAAATACTTATCACCCAGCAGAATAACAAGAAAAGTGTAATTCCTCTCAGTGAAAAGGCAAATAAATGAATCAGCTCAGACAGGATTTTTTTTTTTTTAATTTAAGGTCCTGGAATCTATTTTGAGGGATTCATTGCTTTCCACAAGGAGCACACATATTTTTTCTTGCTGTTGCTCTGGGTTAAATAGGTTAAGTACCTACGGGACCACCTCTCCTGGTATGTCCCATGGAGGACCTTACGGTCTTCAAACAAAAACATCTTGGAGGTCCTGGGCCACATGGAGGTTAGGCTGGCCTCAACCAGAGTCAGGGCTTTTTTGGCTGTGGCCCTGATCTGGTGGAACGCTCTGCCACAAGAAACCAGGGCCCTGCGAGACTTGACATCATTCTGCAGGGCCTGCAAGACAGAGCCAGGCCTTTGGCCAAGGCACAGTCTGACCTCCTCCTTTGGTAATCATCATAGAACTCTAGCCCAATGGTTGCCATTAATTTGATTTTGAATTGATTTTGGAATGAATTGATTTTAGAATGCTGTGTTACTTTTATTGTTGTTAGCTGCTCGGAGCCCAGCTTTGGCTGGGGAGGGCGGGATATAAATAAGTTGTTGTTGTTGTTGTTAAGTTGGTTTCTGACCCTACAAAACCTGCTTCCTAGATGAATGCCAATGTCACAAGCGGCAATACCTCCATCACAAGAAGTCCTCCTTCGGTTTGCTTTTGAATCCATCAAGAGACAGTTGTCTGCCTATAGCTTCACCTTGTGAGAGCCAGTGTGGTGTAGTGGTTAAGAGCGGTGGACTCGTAATCTGGGTAACCGGGTTCGCGTCTCCGCTCCTCCACCTGCAGCTGCTGGGTGACCTTGGGTCAGTCACACTTCTCTGAAGTCTCTCAGCCCCACTCACCTCACAGACTGTTTGTTGTAGGGGAGGAAGGGAAAGGAGAATGTTAGCCACTTTGAGACTCCTTCGGGTAGTGATAAAGCAGGATATCAAATCCAAACTACTACTACTACTACTACTACTACTACTACTACTACTCTTCTTCTTCTTCTTCTTCTTCTTCTTCTTCTTCTTCTTCTTCTTCTTCTTCTTGTCTAAGATGTCTACTTTCTTGACAAAGATCCCATGGCTGATTCCAGCTTCCACCAATCTCAGCATGTTGTTGGACTACAACGCCCATGATCCTCAAGCTCCAGCATGACCAGTGCTTAAGGACGATGGGAAGAAGAAGAAAAAGAAGAAGAAGAAGAAGAAGAAGAAGAAGAAGAAGAAGAAGAAGAAGAAGAAGAAGAGTTTGGATTTGATATCCCGCCTTTCACTCCCTTTAAGGAGTCTCAAAGTGGCTCACAATCTCCTTTCCCTTCCTCCCCCACAACAAACACTCTGTGAGGTGAGTGGGGCTGAGAGACTTCAGAGAAGTGTGACTGGCCCAAGGTCACCCAGCAGCTGCATGTGGAGGAGCGGAGACGCGAACCCGGTTCCCCAGATTATGAGACTACCGCTCTTAACCACTACACCACATTGGCTCACATCACTTTGTCTATCTTGGCTTGTTATCCTTTATATAAAATTTTTGCGACTGTACAGGACTAAGGCACAGGCTACCGAATAAGTAGAGATTTCATTTCACCTGATGTAGCTTTCCGCACTTCTTCAAAATAACACCCCCCCCCCAGCCAAAATCCTCTTCTAAAGAAGTACTAGGGGAAAACTACAGTGCGGTGTAATGGTTTGGGTGCTGGACTATGACCTTGGTGACCAGGGCTCAAATCTCCACTCAGTCACTGTTAAAATTCAAGCTCCGTGATTGCAGTCATGGGATTGTTGTCTATCACATGACGGTGCATGTGATAGACAACAATCCCATGTGACAAGAGACAGGATGTGTTTTACTGTGACAAGAGACAGGATGTGTTTTACTGTGTTCTGTGAAGTAGGACTGTTGTCCTTTTTTCTCTTTGCTGTCTGATGCGAGAGAGAGAGGGAGCCATGTTGCAGCGCTCCGTGTGTGTTTATATGTAAATAAAGTAGATTAGCCAAAATGCTGAGTTGCTGAGGTCTGTCACACGCATGATGCGCAAACTCTGCAGATCCCTAAGTGTGCTGGTGTTGGTTGGCATCGGTCGCTGTGATGTTTGGACAGAAGAAAGCTTTTGAAGCTCCCGAATGATTGACCAGGAGGGAGAGAACATGCTAGTTGGGCATGTGTCTCTGCCAGGGTTCTACTCGAGTGTAGGCTGAACTCCTGATAGTCACATGGAGTTGAAGCTCACTAGGTGACGAAAGGCCAGCCACAGTGTCTCAGCCTAACCTCCCTCACAGGGTTGTTGTGGAGATAAAATGGGGAGGAAGAGAACCCTCTTTGGGGGAAAGGTGGGGTGGAAATGCAACAAAAATAAATATTCTGCCTTGGCCAGACCATTACTGGAATACCGTGTCCAGTTCTGGGCACCACAATTTAAGGGGGATGTTGACAAGCTGGAAGGTGTGCGGAGGAGGCCAACCAAGATGATCAAAGGTCTGGAAACCAAGCCTTATGAGGAACAGTGGAGGGAACTGGATATGTTTATCCAGGAAATGAGGAGCGAGCGAGAGAGAGAGAGACGAGATGAGAGCCATCTTCAAATATCTGAAGGACTGTCACATGGAAGAGGGAGCAAGCTTGCTTTCTCCTGTTCTGGAGGGTAGGACTCGAACCAATGGCTTCAAGTTGCAAGGAAGGAGATTCCGACTAAACATTCTGAAAAACGTTCTGACAGTAAGAGCTGTTTGACAGTGAAACAGACTCCCACAAGAGGCGATGGACTCTCCTTCCTTGGAGGTTTTTTAATTCCGATGGCAATCTGTCATGGATGCTTCAGCTGCTATGGATGAAGCAAACTTGTTTTCTCCTGCTTCACTTAATAGATTGAAATTTGGGGGTAGAAAAAAAAGAAAAGAAAAAAAGAAACAACAACAGACATCTGAAACAATGTACAGTGGTACGTTGGTTTACAACCATAATCCATTCCGGAGGTCCATTTGTAAACCAAAACAGGTTGCAACCCAAGGCGTGCTTTCACCAATGGGGCCTCCAATTTTATTTGTCCATATTCCAAAAAAAGAAAAAGAAAAAAGGGTTGTAATCCAAAAAAAGGTTGCAAACCAGGACACGCACTTCCAGGTTTGAAGTGTTTGTAATCCACAACGTAAGCAAACCAAGACGTATGCAAACCAAGCTACCACTGTTACTTATAAAAATGTTACTTATAAAAATGTTACATTAATACAAAGTTACTAATATACAGTCATACCTCATGTTACGTTTGCTTCATGTTACATTTTTTCAGATTGCGTCCCGCAGCGACCCAAAAGTACTAGAAAGGGTTACTTCCGGGTTTCGTCGCTCGTGCATGCGCAGAAGTGCTAAAGCACGCTTCGCGCATGCGCACAAGCGCCAAATCTTGCTGTGCACCTGTGCAGATACGCCGCTTCAGGTTGCAGACTTTTCATGTTGCGAACGGCCTCTGGAACGGATCCCGTTCGCAACCAGAGGTACCACTGTATAGAAATCAGTATCACACCCTATCTCTCAGCCTCCGGTTTCTCAACATGGCTCCAATCAAGCTCTCAGCTCACCAACGAAAACCTCACAGCAAGAAGAGATCCTGGAAAAGGTGGCCGTTTCCCCAGCCTTCCACTCTAAAATTGCTTTTCATGGGCACTCCCTCAGGCTGCCCACAGCTGTGGCCCATGCAGCTGCACACCCAGTTCCAAGGACAGCAGTGGAGTTTCCCAGGTGGTCCAGAGGATGGGGCAAGGCTTGGGCAAACACCTGCCAAGGACTCTTCAGTTGTGATCCCTGCTGTGCAGGGGGGTGGACTAGATGATCCTTAGGAACCCTCTTCTAATTCTAGAATTCTGTTAGGATTGCCACCTTTGTTCTGGCAAAATACAGGACAGGGCAGGGCTGTTGGGGGATGACCCCCCACCCCAAATCTGGTGCTGAAGTGACTTCAAAGCAATCCATTGCCATCTATTGCAGCCTAACAGGGTGGCCCCTGGGGAATTTGTCACACATAAACATGACTTTGTAAATCTGTCTGTGCTTGGCTTTCTTCTTCTTCTTCTTCTTCTTCTTCTTCTTCTTCTTCTTCTTCTTCTTCCTCCTCCTCCTCCTCCTCCTCCTCCTCCTCCTCCTCCTCTTCTTCTTCTTCTTCTTTAGTCCTTTAGTCGTGTCTCACTCTTCATGACCCCATGGACCAGAGCACGCCAGGCACTCCTGTCTTCCACTGCCTCCCGCAGTTTGGTCAAACTCATGCTGGTGGCTTCGAGAACACTGTCCCACCATCTCATCCTCTGTCGTCCCCTTCTCCTTGTGCCCTCCATCTTTCCCAACATCAAGGTCTTTTCCAGGGAGTCTTCCCTTCTCATGAGGTGGCCAAAGTATTGGAGCCTCAGCTTCAGGATCTGTCCTTCCAGTGAGCACTCAGGGCTGATTTCC
The DNA here is from genome assembly GCF_964234715.1 of Podarcis melisellensis. Taxonomy (NCBI): domain Eukaryota; kingdom Metazoa; phylum Chordata; class Lepidosauria; order Squamata; family Lacertidae; genus Podarcis; species Podarcis melisellensis. The sequence continues at coordinate 11,396,657 of NC_138530.1, read as the reverse complement.
TTAAGAATGGATAGGTTTGATCTTCTTGCAGTCCATGGGACTCTCAAGAGTCTCCTCCAGCACCATAATTCAAAAGCATCCATTCTTCGGTGATCAGCCTTATTTATGGTCCAGCTCTCACTTCCGTACATCACTACTGGGGAAACCATAGCTTTAACAATACGGACCTTTGTTGGCAAGGTTGGCAAGGAACTTTGTCCCCTTTGTGGATCACTGCCTTGTCATGGTGAAGGGGCTTAAATAACTCAGAGAAGCTATGAGCTATGCCATGCAGGGCCACCCAAGACGGACAGGTCATAGTGGAGAGATTTGACCACACGTGATCCACCTGGAGCAGGAACCGGCAAGCCACTCCAGTATCCCTGCCAAGAAAACTCCATGGACAAAGCTTGGCTTACCCAGAGCTTAAATGCATGACCTTTCACACAGACTTCCACACGCCTGCATTTGGAGTGGACCCCTAACTTGGCACAGAGAGGGAGAGAGAGAGATATGGGGGGCATTTGTCCCCCTAGATCAGGTAAATAAGTTAAAATACCGTATTTTTCACTCTATAAGACGCACCAGACCATAAGACGCACCTAGTTTTTGGAGGAGGAAAACAAGAAAAAAAATATTCTGAATCTCAGAAGCCAGAACAGCAAGAGGGATCACTGCACAGCGAAAGCAGCAATCCCTCTTGCTGTTCTGGCTTCTGGGATAGCTGCGCAGCCTGCATTCACTCCATAAGATGCACACACATTTCCCCTTACTTTTTAGGAGGGAAAAAGTGAGTCTTATAGAGCAAAAAATACGGTACTTAACTAATTGACCTACTGAGTCACAGATTGGTCCGAATATACCCACAAATAAGCCACACCTTTAAAATTCAGGGCGGTAGTTCTTGGAGGCGGGTGCGCAGTTCCGAATATAAGACACTTTAACTTTTCACAGTCAGAATTTGGAAAAAAAAGGGTGGCTTATATTCGGGCCAATACGGTAGGTTAGGGACGCTGGTGGCGCTGTAGGTTAAACCACAGAGCCTAGGACTTACTGATCAGAAGGTCGGTGGTTCGAATCCCCATGACAGGTGAGCTCCCGTTGCTCAGTCCCTGCTCCTGCCAGCCTAGCAGTTCGAAAGCGCATCAAAGTGCAAGTAGATAAATAGGTACCGCTCCAGCGTTTCCGTGCACTGCTCTGGAAGCGGCTTAGTCATGCTGGCCACATGACCCGGAAGCTGTACGCCGGCTCCCTCGGCCAATAAAGCGAGATGAGCGCCGCAACCCCAGAGTCCTCCGCAACAGGACCTAATAGTCAGGGGTCCCTTTACCTTTAAGGTAGGTTCTGCCAAACCACCACCCCCCATTTCTGCCTATGCCCATGGAGAGACAATATCTGAAATACAGCTGTAACAATACAGGACGTAGCATTTTACATTGAATAGGGGACAATCCTGTATTATGAAGGATAGGTGTCAAGTCCTAAATTTTGTAATTCGATGATTCAGTGCTAGACGGAGCGCCTGTAGGCCAAGCCCGCGAGGTGGCGCCTGCGAGCCGCGCCTCCCTCTCTCTCGCCCCCCCAGCTCCCCCCCCCCAGCATCGCACGTGGTTCACCACCTCCCAGCTGAAAAGCCGCGCGCCGCCTCACTTTCGCTCTCACTCTCACTCTCGCCCGGCCAACGTGGACCGCGCCGCGGGCGCAGCGCCTGCCCAGGGCGCCGGACCAGACCCTCCCGTGCCCAATGCGCGCTCTGGGCATCCCGTGGCTCCGAGAGCGCCGCTCGGAGCGTCCGCAGGGAGCCGGTTGCGCGGGCTGAATCGGGGCGAGGCCCGGCTGCCCGGGACGGAGGAGGAGGAAGAAGAGGAGGAGGAGGATGGCTGCCAGGGACGAGCCTAGTTGAGAAGCGGGCAGCGCCCTTTCCTGAGCTGCAACGGAGGAAGGAGAGGGCGGATCGGTGCCCCAGCGCACGGATTCTCCCGGAGCAACGTGGGGAGGGTCCGGTTCTCTCTCGGATCTGTGCCTCTTTCCCGCTTCTCCAGACCCCGGTCTCCAAAGCTGCGTTGCCCAGACTGGGGAGTGGGGCGCAAACCTGCCCTTGGTCCGCATCCTCACGTACAAAAGACCCGCGTGTCGCCTTCCCGCGCTCGCTGCGTCCGGAGAGGGCGCGTGGGCGTGTTGCAGGATTTAACAGAAAGGCGACCTGCAAGCAAGGGAAAGTCCTCGAGTCCTGTCCGGGGGGATCTGGCAAAGAGACTCGGATCGTGCCACTCCCGGATCCCTGCTTCCGAGAGAGGTCTGGCGCCGGAGCAGATGCGGAGCAAGCCCTGACTTTCGCGGAGCAGAAGGACGCGAGGAGACACCCTCTCTGCGCCTCCTTTGGGAAAACAGGCTGGGAGGCGCTGGGTGAGCGACCCTTCTCTACCCGGCAGCGCTAAGGATCCTTTGGGGCGGCTCCACTTTGTTTGCAAAGAGCCGGACTTGGGAGGGGCGCGTGGACTCGCCCCACTCGTGATCGCGCCGCGTGGCTCGCAAGTTCGTAGGCGCGGGGGGCACTGTGAAACTCCTTAGCGCGCACGGGTATATATATATGTGTGTGTGTATTTTTCCTGTTGAATTGGGAAGATCCACTAAACTCTGAGGCTGAAGCTGTGCGGGAACACCCCAGCTCCTTGTTACACCCCCCCAGGCACACACACAACAAAGATTTTGCTGTTTTACGGCTCCTTCCGCCCAGGTACTGTTCTAAGCGCAGACTCAACAACCGGATCGGAGGATTGAAGATTCCTTATCTTCTCTCTGTCTCCCCCCACCTCTAAAATAATTTGCAAGGATGTCTTTGTCCTTCCTTCTGAGCAAGCCACAATAGCTTGGGGGAAAGCACCCCCCCTTCACTTTGCTCTTTACTGCATTCCGAAGTCACTCCGGTTTCTCGGAGAGGAACAGTCCCGACTGACTTAAAGGCGGTGTTTTCGAGATCTGAGGCTTGAGGGTCTTGGTGGAATACGGAGTGCAACGACATCCCCCCCTCCCCATCCTAGGCAGGCGATCCCGGAGCCACTTGGGCCGCCGGCACCATGTCTAAGGTGGCGACTCCGTCCGGATCCGCACCTGGAGCCGGGGCGTCGGCGTCCGGCTCGGAAAGTTGCGCGGCGGGTGTGGCCGAAGACCTCTCCAAGGTGTCGGACGAGGAGCTGCTCAAATGGACCAAGGAGGAGCTGATCCGGAGCTTGCGCAAGGCGGAGTCGGAGAAGATGAGCGCCATGCTGGACCACAGCAATCTCATCCGCGAGGTCAACCGGCGCCTGCAGCTTCACCTGGGCGAGATCCGGGGACTTAAGGTACACACCTGGGAGAGAGGGGATGGAGAGGGGAGGCCAGGGAGGGAGTAGTCTAATTTCTGCCGGGTGTCAGAGAGGCAAGATGTTTCTGTCTTCCCAGCTCTAGGAATCACAGCTGGGGAGAGAGATCTGTTTGGCCACTGGGAGAATATCCTGGATGCAGTTCCCTCCAATAATTTTTAAAAATATAGGAGCTAGCCGACCTGATTGGAAGAGTCCGTGACCAGAAGGAGGATTATCAGGAAGAATGGAGGAAATTTAAAGAATACTTAGTTAAATATGTTAAGTTAAATTAACTGGAAAAGCTTGCAAATACCAGATAGGTCTAGGATTTAAATATGTAATGGGATGAATTAATATGTTTAATGCTGAATTGGAAAGAAAGAAAGATGTTAAGTGATTAAGTTAGTTTTATAAGAATATTGGTTTTGGAAAACCGTTAAAATGATATACACTGAAATTCAACCAGGGGGATACGAGGCAGTCACTTAACAATGTTACTAAGTTTGGTTCCAATACGGATGAGATTTATGTTTGTTTGTTTGTTTATTGATTTTTTGGAAAATCAATAAAAATTTTCAAAAAAAGAATTTTAAAAAATGTCTTTAGGTGGAGAATCCAAATGGCATCTATCTCTCTCACTTGCTTCCCAATGGGAAGTTCTTCTCTTGAATTACTGAACAGCTGCTGGGAGACTTTCCACCCGGGAGATTCATCTGTCTCCCATTCTGTTGTCTCCAAAATCTGCCAGCTGAGATTGGTTTGCCTCATGCTAGTGTTGCCTCTGCCTCTTTGCCGTGAAAACAATGTTTCCTTGGTCTTAGATGCCAGCCATCCCTCTCCAAAAAGAAACAAACAGTTATTGCTTCGATTGCTAGGACTCACAGAATCGTAGCGTTGGAAGGGACCCCAAGGGTCATCTAGTCCAACCCCGTGCAATTCCGGAATCCTACCCTGGGTGGGCTTGAACCACCAACCTTCTGGTTAAGAGCCAGGCACTCTGACCCATTGCGCCGCAGAGGTGCCTCAGTCCCAGAGCATGTGGAGTAAGGTTAATGTGTAACCTTTGAGAATGTGCAGAGTGCAGTCAGCACTGAGTGATGGGTTAGGAACAGCTTAAGGTCACCCAAGTGAGGTTCATGGCTGAAGTAGGGATTTGAACGCTGGTCACCCAGGTCCTAGTCCATGCCTCTAACCACTATGCCACACTGCCTCCCAATGCATGTTGGAGAATGTCCCTTGGAGAATGTTCAGAGGTCAGGAGGTGATGGTCTAGTGCATTGGGGGCAGTGACCGCCTACATATGTCTCCCCTCCCTAATTCCTTGAATGCAAATAGACCTAATGGACGCCTCAGTTCTTCTTCCCCTACCCCTGAAGGCACCATTTCTTCCAGCCATTGTAGAAGATGAATCTTCCTGGCCATCTTCTGGCCTTCAAAAACAGATTTTGGCATATCCCCTGTAAATGTGTTGCATATAGATTATGATTTTGGGGGCCTTAAGAGTACTTGGTCTCCATTTAACAGATCCTTGCTCCCCGCCTGGAAAGTTTATCAGATGTCAAGTTGATTACTGGTTAAACTGGAAAGAGACTCTGTAAGTAGAGTCGGGGGGGGGGGTGCCCTGAGTCTTTTGATATTCTTGCTTCATGGTTTGGACCCCCAGCCTTGAGCCCATGGGAGAATAAGGAGAGCCCTGCTGGCTCAGACTGGAGGTTATAGATCAGGCTTCCTCAACCTCGGCCCTCCAGATGTTTTGAGACTATTATTATTATTATTATTATTATTATTTATACCCCGCCGATCTGGCTGGGTTTCCCCAGCCAATTTGGGCAGCTTCCAACACAATCTTAAAATACAGTGATGCTTCAAACATTAAAAGTTTCCCTAAACAGGGAACAGACTACAATTCCCATCATCCCTGACCACTGGTCCTGCTAGCTGGGGATCATGGGAGTTGTAGTCCAGAAACATCCGGAGGGCTGAGGTTGAGGGGGCCTGTTATAGATAATAGAATCCTGGAGTTGGAAGAATCCTGCGGCTCATCTAGTCCAACCCCCTGCAATGCAGCTGTCCCGTATCGAGATTGAACCTGCAACCTTGGCGTTATCAGCAGCATGCTCTAAATGAGCTATCCAGGTCCATTTTCTCCTGCATCCTGTTTTCTGAAACAGCCAGCCAAATGTCTCTGGGCAACCAGAAGGCAGGGCATGAAGGCAGTAGCCCTGTTCTGGCATTGCTCCCCATCAAACCAATGTTTGGTGGTATACTGCCTGGAGGCTCTGTTGAGCCAGTGGTGTAGCGTGGGTTGTCAGCACCCGGGGCAAGGCAAGTAATTTGCGCCCCCCTAACCCTAACCCCCAGATGTTGTGCCCGGTGCGCCGGCCCCCCCTGCACCCCCCACGCTACACCACTGTGTTGAGCTGTCCTATGCACCAGGGACAAACTCTTTTTCAGAGTGCTTATCCCTTCCTAGCCAAATCAGCATTATCTATGCATAAGAGGGAGGGGCGGCAGGCCTGGGGTGGCCCCAGGGTTTGCAGAATTGCCCCCCTAAAACAAAAACAACTTAGGGGGGGAAATCTGTTTTAGAAACCACCTCATTGGACTGAGTATGCTGAGGATCTGCTGCAGGAGATAGGAAGTGGAATGGAGTATCTTGCAAAAGGGCATGGCTGGCTGCTTGGAGCACTGAACAGGAGTATTCCACGCTGCACCATTTTGTTGCAGGTCCCACTTATCATGACTAACTGTTACTTTATTGCCAGAGCGAGGGCTTTACTATTAGGAACTTTTTTTTCCATCTAGGGAGAAAATCCACTTTGGAATCCATTATCGGAATCCTTAATGCACAGTGGATTTTTTGCAGGAGATGATGTCTGAGTAGGAGCCTGAACATTGTGTCTGCTTAAGGAGCTTCTGCCTGCAATAATTTCTCCACCGTAGAATTTGCATTGCCACATGATCTTCTTTTTTCATAATTAAAACATGTGTCCTCTTTGCCTATTCTACCCTGGAGGAAAGATGCTCTGTCGGAATGGGGTGTTCATTGGCTGGCACAGGGGAGGTGGGAATATGAGGGGCACTTGGAAAGACTGATAATGGATGGCTGAAAAATATTAGCGCCAAACCAGGGAAATCTGTGGCAGTTGGGAATATGCCACTCCTGAGATGCTGCTCTGGCTTTGCTTATTACTTACCACTCTGCCCTTCCTCTAAGAAACTTCTCTGTCTGCCCCTTGCATCAGTCTCTGACATTTCCAGTCCAAAAAATGTCTGGATGGAAAAACCCCTCCTAGCTTGGCATTCTGAAGAGCCAACAGCCTGAGTCTATATAGAGCATCTTCCCACTTTTATGTGGTCCAGCTTAGATGCATGGGACTAGACCTGCTTAGCCCCTGCAGCTGAAATGAGGCAGTGCAGTGGTTCGATTCAGGTGTCAGACAGAGCTGGGAACCCCAAATCTGAATCCCGCTTCAGCTGTGAAGCTCATGGGGTTAACTTGGGCCAGTCATTTTCTGGGCTGTTGTGAGGCTAAAGGAGGGGATTTTGTGTGTGTGTTTGGAGAACTATATGATGTCTTGATCTTTTTGGGGAAAGGGATGAATTGAATTTTATTATTACGGTCACAGACCAGTTCCGGCTCACTTACAATGCCAGGAAAATCATAAAACACAACAGGAATACATTGAATTGCGATTGGGTATAACAGAGACAATTCAGATATAGCGGCAGTTAAAATATATATTAAATCTTGATCACTAAAATATAACCTAAAATTGTCATTTAAAACCTTAGTCATTTTGGTAGTACCGCTTGTTCCCTAAGTTTTATGGCAGTCACACAATCAGCCCTGAGTGCTCACTGGAAGGACAGATCCTGAAGCTGAGGCTCCAATAATTTGGCCACCTCATGAGAAGAGAAGACTCCCTGGAAAAGACCCTGATGCTGGGAAAGATGAAGGGCACAAGGAGAAGGGGACGACAGAGGACGAGATGGTTGGACAGTGTTCTCGAAGCTACCAGCATGAGTTTGACCAAACTGCGGGAGGCAGTGGAAGTCAGGAGTGCCTGGCGTGCTCTGGTCCATGGGGTCACGAAGAGTCGGACATGACTAAAAAACAACAAATGGATTATTATGTGTGCTGTACCCTAATGCAGTCCCCACTTGTCAAGAAAGGCAGAGGAGAAGAAACTGTGGAAAGGAAGGTGGAAAAAAATATATCTTCACCCTCCTCCCTCCGCAGAAAAGTTCTTTCCGGGTGGTTATATTTAGTGACATCTCCAGTTGACTATTGATCCAGCCGGCGGAGGAGGGATATAAAACTTTGAAATGATGCACTCAATTGACCTGGTGACAAGCAGGGCAGGTAGAAAGAGGAAGGGCGAACTAGGAACGGCTGCCGAACTTCGCACTTGGGTCATTTCAGGAGACCAAGGAAGCAGCCTGATACCAAGTCAGGCAAATGGCCCATCAGAGCTCAGAAGTGCCTACACTGGTTGGCAGCAGCTCTCCAGAGTTTCAGGACTTTGGGGACCTTCCTAGTCCTTTCTGGAGATACCCTGATATTGAACCTCTGATGCTCTGCATGCAAGATGCTCCTCTGTAGGCTATTTTTTTTTCACCTGTAAAGGGGGAAATTTGGAGAATCTCTTGGAGTGAAAAAAGCAGCTCGCAGAGGGCAATTTTGAACGGGAAAATTTCCGAAGGGTTAAGTAGTCCATCTTCTGGATCACAGTAAATGTTACATTCCCCCCTCCACACCGGTATTCCTTCTTTTCATAAGGGTAGCGCCTGGGGATGTAGCTTTTAATTCATTACAGCTGCCGTCTTCTGGCGTAGGGTTGCTTCCAGGGGACATTCAAAACATAGCGTGAAGGACTTCACTGGACCCGACCTTTCCAAAGGCCAGTGCAGGAGTTTCCTTGGTGTCCGCAAATTGCAATCTTCTTTGGAGTTTGCTTAGGGACGTGGGTGGCGCTGTGGGTTAAACCACAGAGCCTAGGACTTGCTGATCAGAAGGTCAGCGGTTCGAATCCCCGCTACGGGGTGAGCTCCCGTTGCTCGGTCCCTTCTCCTGCCAACCTAGAAGTTCGAAAGCACATCAAAGTGCAAGTAGATAAATAGGTACCGCTCTGGTGGGAAGGTAGACGGCATTTCCGTGCGCTGCTCTGGTTTGCCAGAAGCGGCTTAGTCATGCTGGCCACATGACCCGGAAGCTGTACGCCAGCTCCCTCGGCCAGTAAAGCGAGATGAGTGCCGCAACCCCAGAGTCATTCATGACTGGACCTAATGGTCAGGAGTCCCTTTACCTTTACCTGATGTGCTCCTGATTTTTATTAGCTTTCCTCCTGTTGATGCCATTTTAAAACACCTTCACATTAAAGGCTAAGGCAGGGGGCGGCAATTATTTTTAGCTACGGGCTGGTCCACTGTCCCTCAGACCTTGGTGGCAGGTGAAGCAGCACCGGGGGGCGGGAAGCTGGAAGAAGAGGCAAGGGGGGCAGGCACTACTCACCCCCAGCCCCAGTCCTTAACTTCCCTGGGGCTGCCACCACCACCTGCTGCTGTTTCTTGTGGGTAGGCAGAGCGAGCTCATCCGCTTCGCTCTCTGGCCCACAGGAGCACCAGGGTGGCGTTTGGGGAGGGGGAGATGAGCGGCGCAAAAGGGCTGGCTCCGGAGAGGGGCTGCTTAAAATGGTGCTCAGCCAGCTCAGCCCAGTCCCCTTCCTCCTCTAGGCAGGGCGAGGAGAAGATAGGAGGAGGGAGGGAGGAGGCGCCGCTGTTGTGTGTGTGACGGAGAGGTGGGGGGAAATGGAATAGCGCGGGGGGGGGGAAATGGCGCAGTCCGAGCGAACAGAATCTTCACGCCGATCCACAGACAGTCCGCTGGCTGGATCCTGAAGGCAATTGGGCCTGATCTGACCCTCAGACCTTAGTTTGCTGACCCCTGGGCTAAGGCATATTTATTTATTATTTTTTAATTAATTTTTTATTAATTTTCAACGTATCATTTTCAACAATAATTAAACATACAGTGGCACCTCGGGTTAAGTACTTAATTTGTTCTGGAGATCCGTTCTTACCCTGAAACTGTTCTTAACCTGAAGCACCACTTTAGCTAATGGGGCCTCCTGCTGCTGCCGTGTCACCGGAGCACAATTTCTGTTCTCATCCTGAATGAAAGTTCTTAACCTGAGGTACTATTTCTGGGTTAACGGAGTCTGTAACCTGAAGCGTATGTAACCTGAGGCATTTGTAACCTGAAGTACCACTGTACTTTAACTTCTTATACAATTTATTTTACTTCCATCAATCACATCTGAAAAATTTCCAATCTAATTACTTAATTTACATTTCTTATTTTCATTATTACATTTAAATCTCATATCTAATACCTCTCTTCTTTGCAATATTTCATATATTTCTCCTTACAAAACTTCTTGTAGCCCTACTAGCGTAATTTGTTGATTACAATTGCTCTTCAAATAGTTCGTATATTTCTTCCAATCTTCTGTAAATCTCTGGTCCTGCAGGTTTTGAATCCTTCCTGTCTTTTTATCCTATTCTGCTTAGTCCATTAATTTTATCTGCCATTCTTCTTTCTTTGGTATTTCTTCTTGCTTCCATTTCTGAGCCAACAATACTCTTGCCGCTGTGGGCTAAGGCATATTTAACATCACTAAGGAGACTCTTGAGAAGATCAAACCTCTTCATACTGAAGGAAATCAACCCTGAGTGCTCACTGGAAGGACAGATTGTGAAGCTGAGGCTCCAGTACTTTGGCCACCTCGTGAGAAGAGAAGACTCCCTGGAGAAGACCCTGATGTTGGGAAAGATGGAGGGCACAAAGAGAAGGGGGCGACAGAGGACGAGATGGTTGGATAGTGTTTTCGAGGTTACCAGCATGAGTCTGACCAAACTGCGGGAGGCAGTGGAGGACAGAGGTGCCTGGCGTTCTCTGGTCCATGGGGTCACCAAGAGTCGGACATGATTAAACGACATATTCCTATATTGCAGGAGATTGGAGTAGATGAACCTCAGAGTCCCTTTGAAGGAATGGGTTTCTGTGCAGTCAGTTTAAAACTGACTCGAACCCCGCCTCCCTCTGCGTAGCTCCCGGACGGGAGGGAAGGATGTCAAATGACACCGAGGGTTGGTTCCAAGAAAGAGTTTATTCTGCTCTCTTGATAGCAGAAGGCACTTGTGTGGTCAGTCCACAGCAAGTCCAAAGAAATGAGAAATTTCATGCAGTATATATATCCTCCAGGCACCCTCTCCCCCTTCCCCAGAAATCCAACCATGTCAGCCTATGTACGCAGGTTGACATCACATATGTTCCTGCTCTGGTATTCTTAACTATAAAAGGGTATTCTTTTCTGTACTTCTGACCATAAAAGGATCTTCCTGTTCCTACTCTTATCTTGGAGCAAGAGGTCATCATCTCCGAGAACACACTCTGGCGCTGTTCCCAGACTGGGTCTGTGCGTTTTTGTGGTCAGGACGTAAGATAAGGCACAGACGTTTCTTCCCTGTTCTACTGGTACAGTCAAGGCCATACTTGCCATCACAAACTGATAAAGGAGAGGGCTCTGAGCATTTGTTTATACAGCTGAGCCTTTTGACTCAAGAGCTCAAGTTTATGCATTTTAGAAATGCTAAGAAGAAAAGGGGAGAGGGGGTTCGAGTCAGTTTTAAACCGACTGCACAGAAACCCATTCCTTCACCTTCTGTGATTCTGTTTTTGCTGCAAGTCTTGGCCGCAACGCTGTGCAGACAGAAACTGTATTCTAACCCCACTTTCCTGGGAGTAAGCTTAATTAAATTCAATAGGGATTAGAGATGAGAGCTAATTTTGTGCTGAAAGTCATGCTCCCAGCTCCCTGTAGTCCACCAATTTCAATAGATCTACTTTTGAGTATAACTTGGTGGGATACTAAGAAGTTAAGCCAGGCTCTCCTGTACAGTAGTTTGCAAATTCTGCTTGGTTTTTTCCCTCCTCACTGGAGTCTTGAAAGGTTTTGATAGAAGAGGGGGAAAAGAGGGATTAGCCTCAATTCCTACCTCTGGCTCTCCTGATATTGTTCTTTCTCCTAGAGAAAAAAGGTAGGTAGCAGAAGATTTATTTAACACTGTAGCTGGAAGACAGGCTAAATCTGTTCCTCTACCCATTTTACAAGGAAGATAGAAAAGCTTCATAGATTTTTCTTCCTAAGGGTGGACTGTTGAGTTAAGCTCGCGTTTTATCACCCACTGATTATTCTTCCTGGAATTCTTTCTACAAAAGGATAGTCACTGGTATTATTATTATTTTTTTATAAACCTTGACTGTACTGAGTTTGTGTTGGCCCAAAATATATTTCTGCAGTAAAGGCCAGCGGTCTGCAGCTTAAAAGGAACCGTAAAGATGGACTATCATGACTTTTTTGTTTGTTTCGAAGATGCAGTAGAACTTCCTCTGGAGTGATTCTAGCACACTGGCGGCCCAGTTTGCACTTTCAAGTAGCAAAACATCATTTGCAACAATCCTCTAAACACTACGTGCTTTTAAAAGAGTTTTAAATTTAATTTTCAGTGATTGATTACAGTTTCTACAATTCAAGATGTACCGTATTTTCCCGTGTATAAGACGCCCCCGTGCATAAGACGACCCCTATTTTTTAAACCCAAAATTAAGAAATTAAGTTGTTTAGCTTTTTGTGGGGTTTTATAAATAAAAATTTACTTGCTTGCTGACTTACAGATGTCAAGGAAATAAACAACTATTTGTCTTTTAGAAGACATCTGAAAGCAACCCTGTATTGGGAAATGTCTAATGATAAAACAAATGTCTCATGTTTTACCATTTTTTATGGTAAGCCGCCCAGAGTGGCTGGGGAAACCCAGCCAGATGGACGGGTAGTAAATATTATTATAATAAATTATAATAAATATTACTATGATGATGAAGGCATCTGCACCAGCATGGCCTGATGCCTTCATCTGCCCCAGTTGCAACTCAAAATGTCTCTCCTGTATCAGTCAGTCTCTACAGCCACAGCAGGGCTGTAATTCTCCAACCGTTTGACTTCACCCCTGAAGGCACACTCTTTGACTGTCTCCTGAGACAGATGGATGCCAACAGCAGCAACAGTTCAGGGTGTTGGACTAGATGATCCTTGGGGTCTCTTCCATCTCTGTGATTCTGTGTGGGAGGGAATGGCAGGTGGAAAAGCTTGTAATATTCCTCTGTGTTTAGCTTCAGCTTGTTTCCCGTGAGACATGGATGTTGATCAGACGAGAGTCTTCCCCTTGCTAACCTATTGCTTTCTCTCTTTGCTCCTCTCTCTTTTGAAGGACATCAACCAGAAACTGCAGGAGGACAACCAGGAGCTGCGAGACCTTTGCTGCTTCTTGGACGATGACCGGCAGAAAGGCAAGAAGGTTTCCCGTGAGTGGCAGAGGCTCGGCCGGTACAGCGCGGGTGTCATGCACAAGGAGGTGTCCCTGTATCTTCAGAAGCTGAAGGAGCTGGAAGTTCGGCAGGAGGAGGTGGTGAAGGAGAACCTGGAGCTGAAGGAGCTCTGCGTCCTGCTGGACGAGGAGAAGGGTGGTGTTGCCGGTTGCCGAAACTCGATCGACAGCCAGGCCAGCCTCTGCCAGCTCAACGCCACGAGCGCCTTCATCAGGGACGTCGGAGACGGCAGCAGCACCTCCAGCACCGGCAGCACGGACAGCCCTGACCACCACAAGCACCACCCGAACTCGAGTCCCGAGCACCTCCAGAAGGCGAGGAGTGAGGGGAGTCCTGAACATCAGAAACACCGCAGCGCCAGCCCCGAACACCTCCACAAACCCCGCGGCTCCGGCAGCCCCGATCACCAGAAACACCTGAAAGGACCCAGCCCAGAGCATCACAAGACTCTCGGGAAGGGGGCCGTGGAGCAGCAGAAGCACAGCTGCAGCAGTCCGGAAACGCTGCCGAAGCACTTGTTGAGTGGCAGCCCCGAACACTTTCAGAAACACAGGCCTGGCAGCAGTCCGGAACACCAGAAGCACAGTGCTGGAGGCGGCAGCCCCGAACTTCTCCACAAACACGCTCTGAGCGGGAGCTCTGAGCACCTCCCGAAAGCGAGGGGGACCAGCCCCGAACATCTCAAGCAGCACTATGGCGGAAGCCCGGACCACCTCAAGCACTTGGGGGGCAGCAGCAGCAGAGAAGGCACCTTAAGGAGGCCAGTGACGGATGACCTCTCTCCCCATCACCGAGGCCTCTACAATGGGATGAACGGTGAGTCCATGTTATTTTATCTTATTGCAATGATGATGTCGAAGGGGTCATCTTTCCTCTTTGCGTGTCTGCAAATTATGGAAGCGTTGAGGTGGGGGAAGGCGCCCATTTCTGCACGTATGTGATGGGAGGCTTCTTGAGCAGTGCGAAGCAGGAACCGCGAAGCCAAGGCTGCAGTCACCCCCGGTGATGATTCAGTGGCTAAGTACGGGCGAAGTTGATGGATGCCTTGCTGTAACAGGCTGCACAACAGTTGTATCTCCTGGGCTTTTGCGCAAAAGCATCTTGCCTGTACAAAGAGGCATTGAAATATGGGATTCCTCTAGGCTAGAGCTAATGTACTGTGAGCACGGCCTGAGTGCACGTAGGCTCGATACGGAACGGAGAGAATAGGCTGGATGGGGAGAAACCTTCTTTTCATAAGGGTAGTGCCTGGGGATGGAGGGCATCTGTGTAGCTTTTAATTCATTACAGCTGCTGTCTTCTGGCATAGGGTTGCTTCCAGGGGTCATTCAAAACATAGTGTCACTGAACCCGGCCTTTCCAAAGGCCAGTGCAGGAGTTTCATTGGTGTCCACAAATTGCAATCTTCTTTGGAGTTTGCTTAGTGATGTGGGTGGCGCTGTGGGTTAAACCACAGAGCCTAGGACTTGCTGATCAGAAGGTCGGCTGTTCAAATCCTCGCTACGGGGTGAGCTCCCGTTGCTCTGTCCCAGCTCCTGCCAACCTAGCAGTTCGAAAGCACGCCAGAGTGCAAGTAGATAAATAGGTACCACTCTGGCGGGAAGGTAAACGGCGTTTCCGTGCTCTGCTCTGGTTCACCAGAACTGGCCTAGTCATGCTGGCCACATGACCCGGAAGCTGTATGCCGGCTCCCTTGGCCAATAAAGTGAGATGAGCACTGCAACCCCAGAGTCGGCCACGACTGGACCTAATGGTCAGCGGTCTCTTTACCTCTTTACTTGGAGTTTGCTTGGCCTTTTCCACTGATGAGCGAATCAGCCCTCATTGGCTTTCCTCGTGCTGCCATATCTTACCCAGTCAAAGAAGGATTTTAGAGCAGGAGGTAGACAATGCATTGCTGTCCAGGTGTTGTTGGACTCCCAACTCCCAACCCCCGCCAGTCAGCATGGTCAGTAGTCAGGAATAGGCATGGATGGGTCTGTTAATTTTGATTCTCCATCTATTTCTCTCTCTTTTTCTGATTCTCAATTCAGTTCTCCACATTTTTGAAGCAATTTGTGTGTTGCTTTTAAAGTCTGAATGAAAATCCACCAGCATCTAAGTGTGAACTTCTCCTAATACAGACATTGATGTATGCAATTTTGACCAATGTATGTATTTTTTTTTTTGCAAACAAGAACAATGCTTTTTTGTATGTTAATTTCACTAATATAGTCAATTTGATCCACACACACCCCTCTAATATTTGCACTTTTGTAAACTTTTTGTAAACAGGGACGCAGGTGGCACTGTGGTCTAAACCGCAGAGCCTAGGGTTTACCGATCAGAAGGTCGGCAGTTCGAATCCCCGCGACAGGGTGTGCTCCCGTTGTTCAGTCCCAGCTCCTGCCCACCTAGCAGTTTGAAAACATGTCGAAGTGCAAGTAGATAAATAGGTACTGCTCCTGCGGGAAGGTAAATGGCGTTTCTGTACCCTGCTCTGGTTCACCAGAAGCGGCTTAGTCATTCTGGCCACATGATCTGGAAGCTGTCTGCAGACAAACGCCGGCTCCCTCGGCCTATAGAGCGAGATGAGCACGCAACCCCAGAGTCGTCCGCGACTCAACCTAATGGTCAGGGGTACGTTTACCTTTACCTTCAAACATTGGTTGGAGAATTGCATTACGAACTTCAGAGAAGTGTGAATTTCAAAGGATAGCTGTGTTTCAGCTCTAAGTGTTTTAGAAAGGGCTAATTAAGTAGGTTTGCCTGTAACGGTGAACTGAATTGAATTTCTCCCCCACCTCTGGTCAGAAATGATGAGAGCTGTCATCTATCACCACCTAGAGGGCACCACGTTGGGTATCTCTGCCATTAGAAGCATGGAATTCTCAAACTGAGCCACAATTCTGAATCCCAAAACAGCCCATGCATTGTAGCTTTGCCTTCTTAAAGGGAACACTCGAACAGTCTTGCAGTCTTTGTCCTCCGCTTCAGGTTACCTGCTTGGTGAATGTTTACTCGCTTCATCTTAATTGCTTTTTCCTGGGATTCTCTGCAAAAGAAACAAAAGCGGATTCCTTTGACATTTAGCTCTTCCGATGCAGTTTGTGACAGTAGGCTGACATTTTAACAGATGTTTCTGGGATGCGCATCTATTCTCAGTTGACGGAGAAGCGGATCAGGCTCCCAGCTGCTGTGCAGTGCAGGGATTTTAAGCCCAAATCATTTCCTAAGGGTACAGTTGGCGTTCACGTCTTGCTGATTATCAAGATGGTGATCCAGTGACTTGTAGGCTCTGGGGTATATCTGAGAAAGGATCTTGATGTTGTCGTGATGGTTCCACCAGGGTAAAAAAAAGGAGATTGGTGATTGCAGCCTAGGAATCTGTCTTTGTAGATTTGGGATCTTGCTGGGAACCTACAAATCTTAACATTTTGGAGGGTGGGAGTGTGGAATGCCATGCATAGTTAACCTCTGGGATGTGATCTCCTGGAGACTGAGTGATATTGCCAGACAAGAGGACATAGCCCAGGTAAAACCAGGGATGTTCCTAGGGGACCAGATTTATCGGACCATACCAGCCCCCTACCTTGCAGAAATCTACTATGTGGAATACCACAGACTTCTTACAGCGGCTAGATTAAATGTCCTTGACTCTGCGATATTGTGGGGAAGGTACAGGGGAGTACCATATGCCCAGAGAACCTGTCATTATGCCATCGGTGTGGTTGAGTCCACCGAACACATTCTCTTGACTTGCCCTTCTTATGCAGAGCTTAGACAAAACTTTATAGACCCACTCCTATGTCAATTTAGCTTCCTACCCGGAGAAAACCAGGTTTTACACTTGCTGAATAATGTCACTGGAGCTATACCTTCCTTGGTGGCCAAATTTCTTTTTTTAGCCTTTAAGCGTCGCAAGACTATAATTGACTGTATTGATATGGGGCTATCTGTTTAGCCCATTTTAGTGTTGGCTAAGCTCTAAAATCTTCCTGGATGTTTAACTGTGTATTGACAAATGTATTTTTTCTGACTGACGGTCGAATAAAAGGTTGATGATGATAGTTAACCTCTGGAATTCACTGCTGCAGGATTCAGTGGTGGCCACCTTACTTGGATGGCTTTAAAAGAGGACTAGACAAATTCATGGAGGTCATGCTTCTTTTCTACAGTTGTAGGCAGTGATGCTTCTGAATTCCAGTTCTTGGAATCCACAAGAAGGAAGAGCGGTGTTTTGTTTGGGTTCTGTTTGCAGCATTCCCGCAGGCCACTGGTTGCCACTGTGAGAACAGCATTTACAATACAATACGATACGATAATCTTTATTGTCATTGTCCCATACAGAACAACGAAATTGAACAATCTACATAAGACATTCAAAACCCAACAAGCCTTCCATCCCAGCTATCCCAACTTGGTTAGCCCCCTAAAAACTCTGATACCCCATTTTTAAATACAATATACTCCCATACAGACTCCTTACAATGCGTTTAAAACCAAAATCGCATTTGGATAGAAACTGTTTTGCAGGCGGCTAGTCCTAGTCTTTATAACCCTGTTCCTTCTTCCAGAAGGCAGAAGCTGAAAGAGATCATTTCCGGGGTGCTATCTCTGCAGCTTTCTTATGGCATCTGGAAGCGTAGATTTGATCCAAGGTGGGAAGAGTGCACCCAATTATTCTCTCCACAGTCTTTACAACCCTGGACAACATTGTTTTTCCCCCTGACTGTGCAGCTCCCAAACCACACACACAGACTATAAGTTAACACACTCTCCACAGTACAATGGCAAAATGCCATCTACAGGTCCTTTGAGAGATTGTTTTTCCGGAGGATTTATTATCATTATTAATTAAATTTGTATACCGCCCTATACCTGCAGGTCTCAGGATAAAATTACTATACAGTGGTACCTTGGTTTACGAACTTAATCCGTTCTGGAAGTCCATTCTTAAACCGAAACAGTTCTTAAACCGATGCGTGCTTTCCCTAATAAGGCCTCCTGCCACCGGTGCCCTTCCACCGTTCGGATTCCATTCTTAGACTGAGGTAAAGTTCTCAAACCGGGACACTATTTCTGGTTTTGTGGAGTTTGTAAACTGAATCGTTCTTAAACAGGACTGTTCTTAAACCGAGGTACCACTGTATACAGTGCTTTCCCCCCTAAAAATAATGTTTAGGGGTACTCTCATTTTCCTACTCATATTAATATACTGCCCCTCAATGCGGCCAAACTTAGGTTCATAAAATGTTTAGGAATACGTGTCCCCCCAGAAAAAGGACTCACTCTCCCTCAAATATATTTCTGCCCCTGTTCCTCTACCTGTTCCTAATATTATTCTGAAGTTTGCTGAAATGGAGGGAGCGGAAAACTACTTGTCAGTAAGAACTGCCATATAAAACCAATGTGTATTACTAATGACATATCAAGCAGAAAAGCTCCTGTTTTACATTGTACAGCAAGGTGAAGTCTTACATAATGAGGAAAAGAAGCTTAATAAAAAACGATGAAGAAGTTGTTTAAGTATTTCTCAAATCCTGAAAGACAAATCCCCATGCCCTATCCCAATCACCTTTTGCAGGCTGAATGGAATGTTACCATTTATAAAATGAAAACCAGAAAGGAGGAGTGTAAAACACAGAGCAAATTAGGAAGAAAAATACTTACTGCCAGGGTTCTGGACAGTTTGGTTGTGTAATTGATCAGAACAATGGTAACAAAATCTTGCTGAGGTACATAGGCACGCGGGTGGCGCTGTGGTCTAAACCACTGAGCCTCTTGGACTAGCCGATCAGAAGGTCGGAGGTTGGAATCCCCACAATGGAATGAGCTCCCATTGCTCTGTCCAAGCTCCTGCCAACCTAGCAGTTTGAAAGCATACCAGTGCAAGTAGATAAATAGGTACCACTGCGGCAGGAAGGTAAATGGCATTTCCGTGTGCTCTGGCTTCCGCCACGGTGTTCTCTAGTGCCAGAAGCGGTTTAGTCATGCTGGCCACATGACCCAGAAAGCTATCTGTGGACAAACGCCAGCTCCCTCGGCCTGAAAGCGAGATGAGCGCCACAACCCCCTATTTGCTTTTGACTGGACTTGACCATCCAGGGGTCCTTTACCTTTACCAACATAGGCATAGCCCCCATGAAGGTCAACTTTTCTCACATGGACTGAATCCACAGCATCACAGAAAGATCAGACTCCGCTAACCCAGAAATATTACCTAGGGTTAAGAACTTTGCTTCAGGATGAGAACAGAAATCATGCTCCAGTGGTGGGGCGGCAGCAGGAGGCCCCATTAGCTAAAGTGGTGCTTCAGGTTAAGAACAGTTTCAGGTAAAGAACGGACCTCCGGAACGAATTAAGTACTTAACCCGAGGTACCACTGTATAAATGTGGATCTATCCCATATGGGGATAATCTCAGTGTCCTCTGTTGGTTGAAAGCCAACAGGGTATTTCTAGCTAAAAAGCTGCTCCAATGACGGAGGAAGTCAAAGAGAGAGTGTGCTGTGTGCCTTGTCCTTTTGGTTACCTGAACAGGTAAGGTCACGCCCACCTTTAGTCACATGCAAAGGAAGAATGTTCCAGCCAAGAGGAAACAGGAAGTTTTCGACTGGCTGGACCAAACATTCCCCTGCATGTCCACTCTAGGAAAACAAGGAATGTTGTACTTGAATGCTTCTTATGTATCGCATCCCACACTTTGTCTGTTCTTCCTCCCAAGCTGTAACACATAGTAATGAACATGCCTGGCATGGCTTTATTCTTGTTGGTGTTAACTTCCCCCTCTGCATTTACCCGGGAAAAGAGGAGCGACAATAGGCACCTTCAAATATCTAAAGCAGGGGTCAGCAAGGTTGACCTTGCCTGGGCTGGTTCGCGCCCACACACTGTGTTGTTCCGGTTTAGTGCAGCGCGTGGGAACTCGCCGAGCGGGTGGCTTGGTTCGGGGGTGGCTCATGGGCTGGTTAAATGACCCCCATGGGCTGTTTGTGGCCCATGGGCCTTAGGTTGCCTACCCCTGATCTAAAGGGGAAGAGGGAACAAGCTTGTTTTCTCCTGCTCTGGAGGGTAGGACCCGAACCAATTGCTTCAAGTTACACAAAAGGAGATTCCGACCCAACATACGGGATAATTTTCTAACAGTAGGAGCTGTTTGACAGTGGGACAGTCTCCCTTAGGCAGTTGTGGACTCTCCTTCCTTGGAGGTATTTAAGCAGAGGTTGGGCGGCCATCTGCCCTGGATGCTTTACAGTGGTACCTCGGGTTCTATATCATAGAATCATAGAATCATAGAGTTGGAAGAGACCACAAGGGCCATCGAGTCCAACCCCCTGCCAAGCAGGAAACACCATCAGAGCACTCCTGACATATGGTTGTCAAGCCTCTGCTTAAAGACCTCCAAAGAAGGAGACTCCACCACACTCCTTGGCAGCAAATATGCTTCAAGTTACATACACTTCAGGTTACAGACTCCACTAACCCAGAAATAGTACCTCGGGTTAAGAACTTTGCTTTAGGATGAGAACAGAAATCGTGCTCCGGCAGCATGGCAGCAGCAGGAGGCCCCATTAGCTAAAGTGGTACCTCAGGTTAAGAACAGTTTCAGGTTAAGAACGGACCTCCAGAACGAACTAAGTACTTAATCCGAGGTACCACTGTATTTGAGATTCCTGCATTGAAGGGGGTGGAATAGATGATGCTTGGTTCCCGTCCAGCTCTACGACTCTATGGTTTCAGTCTTTCACCAGGCTGCTGTGTGGGATGGAGAAAGACCTGATGTGCTCATGCCATATCACTTGCTTCCATTATTGGTGTAGGGCCAGTGTGGTGTAGTGGTTAAGAGCGGTGGACTCGTAATCTGGTGAACGGGGTTCGCTTCCCCGCTCCTCCACATGCAGCTGCTGGGTGACCTTGGGCCAGTCACACTTCTCTGAAGTCTCTCAGCCCCACTTACCTCACAGAATGTTTGTTGTGGGGGAGGAAGGGAAAGGAGAATGTTAGCGGCTTTGAGACTCCTTAGGGTAGTGATAAAGCAGGATATCAAATCCAAACTCCTCCTCCTCTTCTACTTAGAATCATAGAATCATAGAGTTGGAAGAGACCACAAGGGCCATCGAGTCCAACCCCCTGCCAAGCAGGAAACACCATCAGAGCACTCCTGACATATGGTTGTCAAGCCTCTGCTTAAAGACCTCCAAAGAAGGAGACTCCACCACACTCCTTGGCAGCAAATTCCACTGTCAAACAGCTCTTACTGTCAGGATGTTCTTCCTAATGTTTAGGTGGAATCTTCTTTCTTGTAGTTTGGATCCGTGTCCGCTTCTCTGGAGCAGCAGAAAACAACCTTTCTCCCTCCTCCCTCCTTCTCTTCCCCAAAAACCATTATGTGGGTCATTCTACTCTGGGATGATTCACAAAAACCAGGTGGGATGCACAGTACAGCTTAACAGGCATGAATTAATAGACTGTGTGTGCTCCCTAGGCATTCTTCAATAGTTTTATTCCAAATGTCTAATTTTATAACTCCTTTGTTTGACTGAGAGCGTGGCTCCATTTCCTTCCCATTTCCCCTTTTCTTTTTTCTTTTTGCATTTATGGGGAATATCAAAGGCTGTCGACTGCTACTTCTTGCTCCCCCTTGAGGTTCTTAATGAGCAAAAGCAAAAGTGCTGACTCTCTCTCTCTCTCTCTCTGGCACTGTAATGTTGGAGGTGTGATAGATCGGGAACGAGACGAGACCTTCAGAGCTCCGGCATTCATTTAAAAAGGGTAGCAGGGAGAAGAAAGGGAAATAAATGTGTGTGTTAAATGAGAGAGTGCCTAACGATTGGGAAGACCAGTTGCTGAACTCTCCAAACTTGGGGGTGTTTTTTAAAATTATTTTTTTATTTGATTTTCCAAAATGGAAAAAAGAAAAGAAAGAAAAAGAAAGAGAATAAACTTCCATCAAAAGATCATACAAATTCCACATATCAAGATTAATCTGAATCTCCTGACTCCCCCGTGCCCCAATCCCATCCATGGGTCCACCTAATTCTATTTTCAACTGCATATCAATATTTCTCCAATTTTTAATCTTCCTAAGTTATCTGTACTTTCTATTACATTGCAAGCCAATATTGACTGGTGGGCCCCAGTCCTTGCCACCCTATTCACCAGCATAGATCAAACAGCAATAATACCAGAGGACTGGGGATTGGCAATCATCGTTCCCATATTCAAGAAAGGCTGTAAACTTGATCCAGCCAATTACAGACCAATCAGTCTCTTAAGCATCATTAGCAAACTTTATGCAACTCACTTACGTGAAAAGTTTGCGGACTGGCTGGAACAGGAGCACATCCTAAAGGAAGCCCAGGCTGGTTTCAGGGCACATAGATCAACTCTAGACCAAGGACTGGTATTGCAACATCTAGTGGAGAAATACACCTCAAAGAAAGGAGGCTCCCTCTATGTAGCCTTTATAGATTTCAAATCAGCTTTCGATTTGATACCCCGGCACAGACTTTGGGAAAAATTAAATGCCACAAACATCGATAGACGTCTTTTGCTTCTTATCCGTAGACTACATGAAAATACTCGGATCCGTGTTAGATGCGACCGTTATGGGAACCTATCAAAGGAAATCCAAAGTTTCCATGGTGTCAAGCAAGGCTGTGTTCTTGCCCCTATTCTATTTAACTTCTATATAAACTCCTTAGTCGGAAAGATGGAGGAAGCAAGTACTCATCCCCCAAACCTAAATAATATACCAATCCCAGTCCTTTTGTACGCAGATGATGCGGCACTTATTTCCTTCTCTTGTGTGGGTCTAAGAAAACTTTTACGAGCTCTTACAGAGTATTGCGAAGCTGAACACCTAATAATAAATTACACTAAATCAAAAATTATGGTGTTCTCCAAGAGAAAACTCCGACATAAATGGAAAATTAATAACCAACCTATTGAGCAAGTAACATCTTTTAGATATCTTGGAATAATTTTTGATGAGAAGGGATCTTGGTGCCATCAGATTAAGAACTCCATTGTAAATGCGCAAAGATCTTCCAGAGCTATCATAAGATTCTTTTACAGAAAAGGAGGTCAATATGTTCCTGCTGCCTCCCAGGTCTTTGTTGCAAAAATACTTCCACAATTGATGTATGGCACCCAGATATTTAATTGTCAAAAACTCAAGTCCCTGGAATCTGTACAAACTAAATTTTACCGCTCCCTACTAGGGTTACCTACCTGTGTCCCCAACACAGCCATCAGGCTGGAGGTAGGTCAACTCCCTATTAATGCCAGGATATGGATCCTGAAGATTCACTTCTGGCTAAAACTCATATTTTTCCCAGTGGGAGTGGCTCCATTGACTCTACTAGACCCATTCCAGTCTAAATGGAGATTGTCGCTTTATGAAAAATTGAAGGGCCTGGGGCTTTCCCCACAAGAACTTATAGCCTCAGGTTTTGAAAAGGCTAAAAGGATGGTGAGCCAGCGAATAGGAGATGTAGAGCTTCAGGACCATATGAGCAAGATAGATAAATATCCAGCTATCCAAGATTATGGAAAAGGGTTTAATCTAACACCATATTTGCTGGATCTACAAATCGCAAAATACAGGCGGGCGTTTACCCTTACCAGATTTGATGTACTGCCATCTGCCTTACTAAAGGGCAGATACGAGGGCACACCCTATGCTGAACGAGTTTGCCCATGTGGTCTGAAAGAGGTGGAAACGGCTTCACATGTGTTGTTACACTGCGACCTTTACGGGGATATTAGGTCACTGTTTATCTCCCCTATCGTTCAGAAATTTCCAGGTCGATCTGAATCTCAGCGGCTGAAAATCCTACTAGGAGATAAAAACCCAGAAGTAACACTGAAAGTGGCCAAATTTTCTGCGGCTGCGATCAAGCGGAGGGCATTAGCTGTAAAAAAGTAAAAGACTTGACCCCTGGACAAGCCCCCCCCCCATTTTTTTAAGTCTATACATATACTGTAGTGCATATATGTGTGTGTGTGTGTGTGGGTGTGTGTGTGTGTGCATATGTGTATTGCTTTTATGTATAATTTTACAATTTTTAATTGACACCGTTATTCCCTTTGTAAACTATTGTTGCTTTTTATGTTTTTTCTGGTCTATGACCGTAATAAATTCATTCATTCATTCATTCATACTTTCTATTACATTGCAAGCGTATTTACAATCCTGCTCATGTTTTCACCCGTTTGCAATTTAGCCATTCTGGCACAGTCCATCAACTTGATTTGCCATCCTTGGAGGTTTCTAAGCAGAGGTTGTATGTCCCACTGTCATGGATGCTTTAGTTGAGATCCCTGCATTGCAGGGGGTGGACTAGATGACCCTTGGGTCCCGTTCAACTCTGCAGTTCTGTGATTCTACGCTAGTTGATGGAAACCACAGGAAGGGAATGTGCTGTTGTACTCAGGTGATGCTAACCTGTTTCCCACAGGCATGTGGTCAGCCACTGTGAGAACAGGTTGCTGGACCTGTTGAGTCATTGGCCTGATCCATAACAACAACAACAACAACAACAACAATAATAATATTTTTACCCCCGCCCATCTGGTTGAGTTTCCCCAGCCACTCTGGGCAGCTCCCAACAGAGTATTAAAAACATGATCAAACATTAAACATTAAAAACTACCTTAAACAGGGTTGCCTTTAGAGGTCTTCTAAAAGTCAGATAGTTGTTCCTTGACATCTGATGGGAGGGAGTTTCACAGGGAGGGCGCCACTACCAAGAAGGCCCTCTGCCTGGTTCCCTGTAACCTCATTTCTAACAATGAGGGAACTGCCAGAAGGCCCTCGGAGCTGGACCTCAGTGTCCGGACTGAATGATGGGGGTGGAGACGCTCCTTCAGGTATGCTGGGCCGAGGCCATTTAGGGCTTTAAAGGTCAACACCAACACTTTGAATTATGCTTGGAAACGAACTGGGAGCCAATGAAGATCTTTCAAGACCGGTGTTATGTGGTCCTGTTGGCCACTCCCAGTCACCGGTCTAGCTGCCGCATTCTGGATTAATTGCAGTTTCCGAGTCACCTTCAAAGGTAGCCCCATGTAGAGCACATTGCAGTAGTCCAAGCAGGAGATGAGCAGAGCATGCAACACTCTGGCGAGACAGAAGGTCTACTCTAGTGTTCAATCCAAACCTGAGCATGGATATCTGTGGTCACCAGACTCTTAGTCTGAGAGGGTGGTTCCCACGATTGGGACCCCATACGACCTCATCCTTTGCATATTTACTCAAAACTAAGTCCTGCTGTTTCCAGTGGGGCTCACACACTGGTAAACAAGTTACAGATAGGTAGCCGTGTTGGTCTGCCATAGTCAAAACAAAAAAAATTCCTTCCAGTAGCACCTTAAAGACCAACTAAGTTAGTTCTTGGTATGAGCTTTCGTGTGCATGCACACTTCTTCAGATACACTGGTAAACAAGGTGTTTTTTTTTTACCAGATTTGCACCATGGATTGTTTCCCTAAAGCTATTGCTGCCTGAGACACCTGGCATTGCCATGAGTTGAAAGGCCAGCACATGGCAGGAATGATGGGATGGCTACTTTAAGAGCCTAGTTAGGTTTCTGGCTCACAAGCTGTCAGGACCAGGAGGTGAATCTTTCTCTGGCAAGTTGCAAGAACTTGACGTCCGAGTAAGCGCTGTGGGATGAAAAAGCTGCTTGGCTGAAGAACTTGATTGAGAAGCACTGCTGAGGAGTGAGGAAGATCTGTCATAGGCGCAATGCCCAATGGGGGAGCTTTTTAATGGTTAGATAATGTTTCTTAATGTAAGGAAAGCGTAGTAATTATTTATTTATTTATTTATTTATTTATTTGTACCCCACCCAACTGGCTGGGTTTCACCAGCCACTCTGGGCGGCTTCCAACAAAGATTAAAAATACATTAAAATGTCACACATTAAAAACTTCACTGAACAGGGCTACCTTCAGATGTCTTCTAAATGTCAGGTAGTTGTTTATCTCTTTGACATCTGATGGGAGGGCGTTCCACAGGGCGGGAGCCACTACCGAGAAGGCCCTCTGCCTGGTTCTCTGTAGCTTTGCTTCTCGCAGTGAGGGAACCACCAGAAGGCCCTTGGCACTGGACCTCAGTGTCCAGGCTGAATGATGGGGGTGGAGACGCTCCTTCAGGTATACTGGGCCGAGGCCATTTAGGGCTTTAAAGGTCAACGCCAACACTTTGAATTGTGCTTGGAAATGGACTGGGAGCCAGTGTAGGTCTTTCAGGACCGGTGTGATATGGTCTCAGTGGCCACTCCCAGCCACCATTCTAGTTGCCACATTCTGGATTAATTGCAGTTTCCGGGTCACCTTCAAAGGTAGCTCCATGTAGAGCATGCTGCAGTAGTACAAAAAGGAGATAACTAGAGCATGTACCACTCTGAGGAGACAGTTTGCAGGCAGGTAGGGTCCCAGCCTGTGTAAACAGCTGCCCTGGATACAGAATTGACCTGCGCCTCCATGGACAGCTGTGAGTCCAAAATGACCCCCAGGCTGTGCACCTGGTCCTTCAGGGGCACAGTTACCCCATTCGGGACCAGGGAGTCCTCCACACCAGTCTGCCCCCTGTCCTCCAAGAACAGTAGTTCTGTCTTGATAAGACATAAGAACATAAGAGCCTTCTGGTCCAACGTCCCACTCTCACAGAGGAGCCCCAAGCTGAATAGAAGCTGAATACAATTCACATCATTACAGCAGGCTGACAATTCAAGGCTTGATCTGTAGTTAAACGTCTTGTACTTAGATTTGTGATCTTGCCAGGGAACGTGGCCAACCGACTTAAATGGAGCAAAGCCCACTTAATAGACTGTATCCTTCGCTTTTAAAATAGGAAGCTGTTTTCTGGTGGGGTGGTTTGCCAGACACGGAGCACTCTGAGAAGGCGAAATAGAGTGTTTCCCCTTGCAGTTAGCGATCTGTCACCACGCAGCCTCGGAATTTCTACTGAAATAGCAGGTTTTCCAAGAACACTTGAGATTGCCAAAGGCCGCACAGTGCTCTTGTGAGAAGACACATTTGCAGCACGTTAAAAGGCAAAGTATATGTTTTCTGGGGGGGGTTGGCCATCTGGAAAGATAGAAAAGAAAATAGAGAAAAGCTTGTTCTCATTGTCCTTGGGCCTCACTGGCATTTTCAACACTCGGTGTCCTGGTGATATAACAGTAACCTTGTTTTCAGTGGGACTGACTTCCATATACATGTGCTTAGAATTGCAGTAGCCTGATTGCCTTACGGCAGGGGTTACCAGCACAGTACGCTCCTTAGGATGTGGACTACGCTTCTTGTCATTACTAACCATTGGCCATGCTGGCTGGTCCTCATGGGAATCGGAGTCCTGCAAATTCTGGAAGGCACTGGCTTGGCTGTCCCAGCCTAAATAAATAAATAAATAAATAAATACATTTTTATTTATACCCCACCCTCCCTGGCCAAGACTGGGCTCAGGGCAGCTGACACCAAATATAAATACAGTAAAAACATTAAAAACAAACAAACAAACAAACAAAAAACAAACAAACAGTTGATTAAAATATAAGTTGGAATACAGTTTAAAATGCAGCCTCGTTTTAGTGGTAGCCCATAGATCAAAGCCATAAGGGGAGAAAACGTCAAATATTCAACGGGGCCAACTATCCATGCTGGGCCAGCAAAAAGAACCGAAGGAAAATTTATATCTCATATAAGGGCTTCCATTAAAAAAGTGTGGGGGGGCGGGGGGGGGGGCAAAGGGCAGGCGAAACAGCTCTGTCTTGAAGGCCCTGCAGAAAGATGTCAAATTCTGCAGGGCCCTGGTCTCCTGCAGTAGGGTGTTCCACCAGGCCGGGGCCAGAGCTGAAAAGGCTCTGGCCCTGGTTGACAGCTTCATAGTCTAGTAAAGAGTGTTTGGCAGTGTTAGGAACTCAGATATATAAGCTAGGTGCCAAATGGCTCCCTCAACCAAGTTGTCAAAACGGAACGTCTTTAGAATTCTATCCGCTGTATTTCATCTTCACAACTGGAGTGAATTTCTGGAACCAAAATGTTTTTTCTGTGCAGCCTGAGTAGGAGCAGTCACTATTAAGAAAAACAGTTTGGAAGAGGCCAATATGTATGTGGATTTTCCCTGGATCAAGTGTCTTTTCTTAAGTTCTCAAAGCTTTTAACGTAGCTCACGGTTGTCATCTGAACTAGCTTGATGTTCAAAGTTCATGAATTGCCTCCCAGCACGTTTACGAGCACAATTCAAAGTGTTGTTGCTGACCTTTAAAGCCCTAAACAGCCTCGGGTCCAGTATACCTGAAGGAGCATCTCCACCCCCATCTTTCGGCACAGACACTGAGGTCCAGTGCCTAGGGCCTTCTGGCGGTTCCCTCGCTGCGAGAAGTGAGGCTACAGAGAACCAGGCAGAGGGCCTTCTCGGTAGTGGCACCCGCCCTGTGGAACGCCCTCCCATCAGATGTCCAGGAAATAAGCAGCTATTTTACTTTTTAAAAGACAACTGAAGGCACCCCTGTTTAGAGAAGTTTTTAATGTTTGATGCTGTATTGTTTTTAATATTCACTTGGAAGCCGCCCAGAGTGGCTGAGGAAACCCAGCCAGATGGGCGGGGTATAAATAATAAATTATTACTATTATATTGTATAACTGAGAATCAATCACAGTCAGTCCATCTTTAAAAAATAAGATTTTAGAGCCATCTTGCCCCGAAATGGCAACTAGACATAACGTTGGTTTAAGGAGCCATTTGGAGCTTAGCTTTAGTTTCTAACACTGACCTGGAGATGTTGGGGATTGTACCTCCAATTTTTTTTAGCCCTTGGCTTAGAAGAGACAGTCTACGTGGCTCCTCCTTATGCCTGCTCTGTACATCTCCAGTTTCTCCTGCTTTTTGTTTCTTTCTGAGCACCCTCTCCTGTGGCAGCTTTCCTGAGCAGCTGGACTTTACAGCTGGCTTGACAGCCAGGAAATGTTGCCTGCACATTCCGGCCTTGCCCGCACCGCCATCTGTTCCTTGGCATTCAAAGCTGCCGGTTAACCTTGTTGTATCTGGTTCAGGAATCACCAAATCAGTCCCGAGAACATTGCAAACGAATTGAGAGCTTGGCATCTGAAAGCCAAGGCAACCAAAGCCAAATTGGGCAAAGACCTTGAGCGCCATCCCCTGATATATGAAAGCGCTGGATTTCCCAGAGGCTCTTGGCCCAGAAGAGCTCACCACACATATTTTGTTTTTTAAAGCCAGTGGAATCAAAGTATTCTCAGCCATGCTTGCTTTTTCAGACCCATCAGCATGATGGATTCACAAACCATAACTACTACTACTACTTCTTCTTCTTCTTCTTCTTCTTCTTCTTCTTCTTCTTCTTCTTCTTCTTCTTCTTCTTCTTCTTCTTCTATCACTTGTAGCCGAGTAAGATTGTCTTCCTAAACAGGGTTTTATCAGTGAGTCCATAAGTGACTGTGGAGGCCAATTTTGGATCCATACGTCCTTCCACACTGGAGACATAGGTTTCAGGGTGGGAGTTGATCACGGTGTGGATTTGCCAAGTGTGTCTTCCTCTTAGCACATTTCTCCCTTGCGTCCTGAGTTCGAGTGTCTTCAAAACCCATGGCACCTTTGGTAAAGGCTGTTCTCCAACTGGAGCGCTCGCAGGCCAGTGTTTCCCAGTTGGTAGTGTTTATACTACATTTTTAAAGATTTCCCTTGAGAGAGTCTTTAAACCTCTTTTGTTGACCACCAGCATTATGCTTTCCATTTTTAAGTTCGGAAGAGAGTAGCTGCTTTGGAAGACGATAATCAGCCATCCCCTCAACATGACCAGTCCAACGAACATTGGTATGCCAACATATAGAACTGGAAACAAGAATTTGTCACTTGATTCCCACCCACCCCGTACATATTTTTCTTTGTTTGTAAGCAGTTTTGGATGGGTTTTGCCTGGAAAAGCAGATGGGGGTTATCTCCACTGTCTTGCGGGTTCTCTTTGGGGGAAGAAACAGCTAAGGAGTAAACCCTACACAAATTGGAGTTCGGTGCACAAACTCGTTGGGGTTGAGGTCTCTACAGTCATCCCAGTGTCTGCTGGGATGGGGCTCAGGACCCCCTGAAAAGCTTGAGGGGGCAGAGGAGTCCTGGTGGGATGTTGCCTCGGGCTGCGTTACATGAGGAGACGCCAGTGCGAATGTTGCGTCAGGTAGAGGCAAGGCTGGTCTCTGCTCCCTTGGAATACAGTGGTACCTCGGGTTAAGTACTTAATTCGTTCTGGAGGTCCGTTCTTAACCTGAAACTGTACTTAACCTGAAGCAGCACTTTAGCTAATGGGGCCTCCCGCTGCCGCCGCGCGATATCTGTTCTCATCCGGAAGCAAAGTTCTTAACCCGAGGTACTATTTCTGAGTTAGCAGAATCTGTAACCTGAAGCGTATGTAAACCGAGGTACCACTGTATCAGCACCTGCAATTCCTAATAAAGAAGCCTCTGGCTTTTTTTTTTAAAAAAAGTTATTTTAAACATTTTTTTCCAATTCATTATATATATATATATCACTGCTCTTTTCTTTCAACATGCTGGAGACGCACTCCTGCTGTATGTCATGCCTGTTTTGCCTGGCTAGAAATCTAATAGTGCATCTTCCTTACCTTGGTGGTGGGTAGAGAGAGAGAGATGGAATGAACATTCATAGGTCCACCCACTTTTCCCACTGACCTTGCCCTCCCCTGGTACACAGCTCTCAAAAGGAAACAGATGCCCCCACCTCTGTCACAAGTGATGGTTGTTTGATCCAGAAAGACCTTTCTACTCAAAGCCTTTTCTCGAGGCCTGGCTGGACTCGGGGAGCAGGGCGCTCGGCTCGTATAACTCAGCTCTTTTTAAATAGCCTACTGGCTTTCTCTTCGGTACAGTTAATGAAGTATAAAGCATGAGGTTGGCAGGGTTTTCTTGGAAATATAGCTGCGATTAGGGAGCCTGAGTGAGCAACACTGATTTTAATGCATAACTACATTAGTGTAATTCTTGGCAACCGCCGCTTACTTAACCTCTTCATTCCTTTAGGATTTATAAGGCACATTAATCACAGGCCTTCGCCTTCTCCTCTGTGCATAGACTGTAGGTTATTATTTAAGCTTTCCAACCAAAGAAATTGGAACGTTTTAGAACAGGGCTTCCCCGAAAGTGACAGGGATGAGGTGTTAGAAAAATTGCCAGTTTGTTTTTACTGCTCCTCTGCCTTTGATGGTGGCCTGATGCTTAAATGTGAACCTTTTCTAAAAGAAAATACTGACAGGATTCCTTGTCTCATGTACTTAATCCAGCCTTCACTGGGACCCAAAAACTTTTCTCTCTGTATATATACAAAGTTTCCGATTAACCATAGTTTCTGCTTTGTCCAAACCAGGAAACAATGGTGACCAGATTTGGAACAAGCCAGGATATTAAACCAACTTCCAAGCTGTTGGGTTGAATGTCCTGGTTTGCTCCAAAGCTGGTAATTATAGTTCCCTGGTTCAGATGAAATGTGAATTGTGGTTAATTAATTAGAGGTTTCTGGGTTTAATTGCTGCTCACAGCAATGGGAGGAGTGAAGGGGCTGCATTCATGGCCATGCTTTGGCTTAATTAGTAAGGATATGATTGCCAGAACATGTCCTGGATGTGAATAAGATTATACAAGTGCACAACATTTTGCTCCAGAAGCATATGTACCATGTTACGTTCAGCTGAACCCTTTTTGCTCCACGTTACAGCTCACAAAATATCCCTTTTGTGAGTTTGAAGTAGAATGCCTCTGTGCACAGCTCCAATTGGCTGGTGTCCATGACGTCAAACACCCACCTCCCCTCCATTGCAGGAGCAGTTTTACGACCCTCAAATAAGCATTGTTTTTACTGCAGTTTCAGTGCAATCAAGATCTCGGTGCATATGCAATTGTTAGGGAAAGGAATGGTCTGACAGCATGGGAGAGAGTCATTGGCTTGTATTTCTTCCACTTACATTGTAATGTTGTGAGGAGGATGGTGAAAATTCTGCTATAATAATAATAATAATAATAATAATAATAATAATAATAATAGTAATAATAATTTATACCCTGCCTATCTGGTTGGGTTTCCCCAGCCACTCTGGGCGGCTTCCAACAAAACACTAAAATACAATAACCTATTAAAGATTAAAAGCTTCCCTAAACAGGGCTGCCTTTAGATGTCTTCTAAAAGTTTGGTAGTTATTTTTCTCTTTGACATCTGGTGGGAGGGCTTTCCACAGGGCGGGTGCCACTACCGAGAAGGCTCTCTGCCTGGTTCCCTGTAAATTGGCTTCTCACAGCGAGGGAACTGCCAGAAGGCCCTCAGGGCTAGACCTCAGTGTTCGGGCAGAACGATGGAGGTGGAGACGCTTCTTCAGGTATACTGGACCGAGGCCGTTTAGGGCTTTATAGGTCAGCACCAACACTTTGAATTGTGCTCAGAAACGTATTGGGAGCCAGTGTAGGTCTTTCAAGACCGGTGTTATATGGTCTTGGCGGCCGCTCCCAGTCACCAGTCTAGCTGCCGCATTCTGTGGCTCCTTTATATATAATCATGCAATAATAAAGCGTTAATTATCCAAAATGCTTATATTTAGGTTTGCTGTCTCTCTCTCTCTCTCTCTCTCCCCATCTACTGTAGTGATTCAGTTTCTGGCTGGTAAGGGGATTAGGGAGAGTTAGTCCCAAACTGGACAGGGGAGATGCTGGGGATTGAACTTGAGACATTCTGCATTCAAAGCAGATGCTCTATCGCTGAGCTACGGCCCTTTCCCATCAGTGCTGCCCAACAGGGAAGATGAAGGAACTGACTGGCCAATAGGACGTGAGCGCCACGAAAGTACCAGCTGTGCTTTCTCTCACCGCAGCAGAAGAACATGCTGTACAGATGGTTATTCTGCTATTCCATTGCACTCAAGGGTCCCAAAGCACATCTCTCTTTAGAGATTGGCAATAAAAGGTTGCAGGCCCAGCTCTGGGTTGATTTTACCTATTGGTTTTAGAGAGAGGAAGCATTGCTTTAATTACTGCTCAAAGCTGAATTCAGCTCCTCTTCCGCCACTTCCAAATATGACCCCCCTTTTTTATTATGACAACAAGAGAGGCATTATGTTCAATTAGTCGGCTCGAAATAAACATTGACCAGGTGGTATTTGAATGGAAGTCTCTGTTGAAAAAGCATCAGATTGAACGCACCAGCTTTTTCCACACTTGTGCTAAGGATTGGGCAAATTTGTTTGTTTGTTTTTGGGGTTTATGTCCCCGCCGTTTGTCACAAGATCCCAGCAATAAATAAATGAAAACACGTTTTTAAAATGGCAGCGTAGGACATATCAACAGCTTGTTAGTTCAGAAAACAACAGCCGACCCACTAAGTTGAAAATGCTTCTAAGTTTTTAGCTGATACCTAAACCTGACTATCTTCTTGACTCATTTCACTCTGGGTTGAGAATTGGGTGATAATTGGCCTCAGCTGCCCTGGTGGCTGAAGTTCTTTGGGCAGTGGTTCTCAAACATTTTTCTTCGGACCACACTTTTAGAATAAATATTTGCCCATGCCACACCAAATTTTCATTGGAAAACTAAAGGAAAGAACTCCAAGCTGTGTTTTTTTCTTTACTTTAAAAACAAAACAACAGATAGAGGACAACTAATTTATAATATGATCATGGGGCATCAAAAAAGTATAAAACAATGCAGCTACGTAAGAACACGTATTATCCCCAAAATAGAATTATAAATGAGCCTTTTACATATGTACCTTAAGTATTTATACAAACTCATTGAGAGGTTTATGCTTGCTTTTGCCAGGTAATCTCATTTATATTAGATCTGTTTTGAGACAAATAAACTCTCGTCTCCTCACCAGTACAAATAAGCCTTTCTCTCTTTCTGAATGTTCATATTTGTCAGAACTGAAAATCCCTCTTCACAGTATGTCATAGAGAACTGCAGAACAACAGCCAATGTTCTTGAAGAGAGGCATGGATATTGTTTCTGGTGGTATATTCCTACTGCACTGAAATGCTCAAATGTTTCTTTGATTGTACTCAAACCTTCTTGCCATACTTGCCACCCTCTCCTGCCTCACCTGCTTGACATGCCACACCTTTTGAGAACCACTGTCTTTGAGTCAGAGGAAGTGTGACCCTATTGATTCTCCTAGATATCTCAGTTGACCATGGTATCTGCCTAGCTCAGTGGTGGCCAAACGTGGCCCTCCAGCTGTTTTTGGACTACAACTCCCATCATCCCTAGCTAACAGGACCGGTGGTCAGGGATAATGGGAATTGTAGTCCCCAAACAGCTGGAGGGCCAAGTCTGGCCACAGCTTGTCTTTGTGAGTTGGGGCTTGGAGACACCATGGAATTACTCCTACTTGGTTCCAGAGGGTGTGTGCCCTGACCCATGTGGGGTGCCCTAGGGCATGCCTTTGTCCCCAATGCTATTTAATTAATATCTCTATAAAATCATGGGGGGGTGTCATTAGGAGATTTTGGGGCAAGGCGTCACCAGTATGCTGATAATGGCCACCTCTATTCCTTGGTATCATCTAAATCATGAGATGCCATGTATGTGCCTTTATGCTACTACTGTGACAGAATCCTAACAAACCTCTTTGGATAGCTGATTCTCAGGTCTAGGAATTGTGTACCTGTCCTGGAAGGAAATGGATTCTTTCTGAAGGAGCAGGTGCATCTTTTCGGGATGCTCCTTAGTCCATCTCCATCCCTAGTGGCTCAGGTGATTGTAGTCATTTAGTTGTGTCCGACTCTTCGTGACCCCATGGACCAGAGCACGCCAGACACTTCTGTCTCCCACTGCCTCCCGCAGTTTGGTCAAACTAATGTTGGTAGCTTCAAGAACACTATCCAACCATCTCATCCTCTGTCGTCCCCTCATCCTTGTGCCCTCCATCTTTCCCAACATCAGGGTCTTTTCCAGGGAGTCTTCTCTTCTCACAAGGCGGCCAAAGTATTGGAGCCTCAGCTTCAGGATCTGTCCTTCCAGTGAGTACTCAGGGCTGATTTCCTTCAGAATGGATAGGTTTGATCTTCTTGCAGTCCATGGGACTCTCAAGAGTCTCCTCTAGCACTGTAGTCACCTTGGAGGGCTCATTACAGACTCAGTGCATCCATTGTGACTCTCCTTGGACTAGGAGAGCCTTGCCATAGTAGTTGCACCCGATTTGGCAGATCTGCACTGGCTGCCTATTAGCTACGTTCAAGTTTTTGGTGATGGC
This sequence comes from Podarcis melisellensis, assembly GCF_964234715.1. Lineage (NCBI taxonomy): Eukaryota > Metazoa > Chordata > Lepidosauria > Squamata > Lacertidae > Podarcis > Podarcis melisellensis. Next base: position 11,361,629 of record NC_138530.1, on the reverse strand, counting down.
ATTTAAAGCCCTAAACAACTTGGGACCAGGAGACCCCTTCCCCCAGTACAAACCAAGGCGATTTTTTGAAATTCTCTGAGGAGACCCCGCTGTTCATTCCCCAAGTGTTACTTGTTGACAGCATGGGCACATGTCTTCTTAGTGATAGCTCCCACCCGCTGCAGTGCCCGCCTTTGGGGAATTAATAAGGTGGCGTCAGTAATGACCTTTAAACACCTCTTAAAAGCTTTCCTAGACCTCAACTCTTTAATTCTCCATTTTGAACTTTGCTCAGCTGTCTCCGCAATACTTTATGCAGTTCTGTTCTGGTTCTATCCAGTTTTTCGAAACTTTGTTTGCATTTCTGTTGTTTTTATGGAAATCATTTAGGGATTTTTTTTTACAAAGTAGTGTAGGATTTTAACAAATAAGCAAGGTAACAAATAACTTCCAGAGAGGCTGCATTCCACATCCAGAGTGCTTTTGTGATACCTGTGACCTAGATCTTCCTCTGCATTTTTGACCTTCACACATTCTTTGTTTGTGCTGTTCGTTTCTCAGTTCATATGGGGTGAGATTGGCCATAATCTGGATTATGAACATTGGCCTGTGGCCGTCTGGTTGTTCTCGCATTGCAGGTGTGAGGCTGGGATGACCCTGGACCCTAAAGGCTATGAAAGTTATGGAACATTTTGCATGCTAAAGTTGAAAACATTTAGTGGTAACGAATAACCACTTTGGTATGATTCTTTTCCTTGGTGTGATTTTTTAAAGGAACCGCTTTAGGCTATGTGAACGGCATGAATATCATATTATAGATTTGCCCAATCAAATCAAATAAAAAAACAACCCCTTGGTCAATTTTAACCTGTCAGATACTGTCTAATAGTTGACTAGTGTTCAATTCTTTGATTGATTAGAAGAGTTAAAGGGAGAAAATGACTTTTATTAAAACAGTTGTCTTTCAGAAGATTCTAAAAGGTTTACAGAGCCTTGAACAAGTGATTCCTTCTCTCCACAGCAAAGACAATGGATTCAGCAGTAGCAGTGGTTGGAAAAAAAAAGTTATTTGGGGTAGGTAGGGCAAAACCCATAGGTGAAAGTAGCAGTTCAGAGCTTCCTTCCATATTCCCCAAATCCCTTCGATCCTGAGCTGTTTCATGATGATGATGACTATATTTTTACCCCACCCATCTGGCTGGGTTTGCCCAGCTGCTCTGGGCAGGTTACAGAATATATAAAACATAATAAAGCATCAAACCTTTAAAACATCCCAATACAGGGCTGCCTTCAGATGTCTTCTAAAAGTTACATAGTTCTTGACTTCTGAAGGAAGGGCGCCACTACCAAGAAGGCCTTTTGCCTGGTTCCCTGTAACTTTGCTTCTCCCAGTGAGGCAAACCACCGGGAGATCCTCAGAGCTGGACTTCAGTGTCTGGGCTGGACGATGGGGTGGAGATTCTCCTTCAGGTGTAAAGGACTGAGGCTGTTTAGGGCTTTAAAGGTCAGCACCAACACTTTGAGTTGTGCTTGGAAACGTACTGGGAGCCAATAGACCAAAGAGGATCTTGGAGTGAAAATGGTCACTGTCAGTGGTGGCCAAGTGCTTTTGCTTCTGCCACCTCAACCATGGGCCCTGTCAAAGAAAAATGTTGGGGTAAGGAGTGCCACTTCCCTCTTGCTCTCTGAAATTGCTGCTCACTTCATCTGAATCTAACAGGTATTTACCAGCTCCATCTGGTACGCAGGCTGAGACCCTACCTGCCCGCAGACTGTCTGCCCAGAGTGGTGCATGCTCTAGTTAGCTCCCGCTTGGACTACTGCAATGCGCTCTACGTGGGGCTACCTTTGAAGGTGACCCGGAAACTACAACTAATCCAGAATGCAGCAGCTACACTGGTGACTGGGAGTGGCCACCGAGACCATATAACACAGGTCCTGAAAGATCTTCATGGGTTCCCAGTACGTTTCCAAGCACAATTCAAAGTGTTGGTGTTGACCTTTAAAGCCCTAAACGGCCTCGGCCCAGTATACCCGATGGAGCATCTCCACCCCCCATTGTTTAGCCCGGATACTGAGGTCCAGCCCCCAGGGCCTTCTGGTGGTTCCCTCCCTGTGAGAAGTGAGGTTACAGGGAACCAGGCAGAGGGCCTTCTCGGTAGTGGCGCCTGCCCTGTGGAACGCCCTCCCAGCAGATGTCAAGACAATAAACAACTGTTTTACTTTTAAAAGACATCTGAAGGCGGCCCTGTTTAGGGAAGTTTTTAATGTCTGATGCTGTATTGTTTTTAATATTTGGTTGGAAGCCGCCCAGAGTGGCTGGGGAGACCCAGTCAGATGGGCGGGGAAGAAACAATAAATAATAATAATAATAATAATAATAATAATAATAATAATAATTATTATTATTATTATTATTATTATTAATGTTCTCGTTTGCCTTGCCAGTGAGCATGCTGTGAGTTTGCTTCCTTCTTCCTCCTGAACCCCGTGTCACAGTTCCTGTTCAAATAGTCCTGCAGCTACAGCGCATAGCCAATAGGAGGTGCTGGATGCTGTGGCTTAATCCATAGATCATAGGAAAGCTGAGTTGGAAGGGTCCCTGAGGATCATCTAGTTGTACCCCCTGCGATGCAGGAATATGCAGTTGGCCCATACGGGGGTCGAAACTGCGACATTGATGTTATCAGCCCCACATTCTCACCAACTGAACTATCCACCAGATTAATTGGCAAAGAGCAAGTCCTTTGGGGTGAGATGTAGGGCCAGGAGGGGGGCTGTCTTGAGATGAGGGGTGTGTGCCTTTGCGAGACCCTCTCTCCTACAAGGCTGGCCATTAAGCAACCCCAGTGTTCAGGCAAAAACCCAGGTTGGAATAGTCATAGAATCATAGAATCATAGAGTTGGAAGAGACCACAAGGGCCATCGAGTCCAACCCCCTGCCAAGCAGGAAACACCATCAGAGCACTCCTGAAATATGGTTGTCAAGCCTCTGCTTAAAGACCTCCAAAGAAGGAGACTCCACCACACTCCTTGGCAGCAAATTCCACTGTCAATCAGCTCTTACTGTCAGGAAGTTCTTCCTAATGTTTAGGTGGAATCTTCTTTCTTGTAGTTTGGATCCATTGCTCCGTGTCCGCTTCTCTGGAGCAGCAGAAAACAACCTTTCTCCCTCCTCTATGTGACATCCTTTTATATATTTGAACATGGCTATCATATCACCCTTTAACCGCCTCTTCTCCAGGCTAAACATGCCCAGCTCCCTTAGCCGTTCCTCATACTCAACAGTGGGCGGTTGATGGGCCGGTTGACAATACAGTGTAACCTTGGGTTAAGAACTTAATTCGTTCTGGAGGTACGTTCTTAACCTGAAACTGTTCTTAACCTGAGGTACCACTTTAGCTAATGGGGCCTCCTGCTGCCGCCACACAATTTCTGTTCTCATCCTGAAGCAAAGTTCTTAACCCGAGGTACTATTTCTGGGTTAGCAGAGTCTGTCACCTGAAGCGTCTGTAACCTGGAGCGTCTGTAACCCGAGGTACCACTGTATTTGTCCGAGACCAGTATCCTATCCATATACAGTGGTACCTCGGGATGCAAACGGGATCTGTTTCGGAGACCGGTTCACATCCTGAACGGAACACAAGACGCGACGGCGCGTGCGCGGATTGGGTTTCGCCACTTCTGCGCATGCGCGTGACATCATTTTGAGCTCCTGCGCATGCGCGAGCGACAAAACCTGGAAGTAACGCGCTCTGTTACTTCTGGGTTGCCCTGGAGTGCAACTCGAACGCTTAACCCGAAGCACATTCAACCCAAAGTATGACTGTATTGTCCATAATCCTTGAAAAGTCAGGATGCAACATCAAAGCATAGCATTTTCAAGTATAGCATTCCAATGCGGTTTTTTGTTCCTAACCAGATCGCCTGCCACCAAGACCAAAGGCTCTGCCGTCTTAACTTAAACGGAGGAAGGTGAACGGAATCGGTGCCTCTCACCAGGTACAGGTTCTTAGCATCTTTTACTCTCTGTGGTGGGACTTTGGCGAGAGAGGAGACGAGAGCCCTGCTGCGGGAAATGTTGGCAGCCTCCACCCCCCATTGCTTGTAACAGAAGCAAACACTGGACACAGTGGAGATTGTTGGATGAAACCTGGCAGACTCTCAGCTTTTGGGTGGCTGCCCTCTTTTCTATGCTGCCAAGAGACATGCCTTCCATTTTAGAAACAAACTATCTGGCAAAATAAATCTTGTTTCAGACCCGCTCAGAGGGCTGGAGGCTCCGGGAAAAGATAGATAGCTGTATTTTGAAACTTGTTGCTATTTTGGAACCATTGTGACAAGCCATTTTAGGATTGTTGGCGCTTCTAAATTTATGAGTTCTGGCTGCATCCCTGCCTCCCATTCTGGATCCCTGTGGCATGACAAGATTATCAGCGCTGCCGATTGGACATCTCTGCCCAGTGGATCCATCAGCTCATGTTTTGGCGTCAGTAGCGTGATGGCGAGTTGGACCAGGATTCAACCGCCCACCCCCAGGAAGCTTATGGGGAGCAGAGGGCAGTGCCATAGCTTGTGGGGGCACAGAGGTTGTTGTCCCATATAGGGATCTGTTGGACTTTATAGGGAATAAACCCAGACTGAAACCAATGGAAGATATAAGGAGCCAAGTTACGGATTGGTTACAATACCACCAGCTACACGATATGTTAAAATTAAAAAATGGGTTCTTACGATACAATAATCTTTATTGTCATTGTCCCATACAGAACAACGAAATTGGAAAAATCTACACCAGACATTCAAAACCAACAAGCCTGCTATCCCAGCCTGTTTAGCCCTCTAAAAACTCTGATACCCCAAAATTAAATACAGTATACTCCCATAGAGACTACCTTACACTGCGCTTAAAACCAAAATCGCATTTGAATAGAAACTGTTTCTCAGGCGGCTTAGTCCTAGTCTTTATAACCCTGTACCTTCTTCCAGAAGGCAGAAGCTGAAAGAGATAATTTCCGGGGTGCGCACTATCATGCACTATCTCTGCAGCTTTCTTATGGCACCTGGAAGAATAGATTTGATCCAAGGTGGGAAGAGTGCACCCAATTATTCTCTCTGCATTCTTTACTTCTTGGACCAAACCTCACTATTTGAAAGAGAATTATTACAGAATATGGATAAACACTGGTCTAAAATGTATAATTTTTTGCTAGAATGGGGAAAAAAAGACGAGCTACTGAAAGCTCCAGTGACACACTGGGCAATAGATATAGGACACAACATAGACTTAAACCTCTGGGAGAAATTTTGGAAAAATGATTTGAAATTTGCTGCGTTTTACACGTTGAAAGAGAATTCTATGAAAATGATTCACAGATGGTACTTAACTCAGAGTTTGTTGGCTAAGATATATAGAACAGAATCAGATATATGTTGAAAATGTAAAGGAATGGAGGGAACATTTTTTCATATGTGGTGGACATGTAAAAAGGTAAAAAAAACCCCAAACAAACGGGGAGATGATCTACAATGAGTTGAAAAAAATATTTAGAATATCTTTCCCCCAAAGACTGGAGTCGTTCCTGTTGGGAATAGTTAGACAGAACTTCCTGGGTGTCCAGAAAATGTATTTATGTATGCAACAATGGCAGCTCGAATTTCGTTAGCACAAAACTGGAAAGTGACGGAGGTCCCAGGCAAGGAGGATTGGCAACTTAAGATGTTAGAATATGCAGAACTAGCAGGTTTAACACATAGAATAAGAGAGCAAGAAGAATACAAGCAAGGTGGAAAATATTTATTGAGTAGATGGAAAATAACTGTATGCAGCTGAAAACTCTGGCAGTATTAAGATCAAAACTTCAACAGAGTAATTCATATTTGAGTGGTGGAAGAGTGGAGAACTGATTAAAATGGTTAAAGTAAAAAAATGCAGGAATGATAAGCAAAATGAACCATGGAAGGAGAAGGATGGAAGTCACTGGATATATAAAACTATGTAAAATGTTTAATTTGAGATGTAAAATTGAAAATTCAATAAAAATTATTTATATGTATATAAAAAAAGGTTGTTGTCCTGGGTGCAAAATTGTTAGGGGTGCAAAATTTCAACAACCAGTGCTTCCTCAGTACAGCTGCATGCTTCCATTGCTGGGCTCTGTTGAAAACGACTTCTCCATGTGAACCAGGAAGTGACCTCTGCAGACAATGGAACAACTCTTCTTTTCTGTGGATACGGACACTGAACGTGCATCCACACTCTGTCTGTTTTCCTCCATCCACACGGGCCTGGGCACTAGCAACCTGTGCTACACCACTGGTGGTGGGCTTGGGAGAACTTCGGTGCCCTGGCAGGGATCACCATCAAGGATTTCTGCACTGGGCAGATGAGACCTTGAGCGAGCCTTCTAAATTTTCACGATGGCAGCGTGGCATCACTCTGGGGCACTGTGAGCAATTCAAATGGGCAGCTCTTAGTGGAGCAGGTGTAAATCTGCAATCTTAAACACCAGTGACAGGGAACCTGTTTTCTTCCAGACGTTGCTTGGCTCCCACTTCACATCTTCTCTGTCCATTGGTCATGCTGGCTGGGGGATGATGGCGATGGGAGTCCAGCAACAGCCATGGTTCCTCATCCCTCCACCGTAAATGCCAGTGACATCCAGGAGGAGAGATGCATAAGATTGCACTGAGGAGTACCTGAGCAGCGTAACAAAAGCACAGCAGCATCTTCCAATCTAAAAATAGATTAAAATGCCTGGGCGAATATAAAAGGGCTTTGAGAAAGGATGGAGCGCCTGACAAGTCTCCCAGAGGAGCAGGTTCCGCCTTCTGAGGAGCAGGCAGTGCCATCGAAAAGGCTCTTTCTTGCTTTCGCTCTGCCCCTTTTTGTAAATTAAAAGGAATATTCTGAAAGGACCCTCTTCCTTCGCACACCAGCTCCTCAATATGGGCTAGGACAATAGAAGCTGCCCGTTATTTCTTTAATTAAATAATAACAACCTGCACTGAGGCGTTTCCTGCAAAGTTTGGGAAAATGGGAGGCAGGGATTTGCAGGGTGCTTTGTTCTTTGGGATGTGTGTGTGTGATTTCTGGCGTCTCTCCAATGTCACCTGGGGAATGCCGGCTTTTTTGTTCAGAACTCCCCGAAACAGCTGTGCCTCCGCTGTTTCTGGAGAGGCACAATAGCTTCGGAAGTTGTGCCATTCTGCATGGCGTATGCACCAGTTTCTTCTCTGCCAGTCGTTTCCGCTGGTTAAATTCGCTTGGCAGGCTTTTGGGGTGCTGTGAAACAGAGAACATGGCGGCTAGACTGCTTGCATGGGCAAACTACTACCACCAATAATAATAATAATAATAATAATTTTTATATATATATCGCGCTCTTCCCGGTTCAAAAACTGGGCTCAGAGCAGCTAACAACAAATTTAAAACACTTTAAAACACTTAATTATAAAAGCAGCAAAAAATACAGTATAAAAACACGAATAACAATAAAATTCAAAAATCAATTAGATAATCCCCAGGGCTAGCTGGCTGAATTGGTCCTACTTGGGCCAGCGAGGAGGCCAGGGGAGAATTAGCTGTGGGGTCTCAGAGCAGGTGATCCTCATAAAAGGGGAGGGGGAGGGAAGAGAAGGGAAATAAAAGATCAGGCTGGATTCAAATTAAAGGCCAGGTGGAATAGCTCTGTCTTACAGGCCTGACGGAAGGAGGTTAAATCCTGAAGGGCCCTGGTCTCATGGGGCAGAGCATTCCGCCAGGTCGGAGCCATCACTGAGAAGGCCCTTGCCCTGGTGGAGGATAATATGACTTCCTTAGGGACCGGGACCTCTAAACTATTCATTACAACATCTTGTCTGTGGGATCTGCACTGAGTGCCAATCTGCTTACCTTCTGTAGCTTCAGACCAGGTTACTGGGGGTGGGGTGGGGTTCCCTCTTAAAGTCCCTATAATATCAGAAGCCTGCTCCCACAGCAGTTCAGAAGATGGCTTTTGTTTTGTGGAACAGCATCCCTATTAAGAAGAGACGTTTTTGTTCCAATGAGGGTTTTTTAAATAGTTGGGCGATTTTTTAAAAATTTAATTTCTAGGTTTCTAACCTGGGTGTTTATTTGTGTTGCTTTTCAAACCCTTTAGTTGTTGTGTGCTTGTAAATTGCCTTGAGACTTGATGTGAAAGATGATTAGTTCATAATAATAAAAGTTACGAACTCTGCATTGACAAAAGCCGGGTGAAACCTGCCTCTGTGAAAAAGCTATTACCTGCCTCCCTGTACTGTCAACTACATTGCTGTGGGTACATTTTTAGTGCCTGGAGTAATAAGGATCTTGAATATATTTTATATTGCGATTTTACCGTATTTTTTGCTCCATAGGGCGCACCGGACTATAGGGCGTACCTAGTTTTTATTCCCCCACCCCACCCCAAAGAGCAAAGAAGCCAAGACAGTCTGCAGGAGCAGCCCAATCAGGCACCAGGAGGAAGTGAATCAGCAACCTGATTGGCCAGTTCCTGCAGTCCATTCAGGCTCCAGGAGGGGAGTTGAATCAGCCAATCACACGGGACCCATTGTGTAAATAATGTATATATAGCCAGAGGTTTTGGTGGAAAGCACACACTCACTGTTTACCTTGAGCTGAAATAAAGAGCATGAAATCAACACTCAACTCCAAGTATATTTCACAAGCACCCAATCCTGAGAGCTTGCAGTCGTGTCTTCTAATGGCATGCTTGCAACAAGAGCTGTGCTAGAATGTCAGCACGCTTCTTGGGCTGCTCAATGAAAGGCATGTTTCGGATGGCTTCACCTGCTTGGCTTTTCGCTGTTTTGTGCTGTGATGATCTTCAGCAGTGGAAGCACAAGTGCAAAAGCAGAGGACGCTGGGAAAAGGTAGCCAGGTGGCATTTACTGCTTCTGAAAAGGCTGTTCCGCATGTTACACAGCAACCAATAAGACTTGGCAGAGTCCTCGCTGTGCTGGAAGCCCCAGCCGATCCTGAATTGTATTTTCAAATAGCTTTTTGTTACAGCTACAGATAGGTAGCTGTGTTGGTCTGCCATAGTCAAAACAAAATAAAAAAATTCCTTCCAGTAGCACCTTAAAGACCAACTAAGTTAGTTCTTGGTATGAGCTTTCGTGTGTGTATCTGAAGAAGTGTGCATGCACACGAAAGCTCATACCAAGAACTAACTTAGTTGGTCTTTAAGGTGCTACTGGAAGGAATTTTTTTATTTTCTTTTTGTTACATTCACACACCTCACTGTTTTACGCCATCCTTCCTCAGCGTAATGCTCTTCAGCTGCTGCTGAGCTACACTCCCCCCCCCCCCCGCTGGCTGGGGGTGAGGGGAGTTGGAAGTCCAAAACATCTGGTGGGTTGGGAAAGGGCTTGGACTACTGCAATGAGCTCTACGTGGGGCTACCTTTGAAGGTGACCCGGAAACTGCGGGTCCAGAATGCGGCAGCTAGACTGGTGACTGGGAGTGGCTGCCGAGAATACACAACATCGGCCCTGAGAGATCTGCATTGGCTACCAATACGTTTCCGAGCACAATTCAAAGTGTTGGTGCTGACCTTTAAAGCCCTAAATGGCCTCGGTCCTGTATACCTGAAAGAGCGTCTCCACCCCCATCATTCAGCCTGGACGCTGAGATCCAGCACCGAGGGCCTTCTGGCGGTTCCCTCATTGCAAGAAGTGAGGTTACAGGGAACCAGGCAGAGGGCCTTCTCGGTAGTGGCGCCTGCCCTGTGGAATGCCCTCCCTTCAGATGAGAAGGAAATAAGCAGCTATCCTATCTTTAAAAGACATCTGAAGGCAGCCCTGTTTAGGGAAGTTTTTAATATTTAATACTATACTGTTTTTAACTCTTGATTGGAAGCCGCCCAGAGTGGCTGGGGAAACACAGCCAGATGGGCTGGGTATAAATAATAAATTATTATTATTATTATTGTTGTTGTTGTTGTTGTTGTTGTTGTTGTTGTTGTTATTATTTGTGCAATTCGTAAATCGGTCCTTGGCGCAGCATCAAGCCTGGCTTCCTGGTTCCGTGACGTTCCTGGAAGAGCCTGGGCAGGCATTCACCCCATCTGTATTTGTGATATTCCATAATTTTGGTATGTTTCTTAACCTTAAGAGGCTGGACAGGATGAGACAATGCGAGATAAACAAACCTCCTCTAATTCCTTTCCAAGACGGCCTTTTGTAATGCACAGAGAGCCGAAGGAGATGTACATTCTGCGTGTAAGCAAGCAAATTGTTTGGGAAGCTCCAAAAGCTTTTGGAACAAAAGATAATGTTTCATCTCTGCCTTTGTTGCATTTCCACTTGTGTTTAAGGCTTTCTAAATACGTGCACATCTGGCAAAAGGAACCGAGCGGAAATCCCTTAGTATGTATATTGGTCATCAGACTAATCGCATTTAAAGGTCCGCTGGGCATCAGCAGAGGGCCAGAAGGCTGCCCCCCTGACACCATTACAAATTCCATGACCAAAGCTGCAATCCAAGCAGGTTCTTTCTCATCCAGAAGAAGCAGCTGGAACAAGCCCAGTTTTTAAAGTGTTAACTTTCTCCTGCCGCACATGAACTTTTATCGCGTCTCTGGCCTTTCACTCTAGGAGAGAATATGGCAGAGGAAGCATTTTCTACAGGGGAAAATATTTGTTTCGGTTTACATTTTAACGCAAGTTTAATCTAATTCGCTCTTTCCAAAACAGAACAAAATCCAAAACAAACCTATCCTTCAAAAGCCACACTCCTCTGGATTTTGCGACGCAGCTGTTTGTGTGCAAGAGGAAACGTACAGAAGTGTGTACGTTAAGAAAAAGCCATCATGAAATGCACACCTCAGAGAAAATAATATGCAGAAATGCCTTCTATTAGGGAAAACTGCTTGTGGTGAGGTAGATAAAGGGTAAAGGGACCCCTGACTATTAGGTCCAGTTGTGACCGACTCTGAGTTTGCGGCGTTCATCTCGCTTTACTGGCAGAGATGTGGCTAGCATGACCAAGCCGCTTCTGGCAAAGCAGAGCAGCGCACGGAAACACCATTTACCTTTCCGCCGGAGCGGTACCTATTTATCTACTTGGCATAAAGCAATATATTCAGATGTTTACCTTCAAGGGCTTTATGCCGATGACATGGCTTTAATGGCACTCACCCGAAGAGGCTTACGCAGCATATTTATCTACTTGCACTTTGACGTGCTTTCGAACTGCTAGATTGGCAGGAGCAGGGACCGAGAAACGGGAGGTCACCCCGTCGCGGGGATTCAAACCACCGACCTTCTGATCAGCAAGCCCTAGGCTCTGTGGTTTAACCCACAGCGCCACCCATGTCCCAGGTGAGGTAGATATAAGGCCACAATTTAACCCTAAAATGTGCGTGTTGGGGAAAATAAGCCCTAAAACACTGCTGTGAATGTTTGTGAGGTTTTTTTCCCCATTTAAAAATTTGCAGAGGGCTGCAGCAGTGTGGCGAACTGAAGATTGGTGGAAAATGAGAAAGCGAGTGAAGCCAAGATAGGGATGGACAGATCTGTCAATCTCTGGGCTGTGGCACGGGACTGTTTGAGCATGTCTATCGATCATGCACAGCAAAGGTATCTCTCTTCCCCATGTTGGAACTTTGGTGTGTGGTTCCTTCTCATGTGATCTCCCCGCATTTCCCTCTGGATAGCCCATACAAAACTGTGGGCAGAGTATTCCAACAGAGGATGCACCAAGGTGAAGACGCTTTGTGCAGGTGGAGATCGCCAGAGCACTTTGCTTCATCGAAGGCACGCGCCAGGACGTAGATGTTTTTGAGGATAGCCACAACATTTTTTGGGGGGCGGGTGTGACGTTAACATATGAGAGTGCTGGAGGTGAAATAGTTAAACAGATTACCCAATCAGAATCCAGGGGGGTGGAGTCAGAGGGACTATAAAACCAGCTCTGTGAGGGGCGAAGGGAGGAGTTCGTTGGGAGTTGGGTGGTTGGTTGGAGTGGGAGTGAATTGGGATAGAGTCTGTGGGTAGGTTGAGTTGGTGTAGCGAAATAAGCTGAGTCAGGAACAGTTAGGGCCTAGGAAGACAAGTAAATATCGGAGAGGTGGTTTAGTGAGTGAGAGCAGGTAGCGGAAGTTATAGGTCTGGATAGGCACCCCATGATTGCAATGGACCAATACTGTTTATGAAACCACATGCTTGTTAAACTGCAATAAATAAACAGAGGTTTATGTTCCAATTTAACCCTGACTGGACTCAGTATTGTACCAGGTAGGACCTGGGTGGTGGCAGCGAGAAATAAAGTGGTGGCACAGGGATCAATAGGCGGTGAAATGTCCGGGGACCCTGTGTGATCACCACAGTGGGCCCCTCCTTGAAAATATTGCCCCCCAGCCCCCCTAGATGGCACTCCTGCTCACCTAGGAGTAGGTGAGAGACATGGGACTGATGAACCTGCCTATTCCCCAACTTGTAAGTAGCGACTCCACCCCCATCGTTCTGCCCGGACACTGAGGTCCAGTGCCGAGGGCCTTCTGGCGGTTCCCTCGCTGCGAGAAGCCAAGTTACAGGGAACCAGGCAGAGGGCCTTCTCGGTAGTGGCACCCGCCCTGTGGAACGCCCTCCTATCAGATGTCAAAGAGAACAACTACTACCAGACTTTTAGAAGACATCTGAAGTCAGCCCTGTTTAGGGAAGCTTTTCATGTTTAATAGACTATTGTATTTTAATATTTTGTTGGAAGCAGCCCAGAGTGGCTGGGGAAACCCAGCCAGATGGGCATGGTAGAAAATAATAATAATAATAATAATAATAATAATAATAATAATAATAATAATAATAATAATTTTAAGTGTACTTTTGACAACAAGAGTTAATTCCTCACTCTGGATATTCCTGGCTAGTTTGTTCATTCAGGAAACGTTGGAGTTTCTTTTTAAGGCCTGCTAGGTACATTGAAATCAATGGGAGTTAAAAAACGAAGCCTTTTGCCTGAATTGCACCTTGTCTCCGGCTCTGGATGTCAGAATGATTATAGGAGTTGGACTACAGAGTAATGAATCCTAAGCCCACTTACTTACTAGGAGGTGAGCTCCATTAAAATCAGCATGACACGCTTCCGAGTTAAGCGAGCTGAAGGTCTGGGGGAAAGATACCTTGATTTTGAAACTTCAAATGAAGCTAATGCCCTTTTAACAGGATTATCTCTATGAAGGAGACTGCGCGGTTGAAAAGTGCAAAATAAAGTAAAATGGTTGGAAGTGATTATATGCTGCGATCATGTTTAAAAAAGAGCAAAATAAAATAAAATCCTGTTGTTGGTGACCTATTTTTCTTGGTAGAACAAAGCAGCTCTTCTGTTTATAGCACTACGGAAAATAAAAATAGCTGTGGAAAATGAACACAGGGTAGCTAGGTTGACAGCAGAGAATGTATGCCCATCATGTGATCTTATGACAAGGTCATGGCAACATCTGATTGGCGTGTGGCACAAATGTAGGTGGAGCCAGTAAGAATTAGGGATGGGTGCCAAGTTGGGTTACCGCACTGCAGGGGGTTGGACCTACAATTCTATGGTTCTGTTTTATGATTCTATGCCCATTTGGGTTTCTTCTAAATTTTTCCATTCTTTAAGTTCAGTTCTCCACAATTGCACATTAAGTTTGTGATTTTAATTCACAAAAAGTCTTAAGAAAATTCAACAGCATTTCAGTCCGAACTTCTCCCAATGTACAAATTTTGTATCCAATTTCTTGTGTAAAATACTTTTTTTTTTGGCAAGGTACTATTTCCTGATATGCATAGTGTATGTTATTTTCACTAAGTTATACATCAAATGCCACTTGTGTATGCATTCTTGTGCACATTATTTGAGTGGAGAACTACATTGCAAAATTTTGGCTGTGTTCACGCCGAGGTTCACGCATCCCTACCCTTGAGCTAAAAAAAAGGTTGCCTGCTCTATACAGTGGTACCTCGGGTTAAGTACTTACTGTAATTCGATCCGGAGGTCTGTTCTTAACCTGAAACTGTTCTTAACCTGAAGCACCACTTTAGCTAATGGGGCCTCCAACTGCCGCCAGAGCACGATTTCTGTTCTTATCCTGAAGCAAAGTTCTTAACCTGAAGCACTGTTTCTGGGTTAGCAGAGTCTGTAACCTGAAGCGTATGTAACCTGAGGTACCACTGTAGTCTAGTAGGTAACAACACAGGGAAGGTGCAAAGAGGCAAAGTGAGGCTATTTCCCCCCCTCCGCGACATGCTTAATAATAATAATAATAATAATAATAATAATAAAACATTTATTATTTATACCCCGCCCATCTGGCTGGGTTTCCCCAGCCACTCTGGGCGGCTTCCAACAAAATATAATAGTCCTTCAGATATTAAAAGCTTCCCTAAACAGGGCTGCCATCAGATGTCTCCTTAAGGTCTGGTAGTTGCTTTTTCCTTTGACATCTGGGGGGAGGGTGTTCCACAGGGCGGGTGCCACTACCGAGAAGGCCCCCAGCCTGGTTCCCTGTAGCTTTGCTTCTCGCAATGAGGGAACCGCCAGAAGGCCCTCGGCGCTGGACCTTAGCGTCCGGGCAGAATGATGGGGGTGGAGACGCTCCTTCAGGTATACTGGACCGAGGCCGTTTAGGGCTTTAAAGGTCAGCACCAACCCTTTGAATTGTGCTCAGAAACGTACTGGGAGCCAATGTAGGTCTTTCAAAACCAGTGTTATATGGTTTCGGTGGGCTTGTGAAAACGGAATCTGCAAACTTGATGTGGAAATGTGGAGAAAGAGAGAAACCAGAATCGAGAGATTCGCCCATCCCTAGCGGAGATCCCCCTCTACATCGACAGTTTCCAGTCATACTATTAACAACAACAACAACAACAACAACAAACACTAAAACACTAAAAGCTTCCCTAAACAGGGCTGCCTTCAGATGTCTTCTAAAAATCTGGTAGTTGTTGTTCGCTTTGACATCTCGTGGAAGGGCGTTCCACAGGGCGGGCGCCACTGCCAAGAAGACCCTCTGCCTGGTTCCCTGTAACTTGGCTTCTTGCAGTGAGGGAACCACCAGAAGGCCCTCAGAGCTGGACCTCAGTGTCCGGGCTGAGTGATGGGTATGGAGACGCTCCTTTAGGTATACTGGACCGAGGCATGTCTCACTCTGCTTTTCTCCTTGCATGGGACCCAGCTGATGCCTATTCTGTCTCATTTTGGATACAGAGCATCATCATTCCGGTAGGCGCTGTTCTCATCCGTATGGATGTGTGATCCTACCCCATGACCACACATAGGTTTTTGGAAACTTAAAGCCATGTGTTGGCCATCTCAGAGGCATTCTGGCTTCTATGTGTCCATTTGTTGCTTGCACCTGTGTATGAATGACCCTGGGAGGATTGATTTAGGTTAGGGATAGCCCAGGGGTAGGGAATTCTGTGGGTTCACGATATATTGTCAGACTACAACTCCCATCATCTCTGTCTGAGTTTGATGGGAACCTGAATAAATCTGGAACTGCTTTCAGATTGCACCATGCACATCTGGGAGGGGGGTGGCGCTGTGGGTTAAACCACAGAGCCTAGGACTTGCCGATCTGAAGGTCGGCGGTTCGAATCCCCGTGAAAGGGTGAGCTCCGGTTGCTCGGTCCCTGCTCCTGCCAACCTAGCAGTTTGAAAGCACGTCAAAGTGCAAGTAGATAAATATGTACCGCTCTGGCGGGTAAGTAAATGGCGTTTCCTTGCGCTGCTCTGGTTCGCCAGAAGTGGCTTTGTCATGCTGGCCACATGACCCGGAAGCTGTATGCTGGCTCCCTTCACCAATAAAGCGAGATGAGCGCCGCAACCCCAGAGTTGGCCATGACTGGACCTAATGGTCAGGGGTCCCTTTACCTTTACCTTTATGCACATCTATAGATGTTTCTTTCTGTCATTGTTTCTTTCACAGCAGCTGAGATTTCTAAATTCGTTGAGTGTGGGTTTTACAAACTCTGGGAATCTCAAGGCTTGCTAGATGAGCGGCTTTTGGGATAAGCTTTTGTTAAATTTTATCTCGCAGACTTGGTGCCTTGCATATCAAAAGGTGGAAACAGACGGCAGGCTGTCAATATCTTTGGATGAACAGCTTTGCTGAGAAGGATTTCTGTTCTCCCTTTTCTTTACTTAAAAACGGAGGCCGCATGACAATCTTACTTGATTTATCGATAGTGGGGTGTCAGTGAAAATAAGAATCTTTCTTAACCTACAAGTTTCAAACTGTGTCATGATTCTACAAAAAGTTGAACAATCTGTTGCCAGAAATGATAAGCTCCTCAGAGGACCTGGTCAATAGTTGTTGTTGTCTAGTTGTTTAGTCGTGTCCGACTCTTTGTGACCCCATGGACCAGAGCACGCCAGGCACTTCTCTCTTCCACTGCCTCCCGCAGTTTGGTCAAACTCATGCTGGTAGCTTTGAGAACACTGTCCAACCATCTCGTCCTCTGTCGTCCCCTTCTCCTTATGCCCTCCATCTTTCCCAACATCAGGGTCTTTTCCGGGGAGTCTTCTCTTCTCATGAGGTGGCCAAAGTATTGGAGCCTCAGCTTCTAGGATCTGTCCTTCCAGTGAGCACTCAGGGCTGATTTCCTTCAGAATGGATAGGTTTGATCTTCTTGCAGTCCATGGGACTCTCAAGAGTCTCCTCCAGCACCATAATTCAAAAGCATCAATTCTTCGGCGATCAGCCTTCTTTACGGTCCAGCTCTCACTTCCATACATCACTACTGGGAAAACCATAGCTTTAACTATACGGAGCTTTGTTGGCAAGGTGGATGTCTCTTCCGGCTTCCAAGGATCCCTTTTCTTGTTAAGGCAAATGTGATAAATCCACATAAAAATGTGGATTCCATTTTGTGACGTCATCCTTTGAAACAGGCTTTAGCCTCCCCTGGATCTGCAAGGGGCAGCCAGCTTTGGAATAGCTCAAGTAATGTTGTCTTTCTGCTTGAGGAGTCTGCAAGCATCCAGGTGGAAGCGTCGGGGAAAAAGCCTTAAATAAGAGACTGGGAGAGACCAGCCAGGCATACAAAAACAGCTTTGCGAGTCTTCAGTCTGGAGATGATAGTTAAATCTGTGAGAAGTGGAGGGGGAGGGAGAAGTTTCTGAAGGGCAAGCCAGAGATGGGGCAAGGACACTGGGATGAGAGAAAGGAGAGGGATGCTGTCAGATGGTACTCAGACGGAAAGAGACGGAAGGAATTAAGGAATTCAAACTATTACTCCTGCCCAAAACACGTGGGGCTGCTTTATCCAAACCACAGATTCAGTCATAAAACTGTTCTTGGACTATAGCATGGAAGGGAATTCTTCAGCAAGGTTCTTGAGCAGGTGGTCCCAGACCAGATCCAGGTGTTCTTGGGGGAAACTGATCTTCTAGATCCATTTCAGTCTGGGTTTATAGGCCCAGATTTGGCTCAGAAACTGCTTTGGTCACCCTATATGGATGACCTGTTGAGAGAGAGAATTGGAAATGTGTCCTTGTTAATTTTCCTGAACCTCTTAGCATCTTTTGATACCATCAGATGTCAAGGAAATAAGCAACTATTCTACTTTTGAAAGACATCTGAAGGCAGTCCTATTTAGGGAAGTTTTTTTTATGTTTAATGCTGTACAGTGGTACCTCAGGTTACATACGCTTCAGGTTACATACGCTTCAGGTTACAGACTCCGCTAACCTAGAAATATTGCTTCAGGTTAAGAACTTTGCTTCAGGATGAGAACAGAAATCATGCTCTGGCAGCGCTGCAGCAGTGGGAGGCCCCATTAGCTAAAGTGGTGCTTCAGGTTAAGAACAGTTTCAGGTTAAGAACAGACCTCCGGAACGAATTAAGTACTTAACCCGAGGTACCACTGTATTGTGTTTTTAATATTGATTGGGAGCTGCCCAGAGTGGTTGGGGAAACCAGCCAGATGGGCGGGGTATAAATAAGAAATTAATATCAATATCATCATCACCATCACCATCAACAAAAGTATCCTTCTGGAGTGGCTGTCTGAGTTAGGGGTGAATGGCACCACTTTGTGGTGGTTCTAGTCTGACTTGGTCATTTCCAGAGGGTGATATTTGGGGAGTGCTGTTCAGCCCCATGGCACCTTTAATGTGGGGTTTCTCGGGTAGCACCAGCTAGAGGTTTATGTTCTAAATTGTTGCAACCTGCCCTGGGACCTTAGGGTGTAGGGCAGGTAATAAAATTAATGAATGAATGAATTAATTAATTAATTAATTAATTAATTGCTTTGGGGGTCCTGCTGGACAGAAATGGGAGTCACGAATACTTTACAGAAATAATAATCACAACAATCACAATGATTATGAATGTGCTCTTCGTAAACTTTTCTTGCAAGCTTAGCACCGGTAGGCTTTTAAAGCTTAGAATTGCGGGTATATCTTAAGAGCCTGACTGGTGGATTGGTTCTATTAATAACTGGCTGACTTAAAAGGAAAAAGAAAATGCAAGATGCACTAAGTGATCTGCTTCCTTTGGAAGCTATTGATCCTGGTGTCACTGAGAAGGGATATGTGGGCTAAGCGGCAATTGCATCCTGGAGCCCAGTTATTCTTGGTGCCAGAGAACATGGTCTGCAGAAGTATCGTGGTAGGAAGCTAAGGTAGCCGCCTCTGAGATCAGTGGTTTTTTCTGTTGCAGGGGGAAAAGGTTATTAAAAAACTTGAGTGTAAGGTTGCTCAGGAACACTTAACATTCAGATGCACAGCTGCAATTCTTTCTAACTGTGCCCCTGAAGGACCAGGTGCGCAGCCTGGGAGTCATTTTGGACTCACAGCTGTCCATGGAGGCGCAGGTTAATTCTGTGTCCAGGGCGGCTGTTTACCAGCTCCATCTGGTACGTAGGCTGAGACCCTATCTGCTTGCGGACTGTCTCTCTAGAGTGGTGCATCCTCTAGTTATCTCCCGCTTGAGCTACTGCAATGTGCTCTATGTGGGGCTACCTTTGAAGATGACCCGGAAACTGCAATTAATCCAGAATGCGGCAGCCAGACTGGTGACTGGGAGTGGCTGTTGGAACCACATCACACCGGTCCTGAGAGATCTGCATTGCTTCCCAGTACGTTCCCGAGCACAATTCAAAGTGTTGGTGCTGACCTTTAAAGCCCTAATTGGTCCTGTATACCTGAAGGAGTGTCTCCACCCCCATCGTTCAGCCTGGATACTGAGATCCAGCGCTGAGGGCCTTCTGGCAGTTCCCTCATTGCGAGAAGTAAGGTTACAGGGAACCAGACAGAGGGCCTTCTCGGTAGTGGCACCCGCCCTGTGGAACACCCTCTCTTCAGATGTGAAGGAAATAAGCAGCTATCCTATCTTTAAAAGACATCTGAAGGCAGCCCTCTTCAGGGAATTTTTTAATATTTAATGCTGTACTGTTTTTAACATTTGATTGGGAGCCGCCCAGAGTGGCTGAGGAAACTTAGCCAGATTGGTGGGGTATAAATAAATTATTGTTATTATTATTATTTCTTTGCAAAGTGATATGGCTGAATTCCCTGAATTGGGAGCCTGTGGCTCTGCAGATACTGTTGGACTCCAACTCCCATCTGCCCCGGCAGTGTGGCCCAGTGGTCAGGCATAATGGGAGTTGTAGTCCAGAGCTGCAGGTTCCTATCACTGCCATCATGAGGAACCGTGTGGCCTTTGGTTCAAGATTCGGCTGAATCTTTTGAAAAGTTCTGATGTTTTCGTGTGGACTGTTGTTGATTTATACGAGTCGTTACAATGATTTTTCCAGGATCTAGAAAGTTGCTTGTCTGTTCGAAGTGGACAGCTCTTAAGATACAGCAAGCAAATTCTGCATTGCGGATCCTGAGATTATGGGGCAGGTTTTTGTCTTAGGTGTGGATACACTGGGACACCATTTTGAATCAAGATGGCGGACTGAACTTTTCAAAACTACTGTGATTTTAACTACTGATTCACACTTGGGAGGGGATTTCTTGGGGTTCCTGAGCACCTCTGGGTTTGAGGTTGCTAGTTATTTGTGACTTAGTATGATGCAAGCCAGGGACGCGGTGGCGCTGTGGGTTAAACCACAGAGCCTAGGACTTGCCGATCAGAAGGTTGGTGGTTCGAATCCCCGTGACGGGGTGAGCTCCCATTGCTCGGTCCCTGCTCCTGCCAACCTAGCAGTTCGAAAGCATGTCAAAGTGCAAGTAGATAAATAGGTACTGCACTGGTGGGAAGGTAAACAGCGTTTCCGTGTGCTGCTCTGGTTTCTCCAGAAGCGGCTTAGTCATGCTGGCCACATGACCCGGAAGCTGTACGCTGGTTCCCTCAGCCAATAAAGTGAGATGAATTCCGTAACCCCAGAGTCAGCCACAACTGGACCTAATGGTCAGGGGTCCCTTTACCCTTTACCTTTATGATGCAAACCACTTTGGGAGGGTAACCCCTGAAAAGTAACAGATACACATTGAAATCAATCCAAAGAGCGACATTTGAAAATAACCAGTGACACACAGCCTTGGAACAAAGCGAAGTTACAGATTTCAAAGAAATAAACAACTATTGGACGTTTAGAAGACATCTGAAGGCAGCCCTGTTTAGGGAAGTTTTTTAATGACTGATGTATTAACATATTTTTAATCTTTTGTTGGAAGCTGCCCAGAGTGGCTGGGGAAACCCAGCCAGATGGGCGGGGTATAAACAAATAAAAATTATTATTATTTTTGTTATGATTGATTGGAACAATGGAGGCATGCATCATGTTCGAGACCTGGCACCAATGCAATGCATCAGCTGAATTCTTCATGCAAGATTCTGACTTAATATTAGGAAGAACTTTTCAATGGTAAGACATATTTGAGGGTGAAATGGGCTGAGGTGATGGCTCTCCTTCATAATTTCTTATTTATACCCCACCCATCTTGCTGGGTTCCCCCCTCTTACTCTATGATCCCGTGAGTTGAGAAATTGCATAGAACACCTGCTCTGGCATTGAGTGTCAAAAAACCCCTTTTCCTGCTCCCACCCTGGAGAAATAACCATAGCTGCCTGCATTAAACCCAATATGTCAAAATTTGTTTAGCATAACAGCAAGTTAAACAGGCTTGTGACCCCTTTGACCTTGTTAGCAGGAGGATTAATGTCATTGGTTGTGGGTGGGGGAGATGTTCCTCGCCAGAGCAAAGTAATCAGGAACAAGCTGTTCCCACCGGCTTGCTGTGTGATTAAAAATAAAAAATACATATATTAATTTTTAGAGCCTTCATTCTGGATAGAAGATGCTTTTCAGATTCTGGAACTTTTTTAACAGCATCCTATCGAACCGTTATTAATAATTAACAGCTCATTCATCATGCATGATTCTGATTATTTTGCTCTGCCGTTCTGAGGGTTTGACCTTTTTGTGTCCTTTCTGCACAACTGGATTGCGACTTCCCCCTCCTTGTTAAAAAAAGAATAGTAGAAACATCTTTGCGACCCGTTCCTTCCATGCAGTTCCAATCACTTTTGTTTCTGTCGTGAAATGCCGGCGTTGATTTATTTTATTTTATTTTATTTTAAAAGGGGAAAAAGAAAATTAGCTTTATCAATGGCTGCTGGCAAATGTTGCCAGCCTGCTGGCTTCAGGTATCTGCGGCTTGAAAAGGTCAGGGTGTCTATTTACTGGTACATTCAGAAATATCTAATTTTAAAGAGGAAGATTCGGCTCTCTTGCTCATTAATCAAAGCCCTGTGAAGAGCAGGCAACATTGAAAATGCTTTACAAGTGGAAGATCTCGCTCTTAGATGAAAAAACACCACCAAAATTGGCTGAGCTTTTAGCAGGGTTCTTGCAATAACAAAAAGAAGTCCAAGAAAGTGTGTTGGTTGTAAGCTGGAACTTTGGCTTTTTACCTCTTCAAATACAGTCGTACCTTGGATCTCAAGCGCCTTGTCTCCCAAACAAATCAGCTCCTGAACGATCGAAGTGAGTATTCTGGTTTTCGAACGATTTTCAGAAGCCGAATGTCCAGCATGGCTTCCGTGGCTTCTGATTGGCTGCAGGAGCTTCCTGCAGCCAATCAGAAGCCGCACTTTGGTTTCTGAACATTTTGAAAGACGAACGGACTTCCGGAACGGATTCCGTTCGATTTCCAAGGTACGACTGTACAGCGTTGCTAAGGAACTTAGTATTATACTGAGTCAGATCACTGGTCCATTTAACTCTGTGTTGCTCTCAGACTTACAGAGAAGCAGCTTGCCCAGCCTTGTCTTGGGACACCAGGGGTTAAACCTAGGACCAGTGTTCGAAATTCCCCAGGCGCCAGGTCTCTTTGCAACTCCACCTAGCAGTTCGAAAGCACCCTAAAATTGCAAGTAGATAAATAGGTACCGGTTTCCGTGCGCTGGTGCTGGTTTGCCAGGGCAGCTTCATCACGCTGGCCACGTGACCCGGAAGTGTCTTCGGACAGCGCTGGCTCCTGGCCTCTTAAACGAGATGGGCGCACAACCCTAGAGTCGGACACGACTGGCAGGGGTACCTTTACCTATACCTCAAGTTGCATTTGCTTCATGATACCTTTTTTAAGGTCACGTCCCACTGTGACCTGGAAGTACCGGAAAGGGTTACTTCCGGGTTTTGCCTCTCGCGCACGTGCAGATGTGCTAAATGACATCACACGCATGCACAAAAGCTGCGAATTGCAACCCGCGCATGCGCAGATGCACCGCTGTGGGTTGCGTTCTATTCATGATGCAAACAGGCCTCCGGAACGGATCCCGTTCACAACCAGAGGTACCACTGTATTAATATATTCTTAAAAAACAAACAAACCACACCCTCACAATTTATGACTCTGTGAGTTCCTTATACCTCCTCAGAATGCTCACTCATGCTTGAGGAAGGAAAGGAACATGGACTCTAATGTCTGAGAGATGTTTCCCTTATAAATACCCTGGTGTCCATGGGTTTATGTGAATGGTCTTCCCCAAAAGTGGATTCCTATGGAGATCACGCCTGCTCCTCTACTTAAAGTTTGGGAGATTCCTGCTGAAAGGGAACTGCAATGCCCACAGCTTGAAAATCGCCCACGTGCTAGTATGCCCTGGTCTTAAGCTGCTTAATGCAGTTATGAACGAGAAGTCCCAATATTAATTAAAAAGAAAAAGGAATCAGTGCAAAATCTCTTGGGAAAGACATTCGGTGACCTCACCTCAGTCCCCTTTGGGCAAAATTTGTTACCTCAGATGAAATTATTGTGGGCTTTTGGCTTGGTGAGGGACGCGGGTGGCGCTGTGGGTTAAACCACAGAGCCTAGGACTTGACGATCAGAAGGTAGGCGGTTCGAATCCCCGTGACGGGGTGAGCTCCCATTGCTCGGTTCCTGCTCCTGCCAACCTAGCAGTTCGAAAGCACGTCAAAGGGCAAGTAGATAAATAGGTACCACTTCAGCGGGAAGGTAAATGGCATTTCCGTGTGCTGCTCTGGTTTGCCAGAAGTGGCTTAGTCATGCTGGCCACATGACCCAGAAGCGGTACGGCGGCTCCCTTGGCCAATAATGCAAGATGAGCGCCGCAACCCCAGAGTCGGCCACGACTGGACCTAATGGTCAGGGGTCCCTTTACCTTTACTTTGGCTTGGTGAATCAGGCTCATCTGAACCTGATGTGCGAATCTGAATTCAAGCACCTCAGCACCTCATTTATCTTGGCTTGCCTGATTGTGAGGGAAGACGGGAATTGAGTAGGCACTTGTTCATCATAGATACTGAACCAAGTTTTGACGTGAGTGACAGTGAGTCTGTCTGTTTATCCCTTCAATCCAATCAACACACAAACACATACAGACATACAGTACATTTTTTTTAAAAATCATCATCTCAATCTTTAAAAAATTCAGTATACATTTCTGTAATCTGCACATTTTTTGAGAGCAATGTTCCCCAAAGTAATGCGTTTTGGGATTCTGTTTTCGCTAATGAGTACATTGTTTTGTATGCACACTGTTGGTCGCACTATAATTTTGGCATTTTATTCTCGCATATCATTTTTATTCTTGTTGTGTTCTGCCAAATAAATGTAACCCTCTCCATATCTACCCATCTCCTGGAGAAATCCTGTGTGCCTGAAATCCCAGTGTTGTTGCTATTGCAAAGGATCCTGGCAAAGCAAGAGGAGAAAATGCCAGGTGTTTGAAATAAAACATATTCCGGATCCATTGCATTTTGGAACAACTCATTCCACGGGGCACAGTTCTTACCAAATGCATGGGATACGGATTGAAAAACCCACTTACGAGGTATGAATTGTTCCAAAGTGTGTCAGGAATAAGCTGAAATAAAGTTCAAGCACCTGGAGTTTGTCCCTCCTTTTTCTTTTTCCTCCATTTCGCTTTTGGCCTACCATTGTTACGTTCCTGGTTTTGTGCCTGGCTTTCTGCAAAGGATTCCTGGCCGTATTCTAGGAACGATGGCCAGTTCACACAAACATTGGCCAAGCCTGTTTGGCTACCATTGTTGAATCGTAGAGCAAATCCAACACTCTTCTGCAGCTATAAATTGCAGGGAAAGACGTAATGGTGGGAAAGCTGCCTTTATTTACTTAATCAATTTAACTGCACTTTAATGCCGCATAAGAACCGAAATTGCCTGGGTGGTTTATAACAAGGCCATTGTTATGTATTCAGTTGTCTGTGTTTGCCTGAGCTTGAGTCTGGACTAAGGATTCTGAGCTCCTGATTCAATACATGATGTCCAATCACAGCACATTTCAGGATTTGGGCCTCTGCCATTGGACCTTGACCTCTGAGTCGTGATTTGCAGCTTGGAAGTTTAGACAGCCAATCACGTTGGGAGTGGGAGTGGCCCAGGCTTCCAGGGATGTATATAAGCAGTTGCTTTGCCCCTGTTTCCCAGTTATGTAGTCCAATAAAGGTTCTTGCTATTACTTCTGTGTCTTGCCTCATGGGAATCCACCTATACATCAACCATGAAGCACAATGGGACTCAAAATGGCATCCCGCACCCAATCGGAAACTGCACTGGATGTTCGGCTTCTGAAAATCATTCAAAAACACTCACTTCTGGCTTTCGATCATTTGGGAGCCGTTTTGTTCAAGTCAAGGTGTTCGGCTCCCAAGGTATGACTGTATGCTGTTGTCCTGTCTGGTTATTTACTCCCAGGGAGCTGTGAGCTCATGGGGCCTTGGTGCACAACTGGGGTGCCACCACTGAAAAGGTCCTTCCATATAGATTCCCCCACTTCCATTCATTTGGCAAGGGTGTCTGGGTAGGTAGGGCCATCAAGTTTAATATCAGCACATTGAACTGGGGCCAGAAACAGCCTTTCAGCAAAGCTGGATAACTATTTACCCATCTTCCCATTGCTTGATGAATTGACAAGGCACCCCCAGTATTTACCGGTACTACAACACAATTCAAAAATTGCAGCTTTGTAGAGCAAAACCCAACCAGCCCATATTCCAACCATGGCACCCTCTGGCAAGCTAACACTGGTAGAAAAACTGTTGGGCTTTCTTCGCCAATCGAGTTTGCGCAGCGACTGCGGCGATGGAATAAAAACTTGCCCGCAACATCTTTGCTTGTCCTCATTTTAAATAATAATCAAACAGCTGCAACTCACCACTCTACGCCAGCCAGTACTGTACAAAGCCTTTGGTCAACTTAAATACAGTTTTCAAAATAATCAATTACCCTATCACATCTCTGCATTCGGTGCAGCGGGTAAACTCCCCCCTGCTATTAAGTTAAATTGTGAAGATGCTACAGGTGTGTTGAATTGTTACGAGCTCACAGATGTGCCACTATACAGGTTATAATTACAAACACACACCTCTGAGTCGCACCATTGACCACATCAATATTAAGAAAACCCAAGAAAAACAAGTATACCGGGATGGGTGCCCTCTGGTGCCCTTGCCCTTGAAGCTTCTATTCCTACCAAATGAATGTTGCAAGAGGAGTTTTGGCCCTGCTCCAACCTTTTAGGGACTCAGCAATGCAGGTCGACCCGCGGTGAGGTGCATAAGAATATGTTTGAGCATCCAGATGGCTGGCACGGCGTCATTGTTTTCTGGGCATTGTATAGCTGCTTAAAAGCTTAGGAGAGAGTGCAGCTAAGCATAATCAGAACGAGCCATCAGGCTGAAGAATACAATGCACATTTTGCTTGCGTCCAAAATAGCTTTGCAGATACCTATTACTTACGGTTCCCTTTGCAGGACGGGCAAGTTGCATCAGAAGCCTGCTCATGCAAGGAATTCAAAGTCGGTGTAATTGAAGGAAAAATAAGCTGGGGCACATTTTTTGTGACACGCTCGCCATTACAGTGGCCGAGGCAAATCATTTTATGGCATCTAGATCAAGGGAAGTAATAGTGCCACTGTATTCTGCTCTGGTCAGACCTCACCTGGAGTACTGTGTCCAGTTCTGGGCACCACAGTTCAAGAAGGACACTGACAAACTGGAACGTGTCCAGAGGAGGGCAACCAAAATGGCCAAAGGCCTGGAAATGATGCCTTATGAGGAACGGCTAAGGGAGCTGGGCATGTTTAGCCTGGAGAAGAGGAGGTTAAGGGGTGATATGATAGCCATGTTCAAATATATAAAAGGATGTCACATAGAGGAGGGAGAAAGGTTGTTTTCTGCTGCTCCAGAGAAGCGGACACGGAGCAATGGATCCAAACTACAAGAAAGAAGATTCCACCTAAACATTAGGAAGAACTTCCTGACAGTAAGAGCTGTTTGACAGTGGAATTTGCTGCCAAGGAGTGTGGTGGAGTCTCCTTCTTTGGAGGTCTTTAAGCAGAGGCTTGACAACCATATGTCAGGAGTGCTCTGATGGTGTTTCCTGCTTGGCAGGGGGTTTGACTCGATGGCCCTTGTGGTCTCTTCCAACTCTATGATTCTATGATT
Organism: Podarcis melisellensis; assembly: GCF_964234715.1. Classification (NCBI taxonomy): domain Eukaryota; kingdom Metazoa; phylum Chordata; class Lepidosauria; order Squamata; family Lacertidae; genus Podarcis; species Podarcis melisellensis. Next base: position 11,334,761 of record NC_138530.1, on the reverse strand, counting down.
CTATGAGCAGTTACTCTAAAACAGGGTCTGGTCAACAGAGGCAGGCTAAGACTGTGGGTGGCCATTCCCAAATCCAGATAGGTCAATCTGTTTGGGGGCCCCTCAATATTGGAGGGGCTTGGCCCCCTGCCCACAAGTATACTTCTGTAATTTTTTTATTTAGAATTTTCATTTATTACAAAAAAATCAAACAGTAAAAAAAGTCATTGTTACATGTTTAATCTTGACTCCCCTCCCCCTCTTTCTGTGGTTCCTTAAATTTACAGTGGTGCCTTGGGTTACCTACTCTTCAGGTTACATACGCTTCAGGTGACAGACTCCGCTAACCCTGAAGAACTTTGCTTCAGGATGAGAACAGAAATCATGCAGCAGCGGCGTAGTGGCAGTGGGAGGCCTCATTAGCTAAAGTGGTGCTTCAGGTTAAGAACAGTTTCAGGTTAAGAACGGACCTCCAGAACGAATTAAGTACTTAACCCGAGGCACCACTGTACTCTCTTTCCTCCCTGCATTTTCCAATTAAATCTCTTTATAATATTTCATAAAAGTTTTAGTAACTTCACATTTTTACAATAATCCTGCTAACGTCTTGATTTGTTTACAATTTATTTGTAAAATCAGTAAAAAAAATCCATTCCCTATTAAAGAGTTTATTGACTTGATTTCTTATTCTTCTGGGTAGATTTGCCATTTTTGCATAGTCCGTTAATTTCTGTAGCCATTCTTGTCTCATTGGGACTTCCTCTTCTTTCCATCTTTGGGCAAAGGGAGATGCTGAGGATCAAAGCTGCCAACTTCTGCATGAAAAGCAGATGCTTTGCCACTCCCCTGAAATTATTAGATATGATAAAGCAGCAGGAAACAGAGGTCTTGGTTCACCTGATTTTTACTGCCTGTGGCTAAGAAATTAGGAGGCACTTTTACAGTCTTTTAATGAGCATTTGATTGTGCTGGTTTCATGGGGACTTTTAAAGCGCCGTTTACCTGCTTCTTTGGTATCTGGCGGGCTGGGAATTGGAATATAAATAGATGTAACAATTCAGGAGAGGGAGGTATCGATAGGCAAGAAGAGCACACTGACGCCTGAGAACCTGGATAGCTTATATTGTCCCCCCACTCCGCTTTCCCTTAGCTAACCTTTGCAAGCAAGTGAAATTTTATCCGAAATAGAAGCACACGCAGCAATTCACCCACTGTTCAAAAGCTGCCTTTGTGCAATGATACAGCCAGAAGTGGATAGGACAGGTGCAAGATGCAGTTTCATGTGCTGTAATTTGAGGGCTCTCTGGCTTGTAAAATCTGTCCACCCCCCCCCCCCTTGAATGAGCAGAGCAGTTTGATACAGTTCACATTTATAAGCGAAGCTACAGACAACAGGCATACCCAGTAGTGATGTATGGAAGTGAGAGCTGGACCATCAAAAAGGCTGATTGCTGAAGAATTGATGCTTTTGAATTATGGTGCTGGAGGAGACTCTTGAGAGCCCCATGGACTGGAAGAAGATCAAACCTATCCATTCTTAAGGAAATCAGCCCTGAGTGCTCAAGAGAAGGACAGATCGTGAAGCTGAGGCTCCAATACTTTGGCCACCTCATGAGAAGAGAAAACCCCCTGGAAAAGACCCTGATGTTGGGAAAGATGGAGGGCACAAGGAGAAGGGGACGACAGAGGACGAGATGGTTGGATAGTGTTCTCGAAGCTATCAGCATGAGTTTGACCAAACTGCGGGAGGCAGTGGAAGACAGGAGTGCCTGGTGTGCTCTGGTCCATGGGGTCACAAAGAGTCAGACACGACTAAACGACTAAACAACAACAACAACATAATTCAAAAGCATCAATTCTTCGGCGATCAGCCTTCTTTATGGTCCAGCTCCCACTTCCATACATCACTACTGGGAAAACCATAGCTTTAACTATACAGACCTTTGTTGGCAAGGTGATGTCTAGAATCATGGAATTGTAGAGTTGGAAGGGACCATGTTGGTCATCTAGTCCAACCCACTGCAATGTAGGAATCTTTTGTCCAACATGACCCTGAGATTACGAGTCTCATGCTCTACCAACTGAGCTGTCATTGATTCCAGTCACCAAATGTGTGTTTTCAGTTTAAATTATTAAGTGGTGAATTCAACATCTCTCATGGCTCGTGAGGTCCATGGTGGACTAATTTCCCCATCCTCAGTGGGTCATCAAAAATGCCGGCGGAGCAATCCTTGGCTGGCGAGTTGTTGATACAACTTGTTCTGTTTGTTTGGAGCTGCTGTTTGTGCATGTGTTCCAGAAATATCCACCCACGTTAGCAGATTTGCATGAAGGGAAGAAAGCTAACATCGACAGCAGAATTTGAAAATAATGAATGCTCCTCATTAGTGACTGTGTTCCAACATTTCAGCCCCGAAAACAAACGCGGGGCTGTTCTAGCCAAGATCTGAAAAGCAATTTGTTCCAGTTCGGAAAACAGATGTACTCATTTTTATAAAGATTATCAAGAAACAAACTCCGTAATCTTTTGGGAGCAGGAGGATGTTGATCTTTCTTAAATAGTTAATATTACATTGTGGGAGGGGACTAGATGGGCCTCATCCAGTAGGCTCTTCTTATGTTTAGAGAAGATTAAAGAAGCCCAGTGCTTGGAAAAGTCATCTCGAAATATCCTCCCATCAGCAAAGCAAGCCAGTCCCACTGGATTTATATTTCTCCCCAGGGCGCCATGTATGCTTCATGAAAATACTGATTAAAAGATCATTTGGGGGAACATCCCCCTCCATCCCCCATCACTCTTCTCTTCTGCTGAGCAAAACAGACAGCGTTGGGATGAGCCAAATAAATTAAAAATGGAGAAAAGATGAGACAGCGGACTACCGCGATGGGATCTGGATGTCCATGACATCTAGTGTTATGACAGAGGGGAAAAGCTTTTCTCTATCTACTTGCTTCACAGCCTCCACACATGATGGACCCAAGGTTACTGTTCCTGGTCCGTCACTGCACTTCAGACTCTGAGAGCCTCTGTGTGAAATTAAGATTAACTGCACAGTGGTGTCCAAGTTTAGTTAGCATGGCGTAGATGTGGGACTGTCATTTTGGAAACCGAGTCTGAAAGTGCCCTTAGGCGCTAGGAGATTATTTCCCCGGTTCCGAGAGAAATGGTGGCCTTTGAGATCTTCTTGGACTTCCAACTCCCATCAGCCCCAGTCAGAATAATAATAATAATAATAATAATAATAATAATAATAATAATAATAATAATAATAATTTACTTATTTATACCCCACCCATCTAGCTGGGTTTCCCCAGCCACTCTGGGGCAGCTCCCAACCGAATGTTAAAAATACAATACAGCATTAAACATTAAAAACTTCCCTAAACAGGGCTGCCTTCAGATGTCTTCTAAAAGTCAGATAGTTGTTTATTTCCTTGACATCTGATGGGAGGGTGTTCAACAGGGCGGGCGCCACTACCGAGAAGGCCCTCTGCCTGGTTTCCTGTAGCTTCACTTTTCACAGCGAGGGAACCACCAGAAGGCCCTCAGAGCTGGTGCTCACTGTCCGGGCTGAACAATGGCGGTGGAGACACTCCTTCAGGTAAATCTGGGACTGTATCTGGGAAATAGGGACGCTTGGAAGGACTGTGAAAACATCTGGTGGACAGTGACGTCACCAGGCCATGGGCCACACCAAGTGATCCTGCAAATGGCAATCTGGATCGCCCAGCAGCCAACACTTGGCAAACTGACCTTCAGGTATACTGGGCTGAGGCCATTTAGGGCTTTAAAGGTCAGCACCAACATTTAATTGTGCTTGGAAACATACAGGGAGCCAATGTAGGTCTTTCAGGACCGGTGTTATGTGGTCTTGGCAGCCACACCCAGTCTAGCTGTTGCATTCTACTGTAGTTGTAGTTTCTGGGTCACCTTCAAAGGTAGCCCCACGTAGAGTGCATTGCAGTAGTCCAAGTGGGAGATAACTATTGTATGCACCACTCTGAGGAGACAGTCTGTGGGCAGATAGGGTCTCTTCCTGCGTGCCAGATGGAGCTGGTAAACAGCTGCCCTGGACACAGAACTGACCTGCACCTCCATGGACAGTTGTGAGTCCAGAATGATTCCCAGGCTGCGCACCTGGTCCTTCAGGGGCACAGTTACCCCGTTCAGGACCAGGGAGCCCCACACACCTGCCCGCCCTCTATCCCCCCAAGACAGTACTTCTGTCTTGTCAGGATTCAACCTCAATCTGTTAGCTGCCATGGCTAGCGGTCAGGGATGATAGGCTTTGTAGTCCCCCAGAAATTGAAGGGTCAACCCCCGGTGGCAGATATTTCACATTATATTTTAACTTGTCCCCTATACGCAGATCCAAGGAGGCACTTTCTGAAACCCTTCTTTGTATAAGATAGCAGGCTCTCCCCAAGTGAGTTCACAAGAGCACTCTCATATTCAGCAACATTACTGCCCGAGATTGCAGAGACAGGGCATAGACACCATGGCTCATAGCCATTTCTAGTCTTACTACTGCAATGCACTCTACGTGGGGCTACCTTTGAAGGTGACTCAGAGACTACCACTAATCCAGAATGCGGCAGCTAGACTGGTGACTGGGGGCGGCCGCCGAAACCATATAACACCGGTCTTGAAAGACCTACATTGGCTCCCAGTACGTTTCTGAGCACAATTTAAAGTGTTGGTGCTGACCTTTAAAGCCCTAAACGGCCTCGGTCCAGTATACCTGAAGGAGCGTCTCCACTCCCATCATTCTGCCCGGACGCTGAGGTCCAGCGCCGAGGGCCTTCTGGCGGTTCCCTCCCTGCGAGAAGCAAAGCTACAGGGAACCAGGCAGAGGGCCTTCTCGGTAGTGGCGCCCGCCCTGTGGAACGCCCTTCCAACAGATGTCAAAGCGATAAACAACTACCTGATATTCAGAAGACATCTTAAGGCAGCCTTGTTCAGGGAAGTTTTTAACATGTGATATTTTACTGTATTTTTGGTTTCTATGGAAGCCGCCCAGAGTGGCTGGGGAGGCCCAGCCAGATGGGCGGGGTATAAATAATAAATTATTATTATAAATTATTATTACCCCTGTGTTCACATTCAACAGAACCCCACACCTGTGCAGTGTTAAAATTGCCAGGATCGCAGCCCTTAACTGCAAGCTGCAGCTGCAGGAAGTTTTCTCTCGGATGAAATAGTTACAGCAATGCCCCCTTCGCCTCTTCCCACTTCAAATCGAAAGGCACATGGATTCGAGGGTGGTTTTGATTTATTTTTAAGCTTGGAGGAGAAAATCTGCAGCAATGCAGAGGCTGCAGTCGGTTGAATAAAAGATTCGGCTCCAATTGCCATGATAAAGCGCTGCTTCATGCATGAAATGTATGGGCCCAGCGTCACAGTTTCAAGATGCCTCATCAGCTGTGTGGGTGCAGAGAAGTAGAACTAACTCACAGGAGACATCGGTGAACTCAGAGGTGAACAGGGGAGGGGCTGTGAAGTGGCTGTGCCGCAGATGTTTTATCTGGGCTCTGGAAAGACTGCATTTTTAATAATAATAAGATTTGGCATGGTGGTTGGAGTGGCGGTTTGGGACTGGCAGTGATGGCTGGTACTGTTATGTACTGAAGTTCTCACCCTGGGCCAGCAGGGGATACTCTAGATACCGTAGTTATGCAAATAAGGGATCGAAAGTGACGTTCTGTGATTGGATAGTTTTAGAAAATTGTTACAGTTACATTGTACTGGAGCTCTATATAAGCAGGCTGGCTGAACCCTTCAGTTCAGTTCTGTTCTGGCCTGTGAATAAACAAGAGCTGTTGTGTCGTCTGATATGTTCACCCACAACTTAACAGGTACGCCTTAGGACAGCCTTTCTCAACCTGTGGGTCCCCAGATGTTGTTGAACTACAACTCCCATCACCCCTAGCTAGCAAGGCCAGAGCTCAGGGATGATGGGAGTTGTAGTCCAACAACATCTGGGGACCCACAGGTTGAGAGCCGCTGCCTTAGGACTAGCAGGATGGAAGGCAGGAGTCAAACAGTAGGTGGCGCTAGAGCCAATGACAGACAAAGCCAACTAATCCTTGTTTGGTCTCTGTTCCCCTCCTTGCTGATTTCTACCAGGGCAACACTGAGACGAAGGAAGAGGAAGCGGACAGTCAGAGGGGATTGTAGGAAGGTAGGGACTGGTTGAGCACAGACTGTGGCTGGTGGGGCAGTGCCCTATTTTCTCTGAGGGACCAGCCTCCACTGGGGACTGGGTAGACCCGAGTTCAAATCTCCACTTGGCTGTGAAGCTCAGGGGGTGATTCTGGCCCAGCTAGTACTTTTCAGCCTATCCTACCCCACAGGCTTGTGGGGAAGATAAAATGGAAGAGGGGACTCTACACATGCCCTTGAGCTCATTGGGGTGCAGATGGAATAGCTAAAAACTAAAGGGTTGGTTTTCTTCTTTTGTTCTTCCCTTGGTGATATTTGTCCTCATGGTTGCATGATTTTTGCACATACAGGTGGATGGAAAATGTTTTCATTTATATCTCACCAAGGACCCCAAGGTATCAATTCTCCTGGTCCCCATTTTGTTTTCACTGCAATCCTGTGAGGTAGGTTAGGCTGAGACAGTGACTGGCCCAATGTCACCCAGTGAGTGCCATGGCTGAACTCCGATCTCCCAAATCCTAATCCCAACACCCTAACTACTACAACACTCTTAAGTCTCCTTGCTGTGATTTCCATCCTCATTGTAGCTAGGGAGTGACGGGATGAACCTTCCTTGCTGCATTCTTAATAACAACCACCCCATATGTGGGTTGGACCTTAAACTGACTCTATTCTTCCCCCAGGGAATTCTAGGAGCTGAAATCCTGAGTTTATGGGTCTCTAGTAGAAGGCTCGGCACCTCCTCCAGATTTCAGCCATGGTTGCTCTAGAAATCCCCTTTGTAGGCACCCCCTTCCGCAGTGAGTCTGCCTCCTCAAGGTGTGCCACATGCTCAGGTTTGAGCCCTTGGTGTGAGCCCAACTGTGCCAGCCCACGCTGCCAGTTCTGAGTCCCAGGTTGCTTTCTTAAGGGGAGCTGGTACTTTAAACTGGTGCAGACTATTGGTAAAGGGAAAGGACCCCTGGACAGTTAAGTCCAGGCAAAGGCAAATATGGGGTTGAAGCGCTCATCTTGCTTTCAGGCTGAGGGAGCTGGCCTTTGTCCACAGATAGCTTCCCAGGTCATGTGGCCAGCAGGACTAATCCACTTCTGGTGCAGTGGGACACCGTGATGGAAACCAGAGCACACGGAAATGCTGTTTACCTTCATGCTACATTGGTACCTATTTATCTACTTGCACCAGTGTGCTTTCGAACGGCTAGGTTGTCAGGAGCTGGTACAGAGCAACGGGAGCTCACCCCATCACGGGGATTCGAACTGCCGACCTTCTGGTCAACAAGCCCAAGAGGCTCAGTGGTTTAGGCCACAGTGCCACCTGCATGTAAACAATACAGGTTTTTAGTTTAGATATGCCAGAGGGGCACAAGGAGAGAAGAAATCTCTAACTACAAAACTTGGAAGCATTTTTAAACCATAGAACCAGTCCCTCCTCCCTTACCCAGTATAGCAAACAGCAAAATAGTCTTTTATTGTTGATGGATCGATGGGATCTTTCATTGATTGCCCATGAGCGAGAAGCAAACCAGGCTTGCTTGAGATGCCCCGTCTCATTCTCGTTTTCCTCTTCTTTGGTTTTGCTCCATCAAGTCGTATTTGTCTTTGGCCTCTCATGCTTTGCATCTGCCTTGCCAGTTTGACGAACAGCTGTGTGTGTTTTCTCAACCCGCCCTGGGCAGCCTGGTCTTCATCCTTGACAAAGTTGAGAAAAAAATCTCACGAGCGTCGGTTGTCCTGGAAACGGCGATGCTTGCAAAAAGGAGCTCGCTGCAGAATCATGGAAGTGTCTCTCGTTCTTCAGATGCCTGACTTCTCCATTTCATCGCAGTCAGTTGAAGGTGCGGAAGTTCTGAACCAATGACCCCATCGGTACCACTTGCCGGAAGCCACAGGAAGGGGGTGTTCTTGGGATCTGTGCTTGGATCCTGTTCCCCAGAAGCATCTGGCTGGGCACTGTGAGAACAGGATGCTGCGCTAGATGGGCCACGGGTCTGATCCAGCAGGCTCTTCTTTGTTTGTATCTGCACAGTACCATAGCTGTCAGCTTTCCCCATTTTTTAAGGGGGCATTAAAGGGAATTTCCCTTTAAAAAAGGGTAACGTTGACAGCTATGCACAGTACATTTAAAGCAGTATCATCCCACCTTAAACAGTCTTGGCTTGGCTTCCCCTGAAGAATTCTCGGAAGTGTAGTCTGTTAAGGGAGCTGAGAACCCTGTTCCTCTCAATGAGTTACAGTTCCCAGAGTTCCCTGCAAAGACCGATTGTTAAGCGATTCTGGAAATTGTAGCTCTTTGAGAAGAGTAGGTGTCTCCTTATAACTCTTAAGCTCCTTTAACGGACTACAGTTCCCAGGATTCTTTGCGGCAGAAACTGTTTCAATAGTATGTTAGTGCAGGTGGCGCCATTATCTGGTGGTGAGCAGAAGAAAAACTGGGTGGAGCAACGCATATTGAGTTTTCCTTTGGTACGGCTGGCTAGTTCCTATGCACAATCATGCACCCTTCTCTATTCCCCATCCAGACAAGCAAGAAGCGTTATCAGAATTCAAGGACACACTTAATCCAGGGGAAAACATCCAAGAAGGGTGCAAAGCAGAGCTGCTGAGGGGAGTGGCTAGGGAGGACCTAGGGTAACCCAGTCAGATGAGAGGCAAATAAGTAAGTAAGTAGGTAAAAGATGCCTGCTTCTTGGGAGAAAAGCAATGGCAAACCTAGACAGCATCTTAAAAAGCAGAGGCATCACCTTGCCAACAAAGGTCCATATAGTTAAAGCTATGGTTTCCCCAGTAGTGATGTATGGAAGTGAGAGCTGGACCATAAAGAAGGCTGATCGCTGAAGAATTGATGCTTTTGAATTATGGTGCTGGAGGAGACTCTTGAGAGTCCCATGGACTGCAAGAAGATCAAACCTCTCCATTCTGAAGGAAATCAGCCCTGAGTGCTCACTGGAAGGACAGATCCTAGAAGCTGAGGCTCCAATACTTCGGCCACCTCATGAGAAGAGAAGACTCCCTGGAAAAGACTCTGATGTTGGGATAGATGGGGGGCACAAGGAGAAGGGGATGACAGAGGACGAGATGGTTGGACAGTGTTCTTGAAGCTACCAGCATGAGTTTGAGCAAAGTGCAGGAGGCAGCGGAAGACTCTGGCGTGCTCTGGTCCATGGGGTTACGAAGAGTTGGACACAACTAAACAACTAAACAACAACAAGTAAGTAAGTAAGTAAGTAAGTAAGTAAGTAAGTAAGTAAGTAAATGGGAGTGTTGGTCAGGAAGAATCCTGAGGGCCAGATGGAGGGGCTTGCAAGGACAGTGTTAGGCTCCTGGACCTGAGATTCTCCACCCTCGCAGGAGATGAAGACCAATGCTATGTAGGATCCTTTATATCTATCTATTTGTCAACACTTCCTTCCCCAAGTCTGTTCCACTGCTCTTTTCTTCCTTTTGAGCTTCTTTGATTTCTTTATTGTAATATATGCAATAATATAATCATTGCATCACATATTTTCATTGATCTGTGAGTATCACATGCTTTGTCATATCACGTTTGAGGTAGGTTCAACAAATAGTCTGTTTAAAAAGAGAGAGAATTGCTCATTCAGTTCATTGGTGGTATTTTCCAGGGGCGGTCAGTGTTGTGCCCTCTTGACTTTCAGCCCCCATCACTAACATTTTTGTACAAGATTATGTTGGATCTACACAATTTTGCAAAGCATTTGCAAAGCATCCCCAATACAAAGCACTTTTGTATGTTATTTCCACTAACAGAGGCTTCTTCTGTTTTACACATTGCATTTAGGATTGACCTTATGTGGTGTCTTCCAGATGTTATTGGACTCCAACTCCCATCAGCCAGCACAGCCAGTGGTCAGGGATGATGGAAGTTGTAGTATCTGGAGCGACACCTGGAAGACACCATGTTGGTATCCCTTTCAACAGTCCTGCAGGAAGGTACTGCAGCTGATTCATTGCTTCCGCCTTGCGAGATCATTTTAGAAAGCTGAAAGCTGACCCCAGAAAGTGACATCTACTCACATGCCTGTATCTGGGTGTCTGAATTCCTGAAAGCTGTGGTCTGTCATCTTGATAAATGGTTGTTATTCCTAGAAAAACAGACAATAGGAGGAGGCGAGTCCAGAGTCTGCCAGTTCATGTTCCCGATAAAATATAGGGTAGCCTGGCTGGCAGCAGGAAAGCAAGATGATGATGTCTGGGATAGCTCTGTCAGCAGAGCATGAGACTCTTAATCTTAGGGTAGTTGGGGTTGTCGGCGAGTTGGGGAAAAAAGATTCCTGTGTTGCATGGGGTTAGACTAGATGACCCCTTTTGTCCCTTCCAACTCTATGATTCTCTGATTCTATAGGTAAAGGTAAAGGGACCCCTGATCATTAGGTCCAGTCGTGGCTGACTCTGGGGTTGCGGCGCTTATCTCGCTTTATTGGCTGAGGGAGCCGGCCTCCAGCTTCCGGGTCATGTGGCCAGCATGACTAAGCCGCTTCTGGCGAACCAGAGCAGCGCACGGAAATGCTGTTTACCTTCCCGCCAGAGTGGTACCTATTTATCTACTTGCACTTTGACATGCTTTCGAACTGCTATGTTGGCAGGAGCAGGGACCGAGCAATGGGGGCTCACCCCGTCGCGGATTCTGATCGGCAAGCCCTAGGCTCTGTGGTTTAACCCACAGCGCCACCCACGTCTGATTCTATAAGAAGCTGCTAATAGGGAGTCATTGTGGGAGCCCACGTAACTCAGAAGGGAGGTGTAAACTGGGGCCCTCCAGACATTGTCCAGCGACAGATCCCATCACCCCTGGCTATTTTCTGGGGCTGGCTGTGGTTGGAGACCAACAATATCTGAAATGCCCCAGCATCCCAATCCCTGGTCTATACTTGATAGTCAGGATCAATGCACACAACAATAGGGCTCGGCGATATATTGATATATTATCCAAAACCAGTTTGAAGTCAATGTCGTATTTTTTGACCTGGCACGATCATGATGTGTATGTTTGTTTGTGTCTGCTATGCAAAAATCACAATGCAGGAAAAAACGTGAAGCCAGCCAATGCTTCTCTCAATTTCTGCTCTGTTAACTCTGCCAGTTCAGCTCTCCCCTGCCTCCTGCAGGGGGGAAAGACATGGAGCCAGCCTTTACATAAAGGTAACCCCTGACTGTTAGTCTAGTTGCAGATGACTCTGGGGTTGTGGCACTCATCTCGCTCTACTGGCTGAGGGAGCCGGCGTTTGTCTGCAGACAGCTCCCGGGTAATGTGGCCAGCATGACTAAGCCACTTCTGGCGAACCAGAGCAACGCACGGAAACACCGTTTACCTTCCCGCCAGAGTGGTACCTATTTATCTACTTGCACTTTGACGTGCTTTCGAACTGCTAGGTTGGCAGGAGCAGGGACCAAGCAACAGGAGCTCACCCCGTTGCTGGGATTTGAACCGCCGACCTTCCGATCGGCAAGCCCTAGGCTCTGTGGTTTAGACCACAGCGCTACCTTAGCCTCTACATAGTTCCATCCTTATTTCAGGCATCGTGATATGTCAGTACAGTGGTACCTCGGGTTAAGTACTTAATTCGTTCCGGAGGTCCGTTCTTAACCTGAAACTGTTCTTAACCTGAAGCACCACTTTAGCTAATGGGGCCTCCTGCTGCCGGCGTACCACCGGAGCACGATTTCTGTTCTCATCCTGAAGCAAAGTTCTTAACCCGAGGTAATATTTCTGGGTCAGCGGAGTCTATAACCTGAAGCGTATGTAACCTGAAGCGTATGTAACCCAAGGTACCACTGTATATCATGATGTTGGAAACCAGGTATTGCCCAGCCCTAAACAGCAACAGTAACGACAAAATTGTACTACGGGCTCTGAAAATTCTTACAAGCTTCTTCTTCATCTTTTCATGTGCTGCAGCTTCTCAGCCCTCTGTATTGTATGCCTTGGTTTCTTTGAGAAGCCTGATTAGCGATGTTGCAGGGGTGCTTTTTAAGCTGTGTGTGAGCACTAATTGGTACCCTGGACTTGTACTAAAAATAGATTGAAGTTTGAAACCAATCTAATATAGTTCAGCCAACACTGTGAGTCAATTCAGAACTCCTGGGGGAATAAAACAGATTTTTCCTAGAGTTCCCTCAAAACTCTTGTAATCGGTAAGCCCTTTACGAACCAGCTGAGCCGTCTGAAGTTCACCCATCGCTGCTCCTGGTCTGTCACTTTCCTTGCAGACAACTTGTTTGACCTTGGCTTTGCCCCAAGAGTAAAAAAAAAAACCAAACCAAAAAAAACAAACAAAAAAACCCCAGACTTCCAAATGCCTTGGCTTTCAGCTGGCAAATTTACATTCGCTGTAATGGGAGGCATAAACTTGTCTCTCGCTTTTTGATGTTGGCAAACTCGAAGTGTCTAACCTGTTAAGGACTTGACTGTGATGTGTGATGTGTTGTGATGGGGGTGAAGCAATTTCGGCGCCGTTAGCAGAAGCCCGGAAGAGTGCGAGCTGCCATTTCCCTCGCCTCCTTCAGTTTGCATTTCAGAACCAGCCTTGGCTTTCGCTCTTCTGCAGGTAGACTTTTATGTGTGACTTTTTAATAAGGATACGATATAAAAAAATCCCTGCATTGTGGCCTGATCTCCGCAGAGAAATGTCATTGGCTTAGATATATTCAAGCATTATAGCACCTGTCTGCTTGATGCAATGCAGTCGGCCTTTTGATCTCCCCCCCCCCTCCTTCTGTGCCAGAAGGAATGATTAAATAAAAGGGCAATGTGTTCCCTAAGTAGTGTTTTGATTTGCAGCGTGTTGCTAAGAAGGGTCATCTCTTTGCTTAGCCTTGGGCAGAAATAACGTTTTGTTTTTCTCCTGATCAGTTAACGCTGCCCAAACCAGGGAAAGCAAAATTACTTTTGCACCTTTCGCTTCGTCCTATGGGAACCTGCAGCCTCAGTTCTCCTGCGGTGGTAGAAGTTCTTAGAGGCTGTAGCACCGCTTGTGTTTTGCAAGTATATAATTCTAGGTACATGGAATCTGTAAATTGGAGAGCAATTCCCACTTGAGTGGGAAGGAACTAACTAACCATTTTGCTAGCCCAGCTGTCATCAACCTGGTGTCCTCTAGATACAAAGACTTGGGCTAATCTGGAGGGCACCAGGTTGTCAAAGGCTGTGCTTAGAGATAAAAAATCATATGTGAAAGTTTGTGTCTGGGCACAACTTAGAGGGTAGGTTTTAACCTTTCAGATCCTTAATGGTGTGGGGTCAGGTTTCCTGAGTTCATATTTAGAGGCCCTTTGGGTTTCCCTGCAATGTGATATTTGCTGGGTGGTTACTGCAGAGAGAGCCTTTTTGGTGGTGACACCCTGGCTGTGGAATGCCCTCTCCAAAGAGTTTCATGGGATCCCTCTTTAGTAGTCTTTTTGGTGGCAGGTTAAGAGTTTTTATATTGTTGGCATTGGTTGAAAATTTACTTTTTCTAATCTATAAAAACATTTTATAAATATAAATGAATATATTACAATCATGCTATTCTTATAGAACATACTATATTTCCCAGTTTCACTTTGTTATAAGCTTGAGAGTGGATGGTATTCAACTACTGTGTCCCATCAGTGCAAAATTTCCTCTTGGACTAAAGAAATCTCCCATCCTTCATACCATTCTCGTATCTTCTCTAGAGGGTTAGGGAACCCCTATAGCAGAGTTGCAAGTAGGTAGCCGTGTTGGTCTGCCGTAGTCAAAACAAAATAAAAAAATTCCTTCCAGTAGCACCTTAGAGACCAACTAAGTTTGCTATTGTGTGCATGCGAAGTGTACCTTCGAATTCACTATCATTATTCTCCGCTGTGAATCCCCCTTTTCTTTTTAATGATGCATTATACCGTATATTATGGCTCGTATGGTCATTGTTCTGTTGTTGTGGGCTGACCAGATGTCCTGATTTTCGAGTGACAAATAAATACTGTTAATACACAAACTGCTACCTCTTGAAAGTGCGGTTGTTAAACAGCTCGTTGAAGAAAGTTGCTGTGGAGGAGATTCTAGGTCACAAGCAAACATCACTTCTGGAAAGTGTAAATTTAGAAACTCATTAAATGGTGTCCTTGTGGGGTAGACATAGTTAAAACATCTTCAGGCTCTTGGAGAGGGGGTAGACTTTTGTTTGATGTGGTGAGAGCGAAATCATGGGCCGTGGCAGAAACCTGGGGGTTTGGGGAAGAGTCCCTGTGGACTACAAAGGGTCTTGTTTCCACTGGATCGTCCTTTCCATTCCAGATTTCTTAATTTGCAAGCAGATGAGGATCATGGTTATAGAATCATAGAGTTGGAAGGGTCCACGGGGGTCCTCTAGACCAGTGTTCCCCAACCTTGGGCCTCCAGCTGTTTTTGAACTACAATTCCCCTCATCCTTGACCACTGGTCTTGCTAGCGAGGGATGATGGGAGTTGTAGTCCAAAAACAGCTGGAGGCCCAAGGTTGGGGAACTCTGCTCTAGACCAACCCCTTGCAATGCAGGAATCTTTGCACATCGTGGGGCTCAAGCCCACAACCCTGAGATTATGAGCTACCAACTGAGCTAAGTTGCCCTTTCTTCCTCCTAAAAAGGAAAGGGAAATGTCTTTGCGGCTTATGGAGCAAATGTGTTGTCAATTGCTGGCTTCCTTTCTGGCCCTGTCCAGGCCTCCATTGCTGAATATTCTGCAGGTGGAGGCTGTTTGTTTCCCCAGCAACATGTGACTGGCTGATTAGATTATCTGTCTGGAAAGAAGCTGCAGAACTGTGTTGAACTCCATAAAAACAGGATTTTTCCCCTTTGCAAACTAAGCTCAACAACTTTCAGCTGATCCTCAAAGAAGGGGCTTTTCCCCTTTGCAAAAGAAGCTGCACAACTGTGAGCTGATCCCCCCCAAAATGGGGCTTTCCCCCTTTCCTCCTCTAAAAACTAGGTGCGTCTTATGGAACGATAAATACAGTAGTTGCTGAGGTAGGGCTCTGTGGTGGTCATAAAGCGGTCACAAAGCACTGGGGAAGTATCTGGTATGTTTGAAGGGTAGTAGTTATGAAAAGGTCCGGCTAAGAACTTGTGACATTGCTTGGCCAAAGGTCAGCCAGTGTGGTGTAGTGGTTAAGAGCGGTAGACTCGTAATCTGGGGAACCGGGTTCGCGTCTCCGCTCCTCCACATGCAGCCGCTGGGTGACCTTGGGCCAGTCACACTTCTCTGAAGTCTCTCAGCCCCACTCACCTCACAGAGTGTTTGTTGTGGGGGAGGAAGGGAAAGGAGATTGTGAGCCGCTTTGAGACTCCTTAAGGGGAGTGAAAGGCGGGGTATCAAGTCCAAACTCCTCCTCTTCCTCTTCTTCTTCTTCTTCTTCTTCTTCTTCTTCTTCTTCTTCTTCTTCTTCTTCTAAATCCATAGTGCGAACGTGACCTATATTAGGATTTTAATCACAACACTGATTAAATGACTGGACCTTCTACCTTTTTGGCTTTTGTCCCTTATGTTCAGTACTATTTTTCTAGAAAAAGAGGTGGCAGAACTCACAACGAACACCTCTCTCGTTCTCTTAGAATGGCAATGGTGCCCACCTGAGAGGTGTCGGAACTGAGTGAAAGGCGGGGTATCAAGTCCAAACTCCTCCTCCTCCTCCTCCTCCTCCTCCTCCTCCTCCTCCTCCTCTTCCTCTTCCTCTTCCTCTTTCTCAGAACAGTATCATGAGGTGCCACAGGCAGAGAGGGGAAGAATCTAGCCATTCTCCCTTCTCTTATTTCCAGCTTTCCCCTTGCATCAGTCTCCCTTCCCATGCTCTCCAATTCCTTCCCCTTCACACAAGGCTCTTCGGTGTGATATTGTGAGCCAATGCAACTCTACAGAATCTTCACAGACACGTCGAGAGGAAAGTGACAGCAACACAATTGGATAAACTGCGTCTTCGAAGGAAGCAGAAGGTTGGCTTGGTGTTGCAAAAACATAGGGTGGGAGACGAGGATCAGCCTGCAGTTTGGAAGAAGTGGGTTGCTGAGGAGCGGACGCAAACCCTGGATGACATAGATGTTCTTTCAAATAACGGCATCTGCATTTAGTTTAGCACGACACCGGAAATCCTGTTCGATTTGCCGTGGCCCGAGGCAAAGCGTTGTGTTAATTTCTCTTCCGAATTATCGTTAGCTTTTCATTCTCAGTAAGTGGGGAACATATATGTATCCATTCATTTATGTTTGCTGTGTTTCATACAGTTGTTATGTTACTTGGCTCAGGGTGTGAGTTAGTCTGGTGTAGTGGTTAAGAGCGGTAGACTCGTAATCTGGTTGAACTGGGTTCGATTCCCCGCTCCTCCACATGCAGTTGCTAGGTGACCTTGGGCTAGTCATACTTCTCTGAAGTCTCTCAGCCCCACTCACCTCACAGAGGTGGGAGGAAGGGAAAGGAGAATGTTAACCACTTTGAGACGCCTTCGGGTAGCGATAAAGCGGGATATCAAATCCAAACTCTTTTTCTCTTCTTCTTTTGTCACTCCTGGTCCAATGAATGAGATAGATTCTCTAAAACGAGTTTTTCATCCTCACGCTTCACAATGGCTTTCCCCACAAATCCTCTTTGACATTACGCTGCGTGTCATTCAGTCTCAGGGGTTATTGAGTGAATCTATCTATTTCCAGTCCAACTTACTTTCACGTGGGTTTTTCCATGAGCCCATCCTGCATTAATCCACTTTCCCCCCTTCAAAATATGCATGAAAATCCACAAATTCCAACAGTGCATGTTTCATGTTTCATAATTTCATAGTTAGGTAATTCAGTTCACATTTAAAGGCGAGCCTAACTCACACTTTCTGAAAAAATAGTGAACCGAAACACAGCCACACTTCAAAATGTACACTCCAAATCTTGCAGTGCAGTTTTCCAACCAATATATAAATACATAATCTAGGTTAAAGTGTGCATAAAAATGTATCTATTAGTTAGGCATAAGAAAATATATTAGGGAGAATTGCTTTGTAAATATGTGTGTATTGGGCAGAATTGCATATAAATATGCTTACATCAGGAGAAATTTGCACTAAAATGCTGGTGAATTTTCGATAGGTCTTTAATCCCACCCCCAACTGAAGCAGAAATGTGGAAAACTGAACTTTAAGCTGAAAGGAACAGCAACTGTCCATTCCTTCTCACAGTATTTTGAACCCGAATCTATTCCTCCTTGCCATGAAACAGCTGAGGCTTTTAATCACAGATTGAAATCTCGCTCAGCTGAACAGTGTGGTTTGGGACATGATGCTCAGAACGGCATTTGAACCCCTCTTGCATTTTGGGAGTCACATGTGAGAGTGCTGTTAATGCGAGTGAGAATCATGAAGAAAATGCAAAATTACATCCCTACTTGCTTGTGTGCACTCTTACCCAGACGGATCAGGTCCATTGGCCATTAAGGTGGCCAACTAACTTTCTCCTCAGAGGCTGGAAGACAACAGCTCATGAGGGCGCAATTCTGGTGGAGACAGGAAAGAGAGCGAGAGAAGAGAAACTGGTGAAGGAAGAAGGCGTTGACAGATTGCATGGGCAGACTTCAGACTTGCAGAAATCTACTTTATTTTTCAAGTGGAACCCAGAGATATGCCAGCTTAAGCCAGGGTGCAAACCAGTGGTTCAGCCGGCCAAATATTTGCTAAGAATTAAAGAATAGGGTCCCTCTGAGCACATGCTAGGAAATTTGTGGTTTGTACCAAATCCAAGCTCACGGATCCATAGGAACCAATTCCTAGTGCCTGAAGGGTCTTTGAGCCCCCCAGTAAAATATTAGAGGGGGCTGGGGCTCCCCAAAGTTGATAGGCATTGCCATTCAAATGGTGTGCCTGCACCCCACCATGTGATTAATTATGTGGGGTTTACCTGCCCCCCTAATATTTTTTCCAATTTGAAACCCTGCACAGATCCATTAAAAAGTCCGCTCTGTGTTCTTTCCCACCAAGTTTTCTGGAGGGAAAGCTTTTTCTGCTGTAGTTAAGACAACTGGGAGTTGGAAACTGTTTCTGGTCTGCTTCAAATTGCCCAGAGATGTACAGCAGATCCCGATTTACAGCTGCTGTCCTTTCTCGTTTGAAGAAAAACGACATTTCCCTTCCCGTTTGTATCCAGAACAGTGAGATGGTTTGTCTTTCCGGACGGGAGGTACTTTGGCTGTCCTGTTCATGGTCAAAGGTCAACGAGTAATTGAAGCTCACACGGCTCGGTTGCTGAAATTACTATCATTGCCTCTATTAAACCTGGATTGTCCCCAGTACAGATTGTTGCAATAGGAGGTGGCAACGTTGGGATTATAGAAACGGAGTACCGAAAAGAAGAAGAAAACGGTTGTGTGTTGTTGTTTTTTGTGGGGAGAATCTTTGCATTATAAGACCTGTTCCAATTGTTGTTGTTGTTTAATCGTTTAGTCGTGTCCGACTCTTCGTGACCCCATGGACCAGAGCACGCCAGGCACTCCTGTCTTCCACTGCCTCCCGCAATTTGGTCAAACTCTTGCCGGTAGCTTCGAGAACACTGTCCAACCATCTCTTCCTCTGTCATCCCCTTCTCTTTGCGCCCTCCATCTTTCCCAACATCAGGGTCTTTTCCAGGGAGTCTTCTCTTCTCATGAGGTGGCCAAAGTAATAGAGCCTCAGCTTCAGGATCTGTCCTTCCAGTGAGCACTCAGGGCTGATTTCCTTAAGAATGGAGAGGTTTGATCTTCTTGCAGTCCATGGGACTCTCAAGAGTCTCCTCCAGCACCATAATTCAAAAGCATCAATTCTTCGGCGACCAGCCTTCTTTATGGTCCAGCTCTCACTTCCATACATCACTACTGGGAAAACCATAGCTTGAACTATACGGACCTTTGTTGGCAAGGTGATGCCTCTGCTTTTTAAGATGCTGTCTAGGTTTGTCATTGAGAAACAGAGTACAGTGGTGCCTCGCAAGACGATAATAATCCGTTCCGTGATGTCTCTTTGTCTAGCGGTTTTTTCGTCTTGCGAAGCAACCCTATTAGCGGCTTAGTGGATTAGCGCTTTTAGCGGCTTAACGGCTATTAAAGGCTTAGTGGCTTAGCGGCTAAAAGGCTATTAGCGGCTTAGCGGCTTAGAAAAAGGGGGGAAACGAAAAAAATCGCAAGACTCGCAAGACGTTTTCATCTTGCGAAGCAAGCCCATAGGGAAATTCGTCTTGCGAAGCGCATTGAAAAACGGAAAACCCTTTCGTCTAGCGGGTTTTTCGTCTTGCGAGGCATTCATCTTGCGGGGCACCACTGTACGAAAAAGAAGAAGAAAATGGTTGTGTGTGTTTTTTTGTGGGGAGACTCTTTGGATTACAAGACCTGTTCCAAAGGTTGTTGCAATTGTGGGAAGTCGCTATTCATTCAATGAAAGTTGGGTCATGCCCTAACCAGGCCCAGCTGGGCCCATTCCTTAAGTTCTATTAAGCATCCAGATACCTCGATATGAAATACACTCTGAGAAGCATCTGGCTAGCAGTTATAGGAAAGACAAAACAGGCAGGCAATTCTTCGACTTGTCAGCTGTGGATGATGGTGCAGCCTTGCTTCTCTGTACTGGTTGAGCATAACTAGAATTCCCTATCTATCTAGTCCAGCTTCCTGCTCTCACAGTGGCCAACTAAGATGCCTCTGAGAAGCCTACAAGCAAGGCATAGGTCCCATGGGCCTCTCGCTGCCCACGTTCCCCAGAAAGCTGCTTCCAATTTTGGATGTAACAGAACCATATAACTGGTCACCCCTGAAGCCAAATGTTGCTCATGCATTAATGTACATGACTCATACTCTCCAAGTGTCCCATTTTAACCAGGACATCACTGGCTCCCAGTCCGTTTCCGGGCACAATTCAGAGTGTTGGTGCTGACCTTTAAAGCCCCAAATGGCCTCAGTCCAGTATACCTGAAGGAGCGTCTCCACCTCCATCGTTCAGCCCGGACATTGAGATCCAGCGCTGAGGGCCTTCTGGTGGTTCCCTCGCTATGAGAAGCCAAGTTACAGGGGACCAGGCAGAGGCCTTCTCAGTAGTGGCGCCTGCCCTGTGGAACACCCTCCCATCAGATGTCAAGGAAATAAGCAACTATTTTACTTTTTAAAAGACCACTGAAGGCAGCCCTGTTTAGGGAAGTTTTTAATGTTTCATGATGTATTGCTTTTCATATTCAGTTGGAACCTGCCCAGAGTGTTATATGGTCTCGGCAGCCGCTCCCAGTCACCAGTCTAGCTGCTGCATTCTGGATTAGTTGTAGTTTCTGGGTCACCTTCAAAGGTATCCCCACGTAGAGCGCATTGCAGTAGTCCAAGCGAGAGATAACTAGAGCATGCACCACTCTGGCGAGACAGTCTGCAGACAGGTAGGCTCATTATAATGAACTAGATGACCCTTGCGTTCCCTTCCAACGCTACAATTCTGTGATTCTGCGACCAGTTCGCATCACTTTAATGCACTCCTGTTTGCTTAGAAGATGATGATTAGAAAATGTAGCGTGCTACATTGGGGGATGCCATTATGGTGAGGCCAAATCACATCCCTTGCCTTAGAGGCTGGGCCACCCACTCTCATTGAGTAGGAACTCTGGCGAAGAAGGAGCACGTCTCTCTGCATGTATTGCATTGTGCTCCCCGCTTGACAGATCCTTGCAATATATTAGCATCCACTCTCTGTTGCTGTTTTCACGCTAGCAAACACTAAAGAGGAATGGCAATATTAATACAGAGGCATTTGATTGACAGTGCTGTTGACAAGGAATTTGCTGGAATGAAGACGATACGTGGAAACTTCACTTAGGATTTTAGAGCACAAATTGGATGTTAAAACTTCACTCACAGAAGCCCATCATTCAAAAGCTGGTTTGGGATTTTTTATTTTGTTTTGTTTCTCTTTAGATTGATTGCCCTCTTAATCTTTACAGTCATCACAATAACATTTTCATCTTTTGAACATTTACATGGGAACATTTCCTCTACGTGAGTCCCCCACCCCCACTCCCACCCCAAAACACTAAAATTTAGTTTGTATTGAATTGGCAAACACATCCGAGAGTGTATTGCTTTTTTGACAGCAAATCATCACGTCCGAATAAAAGGTCATGCTTGTTTATCGAGCATTTGTGCAAACATTCAAAGGGGATGGAGACACAACTGCCCGCTACTCTTGGAAATCGCTTCTGGGAAATTTATATTCTAGACCAAAGAGATGGAATTCTGTGATCAGAAAATGCAAATTTGGGAACTGATTATTATTATTATTATTATTTTGAAAATTTGCAATGACTGTATAGAGGCAGAGGACCACAAACTGCGACCCATAAGAATGGGGATGAATTGTAGGGAAAAGAAACCCTGAATACTTTAAAGGCTTCAGTGTGCATTCTTGGAGAAAGATGATTGCTGCGTTCTCGAACCCTGGGTGCCAAAGATTCAGTAACCAAACCCCATGGGGCAAATAGATCACAATGGACATCACATGCACATCAGTGCACCTGCCCACACTCCCAAAACTACCAAAACCTGGTTCAATGCCCATGGGATTACTGTAGTTTGATTGGCCAGCAAACTTGCCTGACCTGAACCCCATAGAAAATCTATGGGGCATTGCCAAGAAAAAGATGAGAGACATGAGACTGAGCAATGCAGAAGAGCTGAAGGCTATGATGCTTTTGAATAACAGTGCTGGAGGAGACTCTTGAGAGTCCCATGGACTACAAGAAGATCAAACCTCTCCATTCTGAAGGAAATCAGCCCCGAGTGCTCCCTGGAAGGATAGATCCTGAAGCTGAGGCTCCAATACTTTGGCCACCTCATGAGAAGAGAAGACTCCCTGGTAAAGACCCTGATGTTGGGAAAGATGGAGGGCACAAGGAGAAGGGGACGACAGAGGACGAGATGGTTGGGCAGTGTTCTCGAAGTTACGAACATGGGTTTGACCAAACTGCGGGAGGCAGTGGAAGATAGGAGTGCCTGGCGTGCTCTAGTCCATGGGGTCACGAAGAGCCGGACACGAGTAAACGACTAAACAACAACAAAACTACAGTAGTTAATAATGAGCAAGAGATATTCCTTATCTATGCATCATGGCTTACATTGAAAATCTTTTTCTTGGAGTTAGGAATCTTTTTGTTTCCTCACCCCCGTCCTGCTACCAGCCCAGCGGTGCAACCCGATTCTTTTCTCTTCCAAGTCGTCAGATTCTCAGTTTAATACAGGCCTGGTTTATAGAGCTTTTAAACCGGTTATAAAGATCTGAAGAACTGACATTTTGAGCAAGCGCTGCCTTTTTTTATAGGCTGTGAACAAAAGGGCTAGAACAAATGCTCCGAAAGATGTATTGTGAAGGGGATCTTACAGTTGAGAAAACATGACATTCAGCAAAGCAAGGCTTTTGTAGAGGGGAAAAAAGAAAGCACTGGTAATTTCCTCCTGGGATGATAAATGTAAGTGAAGGTTTACAAGGGCTTTTACCAATTGTAGGAAAGTCTACTTACCCTCCCCTTTAGAGAGAAATAATATGCTCTGGAGGGTCTTCCAATATGCTTTTGAGGGGACATGGAGGGCTGGAGAGAGCAGAAGAGGGAGAGAGCCAGTGTGGTGCAGTGGTTAAGAGTGGTAGACTCGTAATCTGGTGAACCGGGTTCGCTTCCCCGCTCCTCCACATGCAGCTGCTGGGTAACCTTGGGCTAGTCACACTTCTCTGAAGTCTCTCAGCCCCACTCACCTCACAGAGTGTTTGTTGTGGGGGAGGAAGGGAAAGGAGAATGTTAGCCACTTTGAGACTCCTTTGGGCAGTGATAAAGCGGGATATCAAATCCAAACTCTTCTTCATTTGCATGCATGGAAATCCTTTCCACCGGCAGAGCTGCAGGTTGGGTACGGTGTGGTGCTACTCTCCCACATCCCTTGAGAAGTCTCAGGTTTTTTTTAGATAAAGCGTGTTCTCCTTCAGGGAGAGCACGTGTTGCGGTGGGGTCTACTGAGCCACCCCTTTGTTGCTGGGTAAGTTCTCCAAGATGGCCAGGGGGCATTGATTGGATTGCCAAGTTGCTGGGGCAAAAGTTATGTTGCAATTTTGATGGGAGGGGTAAAAGGTTTAAATACTCTGCACGCAGCCTTGTACTTTCTCTTTTGCTGTGTGCAACGGATCACCCGCCCACCCGCCTGTGAATAAGGGGTTTGTTGCGTTGACCTTGCTATGCCTGTCATGGGGTTGTCTGCCTTTGAGCAGGGGCCTGGTAGGAATTTTTCCACCTGGCAAATTGGCTGGCTGGGTGGTTTTTGCCTACTGCGTAGCAAATCATCACAACTTGTAAGGTTGTGGTTAGGCATTGGTTATAAATCTGGTGGAGGAGGGGTTAGGATAGGCTGGGCCTACCCCTCCGTGGAGGGGTTCAGGATAGGCTGGGCCTGCCCCTCCATGGTTGCTGCGGAAAGGGAATTCCGTTAAAGGAATCCTGGGGCTTGCCATCTTTTCGTCCAATCCCTGGAATGGGACTAGGGCCGGCAAGCCTTCGGGGAGCAGGCGGGTGAGAGTTGAGGGTCTGTGTCTCAGCTCCAATTCTTCCCCGACTTGCTTTCCCCCGCACTGTCTTTCGGTGGTGCCCGGAAGTCAGTTCTGTCCCCAGGCGGGGGGACAGATAGTCTTAACCAATGCCTAAACGACCACTCACAGTTTGTATTTTAATAAAGTTGTGGCCAAAATCATGCCAAAAATCTTAAACAAAAATTATGTGTCCGTTGTGAGTTATTTTGGGGGGTGGATTGGGGACCTCAACACGCAATTTATTACGGTCAAAGACCAGCTCGCATAACACAATAAAAACAGCGTTCATAAAGATAAAATATACAATCAGAGCAGATTGCAGCAATAGCTCATGAGTTAAAATTAAGATATATAAATACACCCGAACAACTGAGATTTGGGCTACCATAAAAATTGACCCTGAGGCACCCCAAAGGGCGACTTCAGCATTTCCCTAGTACAGTAAGCTATTTTATTCTAGAGGGTGATATGTGCCTACAAATCTGGACGCAGAATCTGGCTACCAGCCAGGTCGTCTTTTGATCTTTGCCTAAGAGGAGAGAATTAAGTTTAGACTTGTCTGAAAGATCGGCGAGCATCTTCAGCACAGGATCAATGGTGTCTCTACGAATCTCAACATAAAAAGGACATATAAAAATATATATGTTTGGGGCTTCCTATTTTCCCTAATGGGCAGGCGCAAAGGCTCTCTGCGTATGGGACTTTTCTATAGGAGCCTTCCAGAACTGGTGAGGGCAAGGCTGAGCTTCTAGCAAGAGTGAAAGCCCTTCTTGCATTTCTGGATGCGAGGAAATAGAGATATGTTGCTGGAGCGGCTACGTATCTCCCGTTTTCTATGGTTTTATAATCGGGGACCTTTGTACAGTCCTGTTAAGTCTCAGTTGATATCAAACCAATGTGATTCATCGGCTGGAATAGAGGCTTTCCTTATGGCCTGATCACCTCTACCTGTGTCGCCACCGCACCTGCCAAGGAAACTGAAGAACATATTCATGTATGCGACAACAGCGGCAAGAGTCATAACAGCACAAGTCATGGAAGAATGAAGAAATCCCGACAAAAGAACAGTGGCAAAGGAAACTGATGGATTATGTGGAACTGGCGAAACTGACGCATAAATTACGTGACAACTGTGATTTTAAAGAAGAATGGGGACCTTTTGCAAAGGACTTAAAGAAACAACAAAATGAACTGATCACCTTGGCAGGTTTTGGATAAACAGACACAATCTTATTATTGGTAACATATAGACAGATAAATTAAGGATCATTACAATTTGGGAACATACAATGAGTAACACGTGTTTAAAAACCAGAGAGAGGAACTGAGGGAAGTCCGGGAAGGGAGAGAAATTTATTGGGGGGGGGGGGTGAGGTTGATATGTTTTTGATAAATTGGTATGTTGAAATGTTTAATAATATTTTTTTAAATAAAAAAACCACACCTGTGCCGCCACCACTGCCACCACCGTCACTCAAGACAAACACCAAACTCTCTTGCTCACCCCAAACTCGATGGCAGTGGCACTGATGGGGGCGTCCTCAGATCAAATCAGAAGCTGGAATAGCTTTCATAATTTCGGGACTGTCTCTGGAAAATAGGGACGCTCGGAGCTTATGATTTCATCCTCTCCAGTGTGCCAGGAAAAATGAAAGGAAAGTCCCATCCAATGTCTGGTTTGGTGATGGCATGGGCCAGTGCCTTGTCTGCAAAGGGTGAACTCTTCATGTTACACAAAGCAATGTTCAGCCCCCAAAGCACAGAAGCCCCCTGGTGTTAAACGGAATAAGCACCACAGATAGAACATTTCCCAGAATCCTCTGCCTCACCAAGGGGTTCCATGTGGACAGTGTGATTCCTCAGCAGTGGAAACAGTTGCTTGAAGTAGAAACTTTAAAAATTTAAACACTGGTGCTTTAAATAAATGAGATTTGGAGGGTATTGGTGTTTGAACAGATCAGGGAAGAAATTGATGTCTAAACCTATAATTAATAATTGGCAACAGTGAACAGGAGCCATTTACTCAAGAGCCTGCCAGCAATATGGACACTGAAGAATAATGAGAGAATCTTGGCTCTTGTAAGATGCTAATTAGGTTACATCTATGCTGTGTCAGATTTTCTTCTTATTTTTTTAAAAAATGGCTTGACCTATTTCAGAGAGAACAGAATGAGTCAGGGCAAATCTTATTCCTCTGGGCAAACAGCTAGAAATGTGGGTAAAAAAAAAAGGAGAGAAGGAAAAAAACCCACACAAATATTTGCATTTGTTCTGAATGCAGGATAAAATACAATATGGAGCAGGAGGGTCAGGTTGGCTGGTTGCCATTGGGGCTGAAGATGAGACCAGAGCCTGGCAGAGCCAACTAATTCCAGTTTTGTCCCTATCTCCCCCTCTGATTTCTAGAATTGGAAGGGACCCCAAGGGTCATCTAGTCCAACCCCCGGCAGTGCAGGGATCTCATCTATGACAGGTGGTTATCCAACCTCCGCTTAAAAACCTTCAACGAAGGAGAGTCCACAACCTCCTGAGAGATAGTCTCCTCTTTTCCAGGCTAAACACACCCAGCTCTTTCAACCATTCTTCATCAAGCTTGGTTTCCAAGACCCTTGATCGTCTTGGTTCCCCTTCTCAGCATATATTCCATCTTGTCAATATCCTCCTTAAATTGTGGTACCCAGAATTGGATGCAGTATTCCAGGTGTGATCTGACCAAGGCAGAATATAGCAGGGCTGGTACTTCCCTTGATCAGACAATAGACTTCTGTTGATGCAGCCTAGAATAGTGTTAGCCTTTTATTTTATTTTCTTTTTTTTGGCTGCATCATGTGATTGACTCATGTCAAGCTTCACCAGCCACTCTGGGCGGCTTCCAACAAAATATGAAAATACAGTAATGCATCAAACATTAAAAGCTTCCCTAAACAGGGCTGCCTTCAGATGTCTTCTAAAAGTCTGGTAGTTGTTGTTCTCTTTGACATCTGGTGGGAGGGTGTTCCACAGGGCGGGTGCCACTACTGATAAGGCCCTCTGCCTGGTTTCCTGTAACTTGGCTTCTTGCAGTGAGGGAACCGCCAGAAGGCCCTTGGCGCTTGACCTCAGTGTCCATGTAGAATGATGGGGGTGGGGAAGGGATTAAGGAGAAATCCCTGCATAAATCCAGAGTCCCTAAGACAGTCCCTAAGACATCACCTTGCCGACAAAGGTCCGTATAGTAAAAGCTATGGTTTTCCCAGTAGCGATGTATGGAAGTGAGAGCTGGATCATAAAGAAGGCTGATCGCCGAAGAATTGATGCTTTTGAATTCTGGTGCTGGAGGAGACTCTTGAGAGTCCCATGGACTGCAAGAAGATCAAACCTATCCATTCTTAAGGAAATCAGCCCTGAGTGCTCACTGGAAGGACAGATCCTGAAGCTGAGGCTCCAGTACTTCAGCCACCTCATGAGAAGAGAAGACTCCCTGGAAAAGACCCTGATGTTGGGAAAGATGGAGGGCACAAGGAGAAGGGGACGGCAGAGGACGAGATGGTTGGACAGTGTTCTTGAAGCTACCAGCATGAGTTTGACTAAACTGCGGGAGGCAGTGGAAGACAGAAGTGCCTGGAGTGCTCTGGTCCATGGGGTCACGAAGCGTCGGACATGACGAAGCAACTAAGGTGAATAGGTTAAGCAATTTAGCCTGCCTGTGCAAGTGCAGGAGGAAAAGGGCAGATTGCAAAAGGTCTGTTTCTAGGTAATAGGGAGAGGATTTTGTCTTGGCCAAAGAAAGAATAGACAGATATGAATAATGGAATAGGCTGAAACTGCATATTTAATGCAATATGTTACTTTCCTCCCAAGGCGAAAGGATATTGGAAACACCTTAGGTATGAGCCGACCAATGCTAAGTCCTTTTAGGCCTTATTGATTTCATTGGAAGATGGGCTGTTCAATCCTATATTCACAAGCATGGTGTAGTGCTTAGAGTGTCGGATTGGGGCACATGGCAGCAAAGGAGTCACACTTCCCTGTGACTCCTTGAAGCTTTGCCAGAGTTGTTCCATATGGGCTGGAGATGGATTATCCTAGATTGACAGTGAGGACCTCTGGAAGACAGATGTAGAGGATTGCAGTGCTAAACCACAGAAGTTGTTGGGACTGACAAGCACTTAAGTCTGGCTGGGCTGTGCCTATGATATATATGTTGTTGTTGTTGTTTAGTCATTTAGTCGTGTCCGACTCTTTGTGACCCCATGGACCAGAGCACGCCAGGCACTCCTGTCTTCCACTGCCTCCCGCAGTTTGGTCAAACTCATGCTGGTAGCTTCGAGAACACTGTCCAACCATCTCCTCCTCTGTCATCCCCTTCTCCTTGTGCCCTCCATCTTTCCCAGCATCAGGGTCTTTCCCAGGGAGTCTTCTCTTCTCTGGAGGTGGCCAAAGTATTGGAGCCTCAGCTTCAGGATCTGTCCTTTCAGTGAGCACTCAGGGCTGATTTCCTTCAGAATTGAGAGGTTTGATCTTCTTGCAGTCCATGGGACTCTCAAGAGTCTCCTCCAGCACCAGAATTCAAAAGCATCAATTCTTTGGCAATCAGCCTTCTTTATGGTCCAGCTCTCACTTCCATACATCACTACTGGGAAAACCTTAGCTTTAACTATATGGGCCTTTGTTGGCAAGGTGATGTCTCTGCTTTTTAAGATGCTGTCTATATATATGTGCAATTGTTTCATTTTTAAAAATCAAGTTGTCCTATAACCCAGTCCCAGGTCCTTGTATTGCAGCTGGTTATAGTCTAGAATGAACTAATAAATATCTGACAGCAGGAACTCGGCTCGTGTTATGCTCACCTTATCTGCTCCCATCCCTCTGCTGGCATTCTCCATCCTCCATTTCCAAGAAGGTACCTGGAGTTTGTGCAGCAGGCAGTTATTCTCTCTTTCTCTCTTCCTGCACCCCTGCAGGCTCCTTTCGTGCAAGCAAACATCTCCGTTGGGGGATATCCAGCCACATTAAATTAATTTTTACATCATGTCAGGGAAAGCCGTGCAAAATGGAACTAACCAACCAGAGAATCCATCAATAAACACCTTGGCTGAGTTCCACTCTTGCCTTCCCCCCTTCTTCTAAAGAGGAGTTCGGAAGCCTCCAGGGCTACTACAGGTCTTTCTGGTAAAATCGCACCTGTGAATGCTTCTCTCTGCAAAAGTACAGAAGAGAAGCTCTCCTCGCCCCCCCCCCCCGCAGCTGCACAGTCTTAAATGATCACTTGCTACCCAAGATGGGAACCCCAAGCAGAGAGGTGCTCAGGCAACCCCAACTGATATGTGTGGCTAAATGCAGCCCAGCCGCCATTGATAGCCATGTGCTTGCCCTCCTCCAAACAGGCCCATTTTTGTGCTGTCTGGCAAACAGAATGCTAAACCATGTGTTAGGAACTCAGATATACTGCCATATTTTTCACTCCATAAGACGCACCTAGTTTTTACAGGAAAACAAGAAAAATAATAACATTCTGAATCAAATGTTGTACTAAAATATTTAATAAACAACTGGTATACAGTGGTACCTCGGGTTAAGAACTTCATTCGTTCTGGAGGTCCGTTCTTAACCTGAAACTGTTCTTAGCCTGAGGTATCACTTTAGCTAATGGGGTCTTCCGCTGCCGCTGCCGCACGATTTCTGTTCTCATCCTGAAGCAAAGTTCTTAACCCGAGGTACTATTTCTGGGTTAGCGGAGTCTGTAACCTGAAGCGTCTGTAACCTGAAGCATCTGTAACCCGAGGTACCACTGTATCACAATAATAGTTCAACCATGTAAAGTGAACAGCAGTCAACAGTGGCATTAAGGACCATAATCACTGTCATTAACAAATGAAGAGAGACTTGAAGGTTTGAGTACTCTTCTAGTCTTCTGTGAACCCCAAGAACTCAACAGTGCTAGAGTCAGAATTTATGAAGCTCAGTTGCTCACAATCGCTGACATCACTTTCTTCGGTATCTTCATATAAGATACCATCTTTGTTTCCATCCAGAGCATTGCTAATGCCACATTTTTTGAATGACTGGACAACGATTTCCTCCTTCACCGAGTGCCATGATGTTTTCACCCATTCACAAACTTGAGTGATAGTGGGCCTCTTCATTCGTCCAGTAGGTGTCAGATCATGATTACCAGTGGCTATCCATTTGGTCCACTCTTTTCACAGAAAGACCTTAACTGGCTTGTTGATGGAAACATCTAGAGCAGTGTTTCTCAACCTGTGGGTCCCGAGATGTTGTTGGACTACAACTCCCATCATTCCTAGCCAGCATGACCGGTAGTCAGGGATGATGGGAGTTGTAGTCCAACAACATCTGGGGACCCACAGGTTGAGAACTGCTGGTCTAGAGGTTGCAACTGGCTGGTAAGGCCTCCAGGAATTGCAGCTAGTTAAGTCTTTAAAGCGCTTTTTTGTAGTTTTGTTAATAAGTGCTCTAAACTGGTCAAGTACTAATGAGGCAGGTTTTTTCAAAGCCCTCCAGGACGTTTGGACGTTACGGTATCACCCTAAAAGTTTATTGATATTATAGCATGAACCCAGATGATTAATTATATAAGGGCTAGGAAGGGCTTAGGCCAAAATACCAGAAGGGTATCACACACCAACCTGCCTAAGGTGCAAAGACATTACTGTATTGGCAAAGACATTACTGTATTGAATTCAACCAGGCATTAAAAAGGTTTTTTTTTAATGTCCATTTTTCTTTGTTTGCTATAGTTTTATGTATGCATCATTTTGCTTTCCTGAATTGTTCTAGACATAGCAGCCAACTCCTAGAGGCCTAAGTGCCTTCGCCCCCCCCCATTAAAGATTTGAGGGAGTTGCCTCCCCCCATGTTGATGGACATTGTCATTCATGTAGTGCGCATGCACTTTGTCTTGAGATCAATTATGTGAGGTGGGGCTTACCTGCCCCCTCTCCAATATTTTATTCAAGTTGGAAGAGGGAGGGAAGGGAGGGGGAGAAAGAGATGGAGGGAGAGATCACTTGTGCATGCCTGTGGAGTACAGAAGGTTTTTTTTATTATTTGAGTTCAGGATTTTTACATACATTATATTTGTTGTTGTTGTTGTTGTTTAGTCGTTTAGTCGTGTCCGACTCTTCATGACCTCATGGACCAGAGCACGCCAGGCACTCCTCTCTTCCACTGCCTCCCGCAGTTTGGTCAAACTCATGCTGGTAGCTTCGAGAACACTGTCCAACCATCTCCTCCTCTGTCGTCCCCTTCTCCTTGTGCCCTCCATCTTTCCCAACATCAGGGTCTTTTCCAGGGAGACTTCTCTTCTCATGAGGTGGCCAAAGTATTGGAGCCTCAGCTTCAGGATCTCCTTCCAATTTTAAATTTCCCATACAGTCCCCCCCCCCCCAATATCCATTGGAAGGGTTCAAACTATTATCCTCAGCCACGGGCATAGCGTCTTTAGTTTCCACCGAATGTCTTTTGTCCCAGTAGTTTTTAATGGAGTACAGAAGTTTAAGAGTCTGCCATCAGCTTTTTCCCGCATCCCTCACACTAGGCCTCCCGACTGTGCCCGTTTAGACAAGGCCTGGGCTTGTTAGGCACTATTTTTTTTTTGTGTGTGTGTGTGCATGTGTGTGCGTGTGTGTGTGTGTCTGCGATCCATGAGCAGCCAGCCAGGAGGGAGGCAGACAGGTAGGGAGACAGCAAGGGAGGATCGGGCAGCTGCCTCGCCTCTGAGGCGACGCCGGAGTCAGAGCAAGAAGATGAGGAGGAGATGCCGGGACAGGAGCTGTGTAATCAGCTATCGCTCTGCTTGCTTCACAGTGAGGCGGCAGGAGCATAGCTGTCAACTTTCAGATTTGAAAATAAGCAATCAGCAGCCTCGAAAATAAGGGATCAGCAGCCTCACCTGTCCCGGGAACAGTCTACGGGAGATCTAACAATCCAGGATAGCAGCAGGAAATGGCACTGGAATAAGGGAATTTCCTGCAAAAAAAGGGTAGGTTGATCGCTATGGGCAGGAGGGATGGACAGGAGCCATGTCAAGCAAAGCAAAGCGAGAACCGCACAGAGCGTGTAAGCGGCTCTCGTTTTGCTTGCTTTATAGTGAATCAGGAGGAGGCCGTGGCTCCCGTCCGTCACTCCTCCCACCTCGCTGTAAAGCAAGCAAAGCGAGAGCCACACAAAGTGTGTAAGCGGCTCTGGCTTTGCTTGCTTCACAGTGAACGACGGACGGCAACCATGGCTCTGGCGGCAGAGGCATCGCTTCGCTCGCGACTGCAGTGGTAACCGAGAGATCCCGCTGCCGTCCAGTGCATTCGCTCCATAAGACGCACAGACATTTCCCCTTATGTTTTAGGAGGAAAAAAGTGCATCTTATGGAGCGAAAAATACGGTAAGCTAGGCGACAAATGGCTCCTTAAAGCAAGGTTACAGTCACCAAAATGGAATACCTAGTTGCCATTTGGGGCCAAGATGGCTCTGAAGTCCTATTAAATGTTCTCAAGTTTTCCAAAATGTCTAAGTTCAAATTTTGGTACTAATTGAACAACGTTCCTATGGGATCTCCTTCCTTCCTTCCTTCCTTCCTTCCTTCCTTCCTTCCTTCCTTCCTTCCTTCCTTCCTTCCTTCCCTCCCTCCCTCCCTCCCTCCCTCCCTCCCTCCCTCCCTCCCTCCCTCCTTCCTTCCTTCCTTCCTTCCTTCCTTCCTTCCTTTCACCTGTGCTGTGGACAATAGATAGGGTATCTGTTTTATGCTTGATCACATGACTTAAGGACAGGTGGGGTGTCTTATGTGGGACTTGTGTGGAGCCCCATATACATTCCCCCCCTCCACACATTCTAACCACAGTCCTGGACCACTCCTTCCAAACCCCCACCCTTTCCAAAGTCATTAGCATTATAAAAGAAGCCTCCATTGGTACCAATGAGAGCTTTGTTTGAAAGGTGAATAGCAGCCTGTGTAAAAATATTTCTTATATTACAGAGTGCTGTTAGGGCATAATCGTGAAATGTGTTGGGACCATAATTTCGATGTGACAGTAAAACTGAAGTTGTAAGTTCAGCTTGGCAGCTTGTAAAAAGAGTATTTTAAATAGCAATTTTGGAATAGGTCCTGGTACTGCAGCCCTCATGTAGGAGTTGGCCTTTATTGGAATAAAACAGAGTAATTAAAGAGGTACTATTGAAGAACTACTATTGCAAAAAGCGCTTGGAGAATAGAAATCAAAGTTCTGGTCTATAACAAGGAAACCAAAATGGATATTATATACATTTTCAAAGGGTTCCCCCCTCTTTTAAAAAGAAAATCAATTTGCTTTGATGCAAAGAAGTGACTATTATGTCATTTGTCATGATTGTAAAATGGTTGTATAATATGATATACTAAATCAATTTATTCTTTTTCCTGAGGGAAATTATAGATAATCTTTGCTGTGGGTGGGTTGGAACATGAGCGATCTCTTGAGTTGCGGGGGAGGTGAGCTGTCTTATTGCTGTTTACTTTGCATAATATTTTGTTTCAAAGCAATTAGGAAAAAGTTCTATGATTTTTTTTTCATAGTGAAGATCTGTCTTAGGACTCAGCTATACAACTGCAAATCAAACATTTTAAATGTGTTGTAAAGTTCAATATACAAATGTGACACTAGATGGCAACAGTGAGCTATGTCAAATTCAATGTGTTTTTCAAAACTTTTTTTTAAAAAGCATTTTCAGAGCGTTTTTTTAATACGTGTGTAGATTGCACCTTAGCTTCATTAAGAAATAAATAACAATAAACTGCAATGAGGAAATTTGACAATTTTACTTTCTCACAGTCTTCAGTTCTTCACATTTCTGCATCAGTTTGCAATTTTTTTTAATCCTCAGGAAAATTATTCAGCACTTTTGTAAGACTTTTTCCTGATATGCAAATATTTGCATGCAATTTTACCTTAAGACACACATTGTTTTGCAGGCTGTTTCCACTAATGTAATGCTTTTTTGGTGTGCTGCTTTTACTGATATATCCATTTCACTGCACATTTCACGGGACTGGATGTGCTTTTGCTTGGCTGGGTAACTGCATTGCTGGGAAACTGCATTGCAAAAAGAGGGATTTCTTTTTAATAATATTCTTTATTAATTTTAACATATAAATTATAAAATGTACCACAAAACTTATCACTTATACAATCTTTTTAGACTTCCATCAGCACCTCTGATGATTCACCATTTTAAACACTTCTTATGCATTTCTTAACTTTATATTGCCTTTACATCTCTTAACAAATCATCCTCCCCCTTCTCCATTTTTACAATACTTATAATAATACTCCTCACAAAACTTCTTGCAACCCTACAAACGTTGTCTGTTCTTCACAATTACTTTTCAAATAATCCGTAAATTTACTCCAGTCTTCCGTGAATTCCTGGTCTCGCCGGTTTCGAATCCTTCCTGTTAGTTTATCTAATTCTGCATAGTCCATTAACTCCATCCTCCATTCTTCAATCGCTGGTAACTCTTCTTGCTTCCATTTTTGGGCCAATAATATTCTTGCTGCCGTTATTGCATATAAAAAGAGCTTACATTCCTTTCTATTTATGTCACTAGAAGAGCGAATTTTGAAGGGTGACTGTGTTTCATCTTTAAATGTGATCTCCTTAAAAAAAAAAAATTCCCATCCCTAATATTAAATAACATTAAAATGCCCTATAAAAACCACAATTTAAAACCCAAATATATGCTGACTGCTTGCAACGTATTTCTTTTTACCTATTACTTTCTGTTGTTTATTCCTGAATTTTATTTTGGCTGCCTATCAGCATATAGCTCTTCTAAGCAGCTCTTTCCCCCAGCATATCTACATCTACATTCCTTTCTGCGGGAGCCGATTTTGTTTTCATTTGCAGTTTTAAATTGAGGTCAAGTTCCTCAGTCTCCTTTCTTAGAAATCAAAGGGAGCTTATTCCTCAATCCCTTTCTAGCCAAGCTGCATAGGAGGTAACGACTGAAAGCTGTTAGGGGGCTCAGACTGAGATATGCCCTTTGCTTTCAGCCTTAAAGTACATGTGGCAGCAGCTGCCTTTTTCAAAAAAAGAAAGAGGTTTTCTGTTATTTATATGTTTAATACATATTTTTATGCTGCCTTTCAGCCAAAGGGTAAAAAGAAAAATAGAAAAGGTTTCCCAGGACAATGTGCAACAATAAAGTACAAACCAGCAATAAAATCAATAATGAAGCAAAATAGAATCAAGTCGTACTAAAACCCAACTGCAGTAAAACAGGTCTAAAATTCAAAACTTAAAAGTGCCTGAGAAAATAAAAAGGTTCCTTAGCTGGTGCAGCATGGGCTGAAGCTGAGCCTTTGTGGGTACGAAGTTCCATAGACTGAACACCAACACTGAAAAGGCCCTTCCCCTAGTTGCTGTTGTTGTTTAATCGTTTAGTAGTATCCGACTCTTTGTGACCCCATGGACCAGAGCACACCAGGCACTCCTGTCTTCCACTGCCTCCTGCAGTTTGGTCAAACTCATGCTGGTAGCTTTGAGAACACTGTCCAACCATCTCGTCCTCTGTCGTCCCCTTCTCCTTGTGCCCTCCATCTTTCCCAGCATTAGAGTCTTTTCCAGGGAGTCTTCTCTTCTCATGAGGTGGCCAAAGTATTGGAGCCTCAGCTTCACGATCTGTCCTTCCAGTGAGCACTCAGGGCTGATTTCCTTCAGAGTAGATAGGTTTGATCTTCTTGCAGTCCATGGGACTCCCAAGAGTCTCCTGCAGCACCAGAATTCAAAAGCATCAATTCTTCGGCGATCAGCCTTCTTTATGGTCCCGCTTTCACTTCCATACATCACTACTGGGAAAACCATAGCTTGAACTATACGGACCTTTGTTGGCAAGGTGATGCCTCTGCTTTTTAAGATGCTGTCTAGGTTTGTCATTGAGAAACAGAGTACCAAAAAGAAGAAAATGGTTGTGTGTGTTTTTTTACTTTTACTATACAGACCTTTGTTGGCAAGGTGATGTCTCTACTTTTTAAGATGCTGTCTAGTTTTGTCATTCCCCAGTTAGAATTATAGAATTGTAGAGTTGGAAGGAACCTCTAGTCCAACCCCCTGCAATGCAGGAATCTCAGCGAAAGCATCCCTGACAGATGGCCATCTAACCTCTGCTTAAAAACCTCCAAGGAAGGAGAGTCCACAACCTCCAGAGGGAGTCCATTCCATTGTTGAACAGCTCTTACTGTCAGAAGGTTTTTCCTGATTAGTTGGAATCTCCTTCCTTATAACTTGAATCCATTGGTTTGAGTCCTACCCACCAGAGCAGGAGAAAACAAGCTTGTTCCAGCGCCCGTTGCTCAGTCCCAGCTCCTGCCAACCTAGCAGTTCGAAAGCACGTTGGAGGTGTGGTAAAACAGAGGGGACACTTATACATGTTTGGTGGGCCTGTGAAAAAAATCAAAAGCTTCTGGAACGCAGTACATGCCGAGCTTAAAAAAACGTTTAAGTATAACTTTCTGAAAAATACAGAAGCTTTTCTACTAGGGATAACGGACACAGGTATAGCAAGAGAAGATCAGAAAATATTCCTCTATGCCACAGGAGTGGCAAGGATCCTATATGCTAAAAACTGGGGGGGGGGACTGTGCCAACAAAAAAGGAATGGCAAGAGAAACTTTTAGAGTATATTGAACTGGCTAGATTAACAGAGGCCATTAGAGATCACACTAGTGACTAGACAAGAGTTTCAAAAAGCATGGGGAAAATGCAGAGAATACTTCACAAAAATGCATACCTGGACTTGTTTTGATTAATGTCTGCAGGAGACTTTGTGGATATTTAAGTTATAATTGGAAAAAACTTAATAACTATTCATAAAAGAAACAGTTTATAAGAAGTAAATAAGGAGGCCAGATACAGCATAAAGGAAGTCTTTTATTTGGTTGTTTGTATTGTTGTATGTTATGCTCACTGTATGTTATGTTCACGTTTAATGAAGGAGGATTTGTGTATTGGGGGTGGGGGGTTTATGCTATGTTGTAAATAAAATTCCAATTAAAAAATTAAAAAAGAAAAAGAAAGAAAGCACGCCAAAAAGTGCAAGTAGATAAATAGGTACCACTCCGGGGGGAAAGCAAACGGCGTTTCCATGTGCTGCTCTGGTTTTGGTGTTCCGTTGCGCCAGAAGTGGCTTAGTCATGCTGGCCACATGACCCAGAAAAACTGCCCCTCGGCATGTAAAGCGAGATGAGCACCGCAACCCCAGATCGTCTGCGACTGGACTTAACTGTCAGGGGTCCTTTACCTTTATCATATCTCCTCTTAGTCTCCTCTTTTCCAGGCTAAACATACCCAGTTCCTTCAAACACTCCTCACGAGGCTTCGTTTCCAGACCCTTGGTCATCTTGCTTCCCCTCTTCTGCACACATTCCAGCTTGTCAATGTCCTTCTTAAATTGTGGTGCCCAGAATTGGACACAGTATTCCAATTGTGGTTGCAATCCATCTCATGCCTGGAGGCATATGCCCAGGCACCCACTAATTTTTAACAGAGTTGCTGGGCTCCCACCAAGTTCTACGCGGCGGTGCATGCATGCTGTGGAGCATGCTTGCATCGCATGTGCATGCCACAGGGCATGCGCACAACATGGCAACACATCCCCGTGACATGTGAGTGACATCTGCTTGCCACGGGGTGCGTTGATGTGACACTCGCCGCCGTGATGTCATGTGGCCCCGGACACTCTGTTGCGGGGTCAAGGTGGCGTACCTGCCTGGAGGACACCATGGAAACCGTCTCATTAGGGATGGGGAGAAATTTATTTCAGCTCACATTTAAAGGTGAACTTTGCTAACTTGCGCTTTCCAAAACATTATGCAAATAGAAACACAGCTGTCCTTTGAAATTTGTACCTCTCCGAATTTTGCGATGCAGTTTCCTCTAGCGAAGTGATGTGTAGAAAAATGCATAGGCTAGCATTTAAAGTGAAAATAAGGTACCAAAGATGCATGAAGCCAGAGAACGTTGCTTTGCAGAAATGTATAAGGTAAAGGGTAAAGGGACCCCTGACCATTAGGTCCAGTCGTGACCGACTCTGGGGTTGCAGCACTCATCCTGCTTTATTCGCTGAGGGAGCCTGAGTACAGCTTCCGGGTCATGTGGCCAGCATGGCTGAGCTACTTCTGGTGAACCAGAGCAGCGCACGGAAACGCCATTTACCTTGCCACCGGAGCGGTACCTATTTATCTACTTGCACTTTGACATGCTTTCAAACTGCTAGGTGCGCAGGATCAGGGACCGAGCCATGGGAGCTCACCCCGTCCCAGGGATTCGGACCGCCGACCTTCTGATTGGCAGGTCCTAGGCTCTGTGGTTTAACCCACAACGCCACCCTTATCCCAAATGTATACATTAGGGAAAATTGCATGCAAAGGGGTGCATTAGGAGAATTTTACATTAAAATGCTGACGATGAGGACTTTAAGAAAAAGTGGCTTAGGCCCCTTCCCCTTCCAACCTTTTTCTCATAGCTTGTTCCTTCCTTCATCCACCACTATGTACTGACAATACAATTCATTCAATGTTTAATGAGCCAATATTTCTTTGAATAGAGCTTTCTGAGAAAAATACTGTTGGAGAATTTCATTCTCTCTGTGTGTGTCTGCCCTCCCCTCCCCAGAATATTTGGTGAAATCTACAAATTGCTTGGAGAATTCTTGGAGCCCTTTTAGCAAATCCTTCTAAAGATGACTTTCCTAACTCGCCCAGCTTTGACCAATCTCTCCTCATAGCACAGGAGTAACCTCCCACTTTATACTTCTTTAACCTGTTCCATATAACCTCTCAGGTGATTTTTCTTTTAAAGCGTAGTGCTCCCAGAGATTTAGAATAGGAAACTTGCCCTGGGTTGAGAAATGATTTAACAGCTGTGTCCTGAATTTCCACAGGCTATGAAGTCAAGTGGGTCTCATGATACATTCATTACATCTGAGAGAGAAGGCAGAAAAACACTGGCAGTAAATAACTAAAAGAGCCTTTTAATTGGAGACATCTAATACCTTGGCGCAGAACAATCGTTTGCCAGGTTTGGCTGCTGAGAAATATGGAGTGTCCTTTTAGAAATCTGTGCGCAAGTTACAACAGTGATTGCCACAGAGGCCAGAGATTTAAACTTGTGAAGAAGAAGAAGAGTTTGGATTTGATATCCCACCTTTCACTCCCCTTAAGGAGTCTCAAAGCAGCTAACATTCTCCTTTTCCCATCCTCCCCCACAACAAACACCCTGTGAGGTGAGTGGGGCTGAGAGACTTCAAAGAAGTGTGACTGGCCCAGGGTCACCCAGCAGCCGCATGTGGAGGAGCGGAGACGCGAACCCTGTTCCCCAGATTATGAGACTACCGCTCTTAACCACTACACCACACTGGCTCTCTTGATTTCTGGTCTAGAAATCATGATGCATGATTTCTGGGTTACAGAGTTCTAGAACCATGACACAGACATATTAACTAGTAAAACCTTGTTCTCACTTTTTAATCCACTGAATGAGTGCAGTGAGGAAGACGAGGAGCCTGCCTACTGGTCATGGCACCTGCCCTCTGCACATTTAGCTGGACAATTAGCTACTCAGTTGTTAAGCTCATGATGGACCGCCATGGCCTTCTCTCGCAGTGTTTGCAGCAAGGATCAGAGCCACAATATATGTGCGACTCCGACACTGTGACAAGAACAAAGCTGACTGCCATGACTGTAACAACTACAGTGGAATCTCACTGTCGAGAACTGTGGGGGTAGCCCTCACCAGTGAAGTTCCCAACAGATTACAGTCGCTCGCTGAAAGGGTCCATCCCAAGTCACAATGTGACTTTAGAGCTCAGAGGTCAACAGACGACATGATTTTCTCACTGAACCAGATGCAAGAGGAGTGATGCCCCTCATATACCACCCTTCACAGACCTGAGAAAGGCCTTTGACCTCATTAGCTGAAAAGGACTCTTCGCATAGCTCACCTAAGCTTCACAAGATGATTCCATGAGAACATGCATGGCACCATCCAGTAGGATGGCTCATTCTTGGCCTCTTCCCCTACAAAGAGTGGTGTGAAACAGGGCTGCCCCAACTCTCTGGGGCATATTCTTCTCCTGGTTGCTCTCATTGGCCTTCAGCTCGACTGAAGATAGTGTGTGCCTCCATTCAAGGAGTGACAGGAGTCTGTTCAACGTGCGCCAAGACGAAAGTGCAGCAGGTCCTTATCTGAGAAATGTCGTTTGCAGATGACGCAGCCTTGACAGCGCACTCTGAAAAAAGCTCTTCTGAGACGCATCAACTGTTCATTAATTTCAATTAGTGTACTCTGGGCACAGCTTAGTTGGAGACAGCCCTCTGTTTGGATCCAGTGGGGTGCCATTTTGAGTCAAGATGGCCGACTGAGCCTCTCAAAACCATTGATTTCAAGACAGCAACGATCCTTTGGTTTCTTGGAATTTCCTAGCAATGCTGCTAGAAACGTTTTCTAAAAAAGAGAACAAAATACTTCAAAAAAGCCAGACTCATCTATATATGGGGGAAAGCATTAAACACCTCCTGGCTCTTTGCCACATCTCTGATAGAAATCAGATCACTTTGTCTCTACTTTAAAATAGTCAGGAAATCTGATCACGGATCTGTTTTTGCCCCTTGGCTCTCTCTCTTTAACTTTAAATTTAAACATGGAAAGGACCCCTTGGATGCAATTTTTGGCTATCTTTGACAAATTGGCCATTAAAATCCTATTAATGTGGTAGATAGCAATACGGGTGGCAGTGGCAAGGGGGCATTTTTCTTGGTGCAAGTCAGACGCCAGACTGCCTTCCGTTCCTCGGTGTGGATTCAGCAGAGAAATACATAAAAACCTTCTTGATGTAGGAAGGAGTCACTCTCAAGTACCCTCTTTTTCCATCCCTTCCCTAATAGTAGCAATTACTGAGCACTGAGTCTTGGAGACAGCTGAGACTTGTACACTTTACTCCTTGGCGCGATGCCAACGTCTGAAGAAAATTACAAGTCTCTCCCTCCCCCCAAAAGCTTCCTGTAGCATAAACAAAACTAAATGAGACATATCAACAACACCACAAAAAAGAGCGATCGGGCAGGAGGGGTGCTCAAATTGCTGCTGCTTCCATTGGTCAAAGACCAGATAGGTATTGATAGTCCAAGATTCCAAGTCACGGATTAGATACTTTTGGCTCTCTGGATACTGTTGGACTCCAACTCCTGTGAGCCCCCAGCCAGCATCACTAATGGTCAGGACTGATGGGACTTAGAGTAGAACAATGCCTGGGTGTCTCCCAGGTTCCCCACACCAGTCTTAAGGAATGCCCAGAGCAGTTTCCCAAACTTCTGGACTACTGCAATGCGCTCTACGTGGAGTTACCTTTGAAGGTGACCCGGAAACTACAACTAATCCAGTATGTGGCAGCTAGACTGGTGACTGGGAGCGGCCTCCAAGACCACTTAACACCAGTCCTGAAAGACCTTCATTGGCTCCCAGTACGTTTCTGAGCACAATTCAAAGTGTGGTGCTGACCTTTAAAGCCCTAAACGGCCTTGGCCCTATGTACCTGAAGGAGCGTCTCCACCCCCATCATTCAGCCCGGACACTGAGGTCCAGCTTCAAGGGCTTTCTGGCGGTTCCCTCACTGCGAGGAGTGAGGTTACAGGAGACCAGGCAGAGGGCCTTCTCGGTGGTGGTGCCCGCCCTGTGGAACGCCCTCCCATCAGATGTCAAGGAAATAAACAACTATCTGAGGTTTAGAAGACACCTGACGGTAGCCCTGATTAGGGAAGTTTTTAATGTTTGATGTTTTATCGTGTTTTTAATATTCTGTTGGGAGCCAACCAGAGTGGCTGGGGAAACCCAGATAGATGGGTGGGGTATAAGTAATAAATTGTTGTTGTTGTTGTTGTTACAGTGGTATCTCAGGTTACAGACGCTTCAGGTTACAGATGCTTCAGATTACAGATTCCACTAACCCAGAAATAGTACCTCAGATTAAGAACTTTGCTTCAGGATGAGAACAGAAATCGTGCGGCGGCAGCAGGAGGCCCCA
Source organism: Podarcis melisellensis (assembly GCF_964234715.1). Lineage (NCBI taxonomy): Eukaryota > Metazoa > Chordata > Lepidosauria > Squamata > Lacertidae > Podarcis > Podarcis melisellensis. Next base: position 11,293,019 of record NC_138530.1, on the reverse strand, counting down.
TTAGCTAAAATGGTACCTCAGGTTAAGAACAGTTTTAGGTTAAGAATGCACCTCCAGAACGAATTAAGTTCTTAACTTATTATTACGTCTCAGCCTAACCTATCTGTAATGGGAAAAGGGGGCTGCTCGTGCGTAAGCGTTTAAGCCCTCCAAGCTTTACCATCAGTTCCTAAACTTTCCCAGTCCGCGGAGCCATGGGTGCATGGCTACCTCAATCGCTGGCAGAATCCGTCAGTGGGTGTTTCCGGAATTTACGCCAACATAAGAGTTCCTTGACGGAAACTCTCCTTCTGGACTCTCTATGTGACAGCTTCCTCCGCGGAGTGGGCGTCCCCAGCGGAGGTCCTGAGCCCTCCCCGCTGTTCTCACTGGAAACATCTTGGAGCCATTCCTCCAATTGAGTTTCTGCAGGAACTCTCCCTCTCCCCCTACTGGTTCCTTCCTCCGCATCCGAAGGTCTCCTAGCCTCCTTGAGCCCTTCCACCACCTGACTCTCCGATGGCAGTTCCCTGACAGGTTACATATACTTCAGGTCACAGACTCCGCTAACCCAGAAATAGTACCTCAGGTTAATAACTTTGCTTCAGGATGAGAACAGAAATCGTGCTCTGGTGACTCAAGATCTACCCACACTGGAAGAATGGCAGATGCAACTGATGGACTATATGCAACTGGCGGAGATGACTGGCAGAATCCGAGACCTGGGAGAAGAAAGGATGGAAGAAGATTGGAAGAAATTTAAGATTTACTTACAAAAATATTATGAATTATTGGAATGTTAAGAAAGATGCTTAGTTATAAATAATTGGCCATCACTAAAATAGATCAGGAACTGATGACAAGAGAGATTAAGAAAAACAAATTTGCAGGAGAACTATTTTATTGTAATTAAATAAGCGGTTTTAAAATTTGGAAATAAGATGATAATTTGCTGGACAAAATTCATTAATGATGCAAATGGGAGTGGGAGGCGTGAGGAAGTTCAAAGAGGATATGAAATTTTGTTAAACAAAGTAATACTGTTTATTGTTATTGGATGTTTTTTTCTTTTCTGTAAAAACCTTAATAAATATTTATTAAAAAAAAAAAAAAAGAAATCGTGCTCTGGTGGCACGGCGGCAGCAGGAGGCCCCATTAGCTAAAGTGGTACCTCAGGTTAAGAACAGTTTCAGTTTAAGAACGGACTTCCAGAACGAATTAAGTTCTTAACCCGAGGTACCACTGTATTATTACGTCTCAACCTAACCTATCCCACGGGGTTGTTTGGGGGGTAAAATGAGTGGGGAGAACTATACGTGCCGCCTTGAACTTATTGGAGAAAAAGGTGTGATATAAAGACATGTCATAATCATAACACAATCAGTGGCTGCTAGTTATGATGGCACCACATTGGCTGCCTCCGAACTCGGCTATTAGTTCAAAAAGTGAAACAAAAATGGCTTCTAGAGGCTGTAATAGGCTTTGTCTTTGCTGACACACCAGAGCAGGATGGGTCTGGTGCTATCTCCAAAACCAAAGTGAGCTCGCCTTTGAATGAGACGAAGAAAGAGAGGCATGCTCGCACCCTCCCACTTTCAAGGCTAGTGAGGGATAGCTGTTTCTCCTTTTCCTCCTCCAGATAAAATTTGTGCCGCTCGCATGAGACCAAGATGGAAGTGAACTGGAGAGCGAGTCGGTTGCCTAGCAGCAAGCTATGGCACGGTCTCTCTGCCCATCACCTTTGCTCCCACAGAACAGGCCCCAAGCCAGCCCCTCAGGGAATACTTGGGGACCAGGCATTTGATCAAATTAAAACCTCATTAAAGACCCAGATTCCAAATCTGTAAATCTCTTGATTAAAGAATTAATTGATTAAGCACACTGATGAATCGATAAATGCTTTCAGCCCTGCTTGTCTTTCAGCAAATTACCACAGAAAGTTGGCTGAGGAATAAAGCTGCTTTAAGAACGTAATTGGTCATGTTTTCGGAGTGAACTGGATAACCTTTTGAGGCTTCACACAGCGCTCTAAAGTGCCTGCAATTCATGGGCATTCCTCCTCCTCCTCCTCCTCTGGAATAATTGGGCTGCTTTTTGCATTTTTTGGGTAGGGTTTGGGAAGCAGGTGGTACATATCTGTGGGTGAAAGCACTTCCTGAGTGAATTATATAAGAGCAGGATGCAAGAGCAAGAAAGTCCTTGCCCCCAGGCATACAGTCTAAAAGACGTGAAGTGAAGAGAAAAAGGCATGGGGAGGGAAGAGGAAGAAAGCAAACTCATGCACCCATTCTTAAAGTTAAATAGCACTTCTTATAGCTATTGTTTTGCCCTTAAAGGAGTACAAAGAGACTTATGTAGTTTCTTTACCCTGTGGGATAGGTAAGGCAAAGGGGGGGGGAGTGTATCAGGGTGACACCCCAGGTACTCCTATTGGTGAGGCCCAGGGAGGGAGCAATTCCTTTAGGGGTTTGAAGAATGGAACTTGAAATATACTCGGAGTCGAGAGTGGATTTTATGCTCTTTATTCAGCTCATAGTGGTGAGGAGGAATGGAAGTTCCCCCAGAATGTCTGCTTTATATACATTATTTACATAATGGGCCCCACGTGATTGGCTAATTCCGGGATTCTCCTGTAAGCCAATCAGGTTGCGGATTCACTTCCACCTGGAGCTGGATTGGGTGGCTCCTGTGGACCAATCATACTGCTGCATTCTGGGTCCTATTGTTCTAGGACCAATCAGACTGCTGCATTCTGAATCCTGTTGAACTCAGTACATAACAGAATTCTGTGCTGAAAAACTGAGTAGGTTCTCCTTTCCTGGAGTTGCTTCTAGGCAATCTGTTTTTTTGAGCATTCATTCTGATTCGTTTGCGGGGAAGTTAGATTAGGCTGTGTTAACATCAGTGCTTCTCCACACTTTCCAGTGCATTTTCCTGTCTTATCACAAAAAAAAAAAAATCAGATCTTAGGGAGTGGAGAAATGGTTTGTTGGGCAAGACCAGGGGCAGGCAACCTAAGGCCCATGGACCACAAGCGGCCCATGGGGGTCATTTAACCGGCCCCTCGAGCTGCCCCCAAACTGAGCCGCCCGCTTGGCAAGTCCCCACACGCTGTGCTAAACCGGCGCAGTGCGGCACGGGGACTCACTTTTGCAGCGCTGGAAATCTCGTCTGCGCAGACGCCGGTAATCATGGGCACGTGCGCTCTGCTGGAGTGAACCGGCCAGGGCAAGGTAAAACCTTGCCAACCCTTGGGCAAGACCTTCTTGTATTTGACTGAATCCCACCTGAAAATGATGACATTCTGGAAGCCCTGACTATGTTCCTTTCTCAGAAAGGGCCTTATAATAATAATAATAATGATTTATTATTTGTATCCCGCCCATCTGGCTGGGTTTCCCCAGCCACTCTGGGCGGCTTCCAACAAAGATTTAAAATACATTAAAATGTCACATGTTAAAAACTTCCCTGTTTTCTAAATGTCAGGTAGTTGTTTATCTCTTTGACATCTGATGGGAGGGCGTTCCACAGGGCGGGTGCCACTACCGAGAAGGCCCTCTGTCTGGCTCCCCGTAACTTCGCATCTCGCAGTGAGGGAACTGCCAGAAGGACCTCGGAGCTGGACCTCGGCATCTGGGCAGAACGATGGGGGTGGAGACGCTCCTTCAGGTATACTGGGCTATGGCCGTTTAGTTTGTGGGTTGTCACCACGCTTTGTCCTCTACTACTCTCCTGGCTCGAAGCATGTGCTTGGCTCCTAGATGCTCCTTGCTGGTTCTCCGTCACCTTAAATAGCTCAGCGCCTCTTCCAAGCATCTGGATATCCCATCTGGTTCCTGCTCACCTTAGCTTCAGTACGATGCTCCATCACTGCTACGGAGCCAAGTCAAACCTAATTTGATTGGCTGCTTTTGCAAGAGTTGTGTGGGCTCTACAGGCCTCAGTTTGTGTGGGGGGACCTCTAGAGGCAGAAAGGGAGCCGGAAAAAGGAGAGAAAGGGCTGGAAGAATATGTGTGTGAGAGAGAGGAGGGAGGAGAGGAGAAGAGAGTTGGATTCAGCACAGGTGTTAGAGAGTTGGACATAGCAAGAAGTCAGAAATTCACAATATCTTTAGCCCATGGCTCAATCTGTGAATCAGAGGTTAGAATGGAAAAAAACCAGCGTTTGCCCTGGGCAGAAACAATGCGCCTTGCAGGAAAATGTTCATCAAAGTTGTTTTGTTATTTATTTTATGGTGATGGTCTTTGGCTCTGGATTTCTAAATGATTTTGTAGCTGAAATGTAGACATTCAATGCCAAGAACGGCAAATGTCTTCAAAATGTTGTACCATTCTCTGCCAAGAAATATTTCAAACTGAAAGGAGGGTGAATGTGACCATTCCTCTTTATTAGTTAAGTCTGGCTTGTTTAAATTTTCAGTAGGGATGGAGGGTTTTTAATAATAATAATAATAATAATAATAATAATAATAATAATAATAATAATAATAATGGTTTGGTTTGTATTTTAATGGAAAGTTTCTTAATTGGCACTAAACAGTGTGCAAAGCAAAAGTTACTTTGGAATTCACACTTTTCGGAATTTTGCAAGGCAGCTTTCCAGTATGTGTACAAAAATGTTTTTCTTAGCGGGGAGAGAGAGCTCATCCCCCCCCCAAAAAATCAACATTAAAAATAGCATTATATATACACACAGCTTTATTTCGGCCCATAGACCGCATTATATAATATGTGCATTTAAAAGTATGGTAGCTGGTAGCTCGGTTTCCCACAATGCAGTGCTCCATTGGGTGGCATTGTGGGAAATGTAGATGGAGGCTCCTACAAGCTGTGACTGCCATCACTACCAGGGTAACATCTGAGATGACCCATCCAGGGGATTCTTTGCCACAACCCTCTCACACCTTGAGCTGTCCTAAACGGTAACATAGAGACAAAATTTCCAAATTGAGCCCTGCTTAGGACTAAAAAGGAGGTGGAGAAAAAGGCTGACTCCTTCCATAAGAACCCAGGATTAAAAATACCTAATTACATAGTGATGTATAATTACTGGCAGTGTCTGCAAAGTGTGCGCTTTCAGAGGAGGAGTAAACTGCACCTGTTGGCTGGGGTATAAAAATAACTGTTTTGACTAGAAAAGAGATAAATCTGGATGGAAGGGGAGGATGTAATTCTGAATGTAATTTGGTTAGCAAAGGATAAAGCTTACAAGTGCTAAGGCTTCATTTAGCAATCATCAGAGGCACATACTTGGCTCCGAGTTCCAGTGAATTAACAACAGCGCTACACACACAGACACACACACACACAGAGAGAACGTTTTGTTCCAGAAAGAAATGAGCAAATCAAATGGTCACAGACTTGTAATTACTGATGAGAGAGAAATAAGCTGGTTAAGATGGGGCAAAGGTAAAAGTGGGCTGTTGTGTACATTTTGGGAGGAGGGAAGAAATGTGATTGAGAAAACGTTTTAAGCCCCGCTGATTCACCAAAGGCAAACTGCTTAAAAAATGCTTCCTTATTTGGTATGAATTTGCACCTTCGCAGCACTTCAACTTCTGCTAAGGGCTTTCTCTTCTACTATATACCCATTCTACAGACAGGAATTTGAGGCTGAGAGATCCTGAATAACCCAAGTGACCACAGACCTCCCACAACACAGCTTGGCCCTCAGTATGTAGGAGGATCATCACAGCTGGCTGCAGGATGTCTGTACAAAACCCAGTTCAAACACAGGCTCAATACCTGGCTTTGCGATATCTGTTCTTTCATTTCTCCCAACTTCTCAAGGGCTGAAATGGCGCCATTATGATTCCAAGGTTGCATCGCCCATTGCAACGATGTGCATTTATATATTTCCCTTCTTATGTATTTTCTTCCTCTTATATGTTGTCCTATGCACTCCTAGGCATTATGAGGAGATACTGGATCAGGTATTGGGGAGAAATCTGATTCGATTTGCATTTAAGGGGAGGCCTACCTATTTGGCACTTCCCAGAACAATATGAGAGCCAAAACACGGATTCTCAGAATTTTGCAGTGCAGTGCTCCAGCAGAATAAGTGTTCAGAAATGTGTCTATCGGGCGAGAGTGTGGCTAAAAATGCACAGGTTAGTGAAAATGATGGGCATGAAAGCTGGGATGACACATATGGGAATTCTGTTGGCAGTGAGTTGCACTGGGCAAGTTACCACACCAAAGGCTCAGTCTCTGTAAAGGCTGACTGAAATCAGGCCTGAGGAGGACCACTCACATGGCCCCATCAGGAGATCAAGGTGGAACATGAGGAATAAGGTGGTCCTGCCAGTATTTTGGGCTCAAGTTGTTTTAGAAGACATCTGAAGGCAGCCCTGTTTAGGGAAGCTTTTAATGTTTGATGCATTACTGTATTTTAATATTTTGTTGGAAGCAGCCCAGAGTTGCTGGGAAAGCCCAGCCAGATGGGCAGGCTATAAATAATATATTATTATTATTATTATTATTATTATTATTAGGCTTTTTGAATGAACACGAGATCCTTAAACCTGTCCCAGAGGCAAGCTGACTATCAGCACTCCTCTTCCCCAAAAGAAGTAACGTGTTGCTACTTAGTAGTTTTTTCTGTCTTCTAACATCACACGGCCATTTGCAAAAGGGCTTTGCAATACGTAGCCATACGAGGACAAGCCATCGACAACAGCAGTTTTCAGTTTCAACCATTAGTTTAAAACCAACAGCAGCTTAAGAAAACCAAACAAAACTCCAGTCACACACAGCTCATTTACCTGGGACGAAAACAACTTCGGCGTTCTCTTAAAAGCTAGCGGTAATGAGGCCCTATGAATTTTGGGGCATTCCAAAGGCACTAAAAAGGTTTGGTCCTCAGTATCCACCCATCTTGGGACGCGGGTGGCCCTGTGGGTTAAACCACAGAGCCTAGGACTTGCCGATCAGAAGGTTGGCAGTTTGAATCCCCGCGATGGTGCGAGGTCCCATTGCTCAGTCCCTGCTCCTGCCAACCTAGCAGTTCGAAAGCACGTCAAAGTGCAAGTAGATAAATAGGTACCGCTCCAGTGGAAAGGTAAACGGTGCTGCTCTGGTTCACCAGAGGCGGCTTAGTCATGCCGGCCACATGACCCGGAAGCTGTACGCCAGCTCCCTCGGCCAGTAAAACGAGATGAGTGCCACAACCCCAGAGTTGGTCACGACTGGACCTAATGGTCAGGGGTCCCTTTACCTTTACCTTTTTATCCACCCATCTTAACAGCATGTATTTGGTATCACCTCTCTCTCTCTCGCTGGAGAAGGGCCATAGCTCAGTGTTACAGCATCTGCTCAGCTTCAGTCCCCAACATCTTCAGGTTGGGCTGGGAGAGACTCCTGCCTGAAACCTTGGAGAACTGCTTCCAATACAGTGTTGACAATACTTCAGGTGGTCCAAACAGTGGTCTGACCTGATAGAAGATCTATGTTCCCTTGTCTCTGTCTTGAGTCAGTACCATTGTGGGCAACCACAGTGGTGGCCAACTAGCACACATTGGAGAACTTTGCTGCCACCACCCATAGTCTTCTAGTAAGCCCACTCATCTGCCTCTCTCCACATCTGGTGGTAAAAAGAGGAGCATGGAGTGACAGTATGGAGGGCACCAGAAACCTGGAGCTGGCCCTGGGTGCAGGTACCCGATGTGACCTGGTCTCCAAACTGTCAGCCCATCTGAATGTGCCGAGTGGATTTCCTTCTGTGAAAACTTGTGATGGTGTGCTCCGATTTCCCTGAGTTGTCCTAGGCTCACTCATCGCTTGCTGTGACGACTCTTAGCGCATCAGAGTGCATGAAACCTCAGCTCACCTCTTTCCCTGCTGTCCCACAGCCCTATTTTTAGCCTGTTTACCGTACACTGTATATTAATCACTTCTGACAAACCACAATAGATTTGCCATCTCGGTCTTTCGCAATTCACACGCAGTCCCGGTGCGTGCGCATATTGAAATCTCCGGCGAGCTGCAGAATGGGAAGGAGCGAAACCTCGCACGCTGCCATTCATTTTTATTTCATAGGTTGCCTGGCAGGTGAGGTGATCTGGATATAATAGAGCTGCCACCTCAGCAGCAAAAACAAGTCTGCCAATTCCTGTTGAGCTCATGGCTTTGCTGTAGCCACATGCCTGCTCTTAATCCAACAATTGCCCTAGGGAAGGTGTAGTACATCTGCTTGGCATGCAGAAGGTCTCCGGTTCAGTCTCCAGCATCTCCAGGTAGGCCTGGGGAAGACTCCTGCCTGAAGTCCTCAGGAGTTGCTGCCAGTCAGTGTGGGGAATATTGACCTAGATGAACCTTTACGGCAGCTGACTATATTCCTATAAAACATATATTTCGATTCCATATTTTAGAGAGATTGTTGTTATCATCATCAATGTTAACTTGAAAAGGCAGTTGACAGAGCTTAAAAGAACCACCTGCAGAGACATGAACAGCAGTGATAAAACCCAAACCCATCAATTTCACTAATGTATAAAGTAGCAGGAAAAGGTAAAGGTAAAGGTACCCCTGCCCGTTCAGGCCAGTCTTGACAGACTCTAGGGTTGTGCACTCATCTCACTCTATAGGCTGGGAGCCAGCGCTGTCCGCAGACACTTCTGGGTCACGTGGCCAGCGTGACGAAGCTGCTCTGGCGAGCCAGAGCCGCACACGGAAACGCCGTTTACCTTCCCGCTAGTAAGCGGTCCCTATTTATCTACTTGCACCCGGGGGTGCTTTCGAACTGCTAGGTTGGCAGGCTCTGGGACCGAACGACGGGAGCGCACTCCGCTGCGGGGATTCGAACCGCCGACCATGTGATCGGCAAGTCCTAGGCGCTGAGCTTTTACCCACAGCGCCACCCGCGTCCCAAGTAGCAGGAATATATACATAAATAAATAGCTGAGGAGATCTTCAGGAATTATCCACAAGGGCTAATGCAGGCTGCTCATCCTACAGAGTTAGCCTTCAAAACATTTCCAGAATTAAAGTCCTGATGTTAAATAACTGCACTATATGGAGACCACTACAGCAACTTTGGGAGACCCAAATTCTCAATCTGCCCATTCTCCCCCAACTTCAACAATGCCCGCTAATAGCAAAGCTGTGCTTTGAAAGAACTGAGGCTGTCCAAAGTGTTGCCTCTAGAGCACTGAAGAACTCAGAATTGTTTTCTGTAAAGGCACAGCAGTGGAGGATTTAACACCCCCCCCCAAAAAAAACCTAGCAAATTATATGTAAGATTTTTAAAAATCCTACATTGCTCTGCTTTAATTACAGAAAAGCTGCTCTTTGCAACCCTGCAGGCTGCTTTCTAGACAGCCTCGCTTTGAGAGGCCAGCAAAGCCCTTCGGAGGACAAAAACAAATATCAGAAAGAAAGACCAGTATGAAGCTGTACATATTTCAAAAAACGAGTAACTAAGAATTTGATGCACCCTATAATGAATGAATGAACGAATGAATGAATGTGTGTGTGTGTGTGCGTGTGTGCGTGCGCTGTGGCAGTTCATAACATAAAATGCCTTACTCAGCTGTCTCTTAATTATTTTAAGGTAAGAAAGAGACTTCAATTTCTTCTCCCTTCCCCATGAAGTATTATGGAGGAAAGTGAATCTCTTTTACTTTCTGCACAAAAACAACCCTTGGACCAATTTATCTGCAATTTGGCAGGCTTAATCTATATGTAAGGGGCTCCTGTGCGTGTAAATCTCAGCCACTCTGGCCAAAGTTGGAGAAGGTCTAGCTATTTTTGATTCCCCATTAGAGTGAATGGGAGAACAGAGGTTTCCTTTGACACAGAATGTCTCAGAATCTGAAACACAGCTCAAAGCAGAGAGTTCACAGGGTGATTCAGAAACAGATTGGATGTTTGTTTTGTTAAGACACATTTGCAAAGTGGATCTGGGGGCATTTGTGTCCCTCTAGTTTTCAACATGTGAATCTGAGCATGGACACCTCATGCCTCTGGGTCACCCAGAGTGAGAAATTGACTTCCAAACTGGGCCTTGAGACCAGTAGTTTAGATCCTGCATAGACAGAGGGGGGAAAATGAGTCGATAATACCAAACCTTTGAAGGCTTAGATGGCTTCTAGCTGCAGCCGACACTTGGAAATACGAATCCAGAGAGCGCGACAGAACAGAATGCTTTTACCATATATCTTAGAGTAATTGCATAGTTACTGCTCGGAAGACACCCAGTCAGAAATCACCTGTCGGTGACTAATTCTGATTTCGGGTGTGCCAAAGTAGACATGTGTGTATAATCAGAGTTCTTTTCTTTTGTCTTTTTTTAATTTTAGAATCAACCTTGTCCTATGTTAGGCAGCTGGAAGCAAGAGTAAGACAGCTGGAGGAGGAAAATCGCATGCTGCCCCAGGTGGGTGATTTCCTATTGCTAGGTACCCCAGCTCAGGTCCCTAGCTAGAATATTGGCACAGGCTCTTTTTGTTGGTGTTTGACCCCATCATGCTGAGTATCAAAGCCTTGATTGAGCAGTTGAGCTTGAATGAATCTGAATGCGTTTCATGAGACAGGTAGCCAATTTACTTGCCATCAGGGTTCGTTGGGGTCAGCATCCCAAGCGACAACAGGATCAGGGCCTCCAAGTTCATCGAGGAGGAAGCGTTGAGGCTGATGAGGAGCCGGAGGTAGATGCTGTAGCCAAAGCAGACCAAAAAGGTCTTAAGTGACAGGTTCAGGGTGGAAAGAAGAGTCTGAGAAGGATCTCAGGTTGCAGGTCCTAGGGCTGATACTTTATAGAACTAGGTGGCACTCTGTGGGGTCCCTGGGTCACCTGACCAGTGCTGAGTCAGGTGGTATGGCTTGCAGTATTGCTGACATCACGTCTCTGGGTAACCCAGTACGGTCCACAGGGGATAAGGAACATGTGCCTAGTTGGTAGGAGTTCTGATTTAAAAGCTCATGTTGGATAATGGTGTCCTGTAATAGTGAACTCAGGTGTGGTGAAGGGTGCCGGCAGAATTGGAGCCAACATGACAAGTCTTAAGCAAGACCCTTCCTTCTGCTGCAACAGAGCTACCCCCCTGGAAATAGATTGCACAGGAGACCTCCCATTGAGACACAGTGCATAGTTGCATTATGGAATTTGCCACCACCATATGTAGCGATGCCACCAATGTAGACAAGCAGACTCACAGAGGATGAGGTCATGGGTGCTGGTCATGGAGGTCGCAACAGACTTCTGCGATGGAGCTCTCCCCTCCTCTCAGCTTTCCTGCAGTACCTCATGCTTCCTCACAATCTGCTTCAGAGAACTGGAGAACCTCCTGGATCAGATTTTGAGAGTCTGCCCAGAGGGGAAGGGGAAGTCCCATCGCACGAGTGGAACTCCATGCATGCTGTGTGGGACACAAGCCATGATAGTATCAGAGGAGGCAGTTTCTGGAGAACAACAGTGAGAGAGGGGGATTGTCTTCAGGTTCTGCTGGTGGACTTCCATAGGCATCTTGTTGACCACTGTGAGAACAGGAATCTGTTCTGGATGATCCTTTAGTTCAATCCAGCAGGCTTCTTCTTATGCTTTCACTGTCCCTTCCGTAATAACCCTTCCAGTTGTTTAGTGCAATGACTCATTCCTGTCTACCTTTTGGTACCCCTGTGATCACATCTGTGAAGAATGGACCTCCTTCCTTTGTAAAAGTGGACTTAGCAGCACGGTGCTTGGTTCCTCTGTGGGCGATTTCTCCCACGCTGGTATAAGGGAATGAGTGAAGCCTTTCCACCCATGTGGTTAACAACCAGATGATGTGGGCAGCAGCAGGGCCACTGCTGCATGCAGATGACTTCACACATTCCCTTACTTGTCTGAGATCCACCGCCAAGAGAACAGCAATTAAATATGCCAGGGGTGTTCGTCTGTCATATTCTTGAGGCGGTTGTGAAATGGTGGCAGTGGTAGTCCTTTTGAAGTGCAGCTTTCGGCACTTTGTGAGCTGAGCTAGGCTTGCTTTTAAGCACAAATCTCTCTTTCAAGAAAGCTGAAACCTCCCGTTCCAGCCATCAAATGCACTCGTATCCTTTTGTTTTAATTTCTCATTAATGAACACCGTCAAGCACATGCGCTTGGAGTGTTTCAGATTAAATGCTTTCTCACGCTTTATCTCTGCCCCCCCTCCCCCTCCCCCAAGTGTTGCTACTTTGCTAGCAAAATCTCACTGGAGGCTCAAACCTGTGTTGTGGAATGCATTTTTGATTAAAAGAAGTCTAAAGTTACAAACGGCCGGCTTCAAGCCTTCATGGATTTGTCGGTCTTCTTTCCCGTCTTCTTTCTAATCATATTCTACGGAGAGATTTGGATGTTGGAGGATGTCTTCCAAAGCAGGAATCCAAATTTCAGTTGTCACGGCACAAATAATTTGCACGGTTCTCGAGCTTTCACTTCTAAGCCTTTTCAGGTGGGATTGGAGGGTGGGAAAAAGTGGAAGACGAAACTCAAAATTTCCAGGAACAGTTTAAAGTTAAAAAACAAAAAACAAATCAGAGGCAGTAAATGTGGGAATGGTAGTGTTCCCTATACGGCCTAGGACCCTCGTACCTACGGGACCGCCTCTCCTGGTATGCCCCAAGGAGGACCTTATGGTCTGCAAATAATAACAGCTTGGAGATCCTGGGCCTCAGGGAGATTAGCCTGGCCTCGACCAGAGCCAGGGCCTTTTCGGCTTTGGCCCCGGCCTGGCGGAACGCTCTGCCACAAGAGATCAAGGCCCTGCAGGATTTGACATTTTTCCGCAGGGCCTGCATGTTGGAATTGTTCTGCCAGGCCTTTGGTCAGGGCTCAGCCTGACTCCCCTTCTCTTTTTGTATAAGAACTAGTATGAAAGAGGCCTCCCAGCATTCTCACAAGCCCATATAAGAACAGCGTAAACAGTTGGGCCTGATGAGCATTTACTGTGCCCAACCCTAATCCTGCAGAAAGCCTTCTAATTAGATTTTAATTTGATCCTGACTTGTTTTTAGGAGGTGATTTAATTATTGTTTGATTTTATACCAATGTTATATATTAGTTGTTAGCTGCCCTGAGCCCAATTTTGTCCGGGGAGGGCAGGATACAAATTATTATTATTATTATTATTATTATTATTATTAGCACTAAACTTCTTTTTAGAGGAAATTTCCTGACCCCTGCAGTTGGGGGCTAGCTGGCCTGCCATGTTATCATATTATTGTAGGAGGCGTCGATCAGAATTTATTTTGAACCACCAATTTGAGTGCAAGTGATCCCCAGGCCTGCAAAACAAAAGGATGTGAAACGAGGAACATTCCTTCTGATGTAGCTTACAGTTCACTTTAAGCTAAAAAGTTCATACAAAGGTTATGCAGACCCAGGCTAGAACCACGTGAGGAATGAGCTGTGAGTGAACTAAACCCACCTGACCGTTTGAACATGCGAGAATCTTGGCAAGGAAGCTAGATATCCTCGCATGCTAGCTCAGGGTCAGGTCAGCGTCACCCATGAAAGCTGTAAAGCTGTCAACTAGGGAAGTATGTTATCTCTTGGCAAAGGATTAAGAGGAATGATGGAAGCCATGCCAAAAAACTGGCATCATATACTTGAGGCATGTGCATCTTGTGTCATAAATCATATCAGAACGGTTGTTTTAATTGCTCCTATGTCATAGATGGCAGATTTTTGACATCATATATGTCTTTTGTCTTTTGACCAATAAGAAATTTCCATGTCTTCTTTGTGAAGGAGGAGGGAGAGTGACTATAGGCTATAAAAGCCTGGACCAAGCTGTATACTGGGCCTCAGTCCACCTGGACTGGGGACCATAACTTAAGTTATGAAATAAAGGTGATTTTCCTCGAACTCTTATTTGTCTGTGGTTTATCAGGATATCCTTGCTTACTTCGTTATTACAGTGGTACCTCTGGTTACGTACTTAATTTTTTCCGGAGGTCCGTTCTTAACCTGAAATTGTTCTTAATCTGAAGTGCCACTTTAGCTAATGGGGCCTCCTGCTGCTGCCATGCCACCTCTGCACGATTTCTGTTCTCAACCTGAAGCAAAGTTCTTAACCCGAGGTACTATTTCTGGGTTAGCGGAGTCTGTAACCTGAAGTGTATGTAACCCGAGCTACCACTGTATTACATCAACATTGGTGAATTGTTAACCTTCTAAATGCACCACTGGACAATGACCGACTGACAGCTGAACAAGTGGAAGGAGAAGGGTGAGGCAGCTGGACAGTTGGTGCAGTGCAGAAGCCCAACCCATCTCTCTTGCCAGTACATTTGCAGCTTGCATATCTTGCAGCCAGTGTGGTGTAGTGGTTAAGAGCAGTGTACCTGTAATCTGGTGAACCAGGTTCGCTTCCCTGCTCCTCCACATGCAGCTGCTGGGTGACCTTGGGCTAATTACACTTCTCGCAGCTTCACTCACCTCACAGAGTGTTTCTTGTGGGGGAGGAAGGAAAAGGAGATTGTTAGCTGCTTTGAGACTCCTTAAAGGTAAAGGTAAAGGGACCCCTGACCATAAGGTCCAGTCATGGCCAACTCTGGGGTTGCGGCGCTCATCTCGCTTTACTGGCCGAGGGAGCCGGCATACAGCTTCTGGATCATGTGGCCAGCATGACTAAGCCGCTTCTGACGAACCAGAGCAGTGCACGGAAACTCTGTTTACCTTCCCACCAGAGCGGTACCTATTTATCTACTTGCACTTGGACGTGCTTTCGAACTGCTAGGTTGGCAGGAGCAGAGAACGAGCAATGGGAGCTCACCCCGTCACGGGGATTTGAACCACCAACCTTATGATCAGCAAGGCCTAGGCTCTGTGGTTTAACCTACAGCACCACTTGCGTCCCATCTTGAGACTACCTAGGGTAGTGATAAAGCAGTATATCAAATCCAAACAACAACAACTCCTCCTCCTCCTCCTCCTCCTCCTCCTCCTCCTCTTCTTCTTCTCTAGGGCAGTTTATAAAAAAACTTTTTTTAAAATGCCTGCTCCAAAGGTCTTATCTTACTACACTATGGATTATATAGTTATATTTGAAATTTCATGCGTATCAGTTAATGTCTTGACCCTGCTCCACTGAAAAGCATTGGGTGTTCAGTAGGGCGGTTCGTAAAAAAACTTTCTTTATGGAAAATGCCTGCTCCAAATGTCTTATCTTACTACACTAGGGATTATATAGATATGTCTGAAATTTCATGCATATCAGTTAATATCTTGACCCTCCTCAGTGAAAATAACTGTTTACTTGTCCATTTTCCTGTGTCGTGAAGGCTGAAATTTCAATTCAGTGGAGCAGGGTCAAGATATTAACTGATATGCATGAAATTTCAGGTATAGCTATATAATCCCTAGTATAGTAAGATGCCTTTGAAGCAGGCATTTTCAAAAAATAAATAAATTATGAACCGCCCTACTGCCCACTGCATTGCCTCTCTCCCTCTCTTTCCCACTAAGTGGAAGTATTCGTAGGGAGGGCAGGTGAAGGGCTGCTGCACACCTTGCTGTCCTCTGCTGTGTGCAATGCATCAGATGAAAAGGTGCTGTGCATTATTTGAGATGCATCGCTGGGGAAAAGATGATGCCACTCCTTCCAGACCACACCTTGTGACAAAGATTGATGTTCCTGGGTAGCAGCTCCTGAGATACCTACTGCTAAATCCAACAGGATGATAATAATAATAATAATAATAATAATAATAATAATAATAATAATAATAATAATATTAAATTTATTATTTATACCCCACCCATCTGGCTGGGCTTCCCCAGCCACTCTGGGCAGCTTCCAACAAAATATTAAAATACAGTAATGCATCAAACATTAGAAGCTTCCCTAAACAGGGCTGCCTTCAGACGTCTTCTAAAAGTCTGGTACAGTGGTACCTCAGCTTACAGATGCTTCAGGTTACAGCCGCTTCAGGTTACAGACTGCACTAACCCAGAAATAGTACCTTGGGTTAAGAACTTTGCTTCAGGATGAGAACAGAAATCACGTGGCAGCGGCGAGGCGGTAGCAGGAGGCCCCACTAGCTAAAGTGGTACCTCAGGTTAAGAACAGTTTCAGGTTAAGAACGGACCTCCAGAACGTATTAAGTTCTTAACCGGAGGTACCACTGTAGTTGTTTTTCTCTTTGACATCTGGTGGGAGGGTGTTCCACAGGGCGGGTGCCATTACCGAGAAGGCCCTCTGCCTGGTTCCCCGTAACTTGGCTTCTCACAGTGAGGGAACCACCAGAAGGCCCTCGGTGCTGGACCTCAGTGTCTGGGTTGAATGATGGGGGTGGAGACGCTCCTTCAGATATACTGGAAGAGTCAGCAATCTCTGTTTGAACTTGTATTGAAGGCTTTCCTTGAATGGTGTTGGAGGAAGTGTGACTGATGGGCCTGAACTGCCAGCACTCGGGCATCAAAGATGGGTCCTGCTGGGGCCATGGCAGCTGCCAGTGGATGCTGGGTGTTGGTGCCAGCCCTGGTCACAGCCTGCACCATACATGGGGCGGGAAAGAGTGTTCATGTGGGCAAGCTGCCCCAGTTTGGCGCTTTGTTCTGAATGGGTGAACCAGCACGAAGTATCACAGCGTTTAGTGATTTTGTAGGTTTTCCATTTGGCCAGGCGGTGGGTTTACGAACGCTGCTGCTCCCAGTTGGCCTGAGACTGGACAGGATCCAAGCTGCTTCTATGACCGTAGATGGCAGTTTTGGAGCAAGGATGCAGTCTCTGCCCAAGAATCGCAGCAGGCTGCTGGATCCTCGTCCCACAGATCATGTCAAAAATGAATTGGCTGGCTGCACAAAGGCATGTGTGTATCATCACTTTATGGCAGCGCTCACCCAAGCTCAAAGCGATGTGAGCCGGCTGGGCGGAAATATAGTTTGGAAGACCTAGAAATACAGTTACACCTGCGTTCAGAAAAGCTAGAAATGTGCTTTGCTGGAGTTGCCCACTAAGGGCGTCTTGAAAATGTCAGTTACAGATAGGTAGCCGTGTTGGTCTGCCATAGTCAAAACAAAACAAAATTCCTTCCAGTAGCACCTTAAAGACCAACTAAGTTAGTTCTTGGTATGAGCTTTCGTGTGCATGCACACTTCTTCAGATACACTGAAACAGAAGTATCTGAAGAAGTGTGCATGCACACGAAAGCTCATACCAAGAACTAACTTAGTTGGTCTTTAAGGTGCTACTGGAAGGAATTTCTTTTTGTTTTGAAAATGTTAGGCATGCCATAAAGCAGTTCTCTGGAATCATCAGAGGCCTGGTACCAATTTTGTCTTTGGTGTGGCAATCACAGGTTGATTCCTGCGCTTTTTGTGCCTGTGTAAAAAGTTCCTAGTGGTCACATGGGGGAAAAGATGCTGATTTGACAGCACACTGTATAGAACATTCCTAAACATTCTAGTTGCTGATGGGACACAGCTGTCGGGATGTTTGCAGTTTTGTTTCTGTGAGGAAAGAGAAAGTTGGCAGTTGTGACTCAGAGTAAAGCCTCACCTGTACCCTAGGGATAGAAGTAACTTTGTGGGATTGGACTGGGAGCGGGTGGCACTGTGGGTTAAACCACAGAGCCTAGGACTAGCCGATCAGAAGGTCAGCGGTTCAAATCCCCGCAACGGGGTGAGCTCCAGTTGCTCGGTCCCTGCTCCTGCCAACCTAGTAGTTTGAAAGCACATCAAAGTGCAAGTAGATAAATAGGTACCGCTCCGGCGGGAAGGTAAACGGCATTTCCGTGCGCTGCTCTGGTTCGCCAGAACTTAGTCATGCTGGTCACATGATCCAGAAGCTGTATGTGGGCTCCCTGGGCCAATAAAGCGAGATGAGCACCACAACCCCAGAGTCGGTCATGACTGGACCTAATGGTCAGGGGTCCCTTTACCTTTAATTAAGATCAAGTTGTAAGAAGTTGGAACATTAGGGGAGAAGGAGCCTAGAATCAGAAGGAAGACTACAGCCACAAAAAAAGGGCCACAGTGTTTATGTGTGTTTATATACAGGCAGTGACCGTTTTGTGGGGGGATTACATTCCAGACCCCTGTGCATATCACTGGGGCTAATTCTAGACTAATAGACTAATATTGGAAAAAAAACCAGAAACTGGGGGGATACTTGTTGAATTCATGTTTTCTATTCTCTGGTCCAGCTGGAAGGGATGTTACTAAGAAAGATGCACAAATTTGCCATTTCTCGATTTGTCGTTTTTGATTTATTATTATATTTCTAACCTAATCAGTTATCAAAATTTGTAAATGTTTTAGTGCCCACATATATGTTTTCCCCTCACATATATTCATAGTATTGTGTGAGCAGTTTCCCCTAATATAATGGGTGGTATTCAGTGCCAGTTCTACTCAGGGAGATCCTTTGAAGTTAATGGACTTAATGAACATGAACTTAGGTTCATTAATTTCTATGAGTCTACTTTGAGTAGGACTTAATTGAATACAACCCAATATAATTATGCAAGCTTTTTAAACTAATATATGTATTTTAATGCACACTTCCCCCTAATATGCATGTTTTCCTATACCTTTTTTCTTGTTGGAGAGCTGCACAATTTGGCGAAGAGTGTATTGTTAATTGGGTCAGTTCACGATCAAAAGTGAACTGAATCGAATATCTCCTCCGTTGCTAGTTATCAGTGCTGCAAGAGATTGACTTTTTCTGTTGAACTGGCTCTATTTCTTCTAATAGACAAAAACCAGAAGCCTGCTAATGGCATTCCTAAAATAATAATAATAATCATCTGGTAATGTAATTTGCCTTAAAGTGTCACCTTTTAATAGAACAATACGGCAGCGAAAGCTATTGCCAGGACAACACTATCTGAACAAAACAGATGGATTCCACCTTTGTTGCCAGAAGTGTACAAGCAAATGTACAAGAGCTGGAGGAATTGAATCCTCAACTTCCATGGCAACGCGGCAGAAGTCGGACAAAGACGAGGCAGAATGCGCTTATGCAGAGGTTAGGCAATGAATCAGAAAAGGAAATATCTTTGTGGATGATATTTGCAGTGGTGGTGTCAAAGACGGCGGAAATATACTTCATAATTACTTCTGAGCAGGGCGAGTTATTGCATATCCCATTTCTTTTCCCGTTATTGGTTTTGGTATATAAATAGGCTTTCTTGGACATAGCCGGCCCTGTCATTAGGCAGAGTGAGGAAGCTGCCTCTGGTGGCAGATGCTGGAGGGTGGGAAGCAGAGGTGAGGTGTTGTGTATGCTGTGTGTGGCCTGCCCTGTATGCCCAACCCCAACTGAGCCTTCTGCAGAGAAGGGTGTTGGCCCATCGGCAGTGTTGAAGTAGAATCTTGGCTGTCAGTCCGGTCAATTTATGTCCATGGAATGGGAATGGGTGCCATATTGTATTCTGCCTCAGGCAACAAAATGTATTTGGATGGCCCTGTTTTTGATGGGGCCCAGAAAACAGAAATATGCAAGCAAAGAGTCTTTCAATGGGTTGCTGCTTCAGAGCCTAATCAACCCCACAGTATGGAAGGAAGGTTATTTCTGATGGAAGAAACATAGATGCTCTGCATCTAGCTTAGTACTGCTGACACTGTCTGGCAGCGTCTCTTTGGGGTTTCAGGTGGGGCAGTCCCAGTCCTACCTGGAGATGCTGGGATGGAACCAGGGACCTTTGACATGTGATGAAGGTGCTCTATGAATGAGTGGGCGCCCTTCCCCAAATTTTGATGCAGTCGTTGTAAGTTGGGCAGTTGGGAATGGGTGCTCTTGTCAATGGAGAACAGCCTCACTCTTCCAAACAGCCCTCTGTGTCCCAGAGGTATGTAGGAGCTGAGATGGACGGAGGGGTGGTGGAGACAGAGAACAGCAGCCTGCAGCGTTGAAACTGCTCTGACATACGTGCCTCCCATTCCCTTTCCCCCCAGCTCTTTGTACCGTGCAACATTATTTAACACAGTTGCACCCTTCTGTCTGGCAGGTCAGTTAGTTTTGATGGATGGAACATTGATTAAAAATCTGGCCAGCAAGTTCTGGCTGCCTTTCTCTTTGGTCAAGAGACTGGTTGTTAGTTCAGATTTCTCTCTCCCTCCTTTACACCTCCCCAGATGATTTCCTACAGTCTTCTTCTTCTTCTTTTGGTTTTGATTCAACCGTTCTGAGAGTTATATTTTTAAGAATAAAGCGCCAGCTGCCCTTTCTTAAACCTGGAGAATCGAGGTGCAAGATAGCATTGCTAACTCTCCCGCGAACTTCGTTTTGTCTTTCAACACCTCCAGCTCTTCCCATTTATCTCCTGTGCTTTTTCGTTCCATTAGTTTCTCACCCTGGATTTCACCCTTTGCTTCCCTTTGACTTCACTTCAGCCTCTCCATAAATTCCCCCTCCCTCCTCTGCCTCAGCCTGGATTGTTAAATCTTCCCCCCTAGCCAGACTTTTGACTCGAAGCCCATGCCTTCCTTTTCTATCACACATATTTATTTTGAACATCTATACCCCACGACAGCCCTGAAACCACTGGCTGAGAGAATGTTTTAAACTGTTTTTGGAATATGTATATATGATTGATGTGCTTGCTGTGCTGGGCTCTTTCGGGAGGAGAGGTGGGATTTAAATACAGTGGTACCTCGGGTTACATACGCTTCAGGTTACATACACTTCAGGTTACAGACTCCGCTAACCCAGAAATAGCACCTCGGGTTAAGAACTTTGCTTCAGGATGAGAAGAGAAATCGTGCAGCGGTGGCGCAGCAGCAGCAGGAGGCCCCATTAGCTAAAGTGGTGCTTCAGGTTAAGAACAGACCTCCAGAACAAATTAAGTTATTAATCTGAGGTACCACTGTATAATGAATAAAATAAATATAGCTGTTAACCCAGACAAGGAAGCTGGTGGCAAATTTCCACAGTTTATACATTTCTAAAACACTTAGGGTAGAATGCTGCGTCTGCTGTGATGAGCACGCCGTGTGCACAAGCATTTTAGCTTACCAGATGGAATGATCCCCTATCTCCTCTCCGCTGCATAGAATCACAGAATTGTAGAGTTGGAATGGACCCCAGGGTCATCTAGTCCAACCCCCTGCAATGCAGGAATCTCAGCTAAAGCATCCATGACAGATGGCCATCCAATCTCTGCTTTCAACCTTCAATGAAGGAGAGTCCACAACCTCCCGAAGGAGTCCGTTCCACTGTCAAACAGCTCTTATTGTCGAAAGGTTCTTCCTGATGTTTCGTCAGAAGCTGCTTTATTGTAACTTGGAACCATAGGTTGGAGTCTTACCCTGTGGAGTAGGAGAAACCAAGCTTGCTTCATCTTCATGTGACAACCCTTGAGATATTTGAAGATGGCCTCTCAGTCTCCTCTTTTCCACGCTAAACATACCCAGCTCCGTCAACCGCTCCTCATAAGGCTTGGCTTCCAGCCCCTTGATCATCTTGCTTACTATCCTCTGCACAGGTTCCAGCTTGTCAATTGTAGTGCCCAGAATTGGACATAGTATTCCAGGTGTGGTTTGACCAAGTCAGAATAGAGTGGTTCCATTACTTCCCTTGGGAGGCGGGTGGCGCTGTGGTCTAAACCACGGTCCCTGTCCCTGCCAACCTAGCAGTTCTAAAGCATGTCGAAGTGCAAGTAGATAAATAGGTACCGCTCTGGCGGGAAGGTAAATGGCGTTTCCGTGTGCTGCTCTGGTTTGCCAGAAGCGGCTTAGTCATGCTGGCCACATGACACGGAAGCTGTACACCGGCTCCCTCGGCCAATAAAGCGAGATGAGCGCCACAACCCCAGAGTCGTCTGCAACTGGACCTAACGGTCAGGAGTCCCTTTACCTGTTACTTCCCTTGATCGGGACACTGGACTTCTGTTGCTGCAGCCTAGAATAGCATCAGCTTTTTTGGCTGGTGAATCCGTTCTTGACTCATGTTAAGCTTGTGGTCTACTAAGACCCCTATATCTTTTTCACATGTAGTACTGGCATGCCAGGTGTCCTCCATCCTATATTTGTGCATCTGGTTCTTCCTGTCTAAATGTAGAACCTGACATTTGTCCCTATTGAAATTCATTTTGTTAGCTTGTGCCCAGTTCTCCATGCTGTTCTTGGGGGGTCTTGAGACACCTCAACAGCTATATGGGAAGAATGCTGGGGTATATCTACTTAGTACCCTGAAGTTATGACCCTAGATTAGTTCTCTGGGCAATCTACATGCTTTCCAGTGCAGTATGCTTTCTTCCCTTCCAGAGCCAACTTAAGAATAGAAAGAAGGTTCTTCTTTCCGGGTTTTTCAAAAAAGATCTTTGTTACAATGCCAATGACAAGGCCAATCTATAATGCAAATAAATACAGTATTTCTTTGTTGGAAGTCTCCATGCTCCCATTGTGTTAACTGTGTGTGCAAGTTGCAGACAGATAAGGATCGATTAATCCTCACACAGCTTCATTGCGGTGGCAGTCAAATCATTAGAAAACCTCCTCTCTCTTTTACCAAGAACTCACAAGTTCATCATTTAACCGGAAAGCTCCACTTAGAAACTGATTGAATGGTTATTTCTGCAAGATGGCAGCTTGCCTGCACTGCTTGGGTGATGGCCAGACTATTCAGGCATCTCATGCTCCCAAATGTGGACTGACCCTTATTCCAGCAGGGCTGGGGATTTATAGCTGGAAAGGCCTGTGGACCAGGGTTGGTAGGTACCATCCTGTTTCATGGGGGATATTCCTCTTATTTCAAATGTGGGGAATATTTGGCTTACTCCAGACATTGCTGAACTACAACTCCCAATATCCCTGGCCATTGGCTATATATTATGAGAAATTCACACTAAAATGTTGGCAAATCTTTATGATGATGATTATTTTTTTTGTGTGTGTGTGTGTGTGGAAATGTGGAGAACTGAATTTACAACTGGAAATATGCAGAGCCGAGAGAAGTTAAACTTTATAAATTCATCTACTCCAAAGCTTGAGTGTTTCGGTCCCTGCATCAGATCATCCTCCTGTCACACAGCCAGTTTCTCTATTGATTTGTGGCAGCGGGTGCAACCTTGGGTGACCTCTGTGCACAAATAATTGAGACGTGACATGGCTGGATCACTTGCTCTGCTCTTCAGTGTCGCCTAATCGTAAGCAAGTAAATAAAACTGCCTTGGAAAGTGGTGGGCTCTCATTCACTGGATGTTTTTAAGCAGAGGTTAGATGGCCAGCTTTCAGGAAGTCTTTAGTTGTGATTCCTGCATTTCGAGGGTTTGTGCCTGTTGAAGTAAGAATAGGGAAATTGCAGCTGAGACGCTCAAATCATATATATGACTGACATAAGGTTACCAGATCTCCCTGTTTCCTGGGGGCAGTCCCCAGATTTACAAATCGGTTCCCATAAAAAATCTGGTAACAAACTGACACCCTTCTTTGGAAATTAAACCAATGTCCAGACTTTAACATTCAAAAACTTTACTTGCAGAAACTTATAGAGGAATTAAAACATGATATTTACAGTCATATGCTTCTCCAAGGATGGGCTTACAGCCTCTTCTTTCAGCTTCCAAACAACTGCATTTTCCTCTCTTTCCAGAGCTCAGCACTCAAGCCTTCTGTTTCTCTGTAAGGCCATGCCTTGCAGCTCCTATAAGGGACTTCCACTTTCCCCTTCTCCCGCAGCTTTGCTTTCTTTCTTTCAAGCAAAGAAAAAGCACTACAACGCTCTATTCAACTTAGCAGTGTTCACAGTGGAGTCATCTTGCTTCACAAAAAATGGAGTCTCTCCTCCACCAGATACCTCCCAAGTGACCAATGTTATCTAATAACATGAGAACTACTAGAGAACTCTCTAGAATTCAGTTGCCAACCAATCAAATTTAAACACGCAGTAATGCATACATGACCCAGAAAGCTGTACTCCGGCTCCCTCGGCCAATAAAGCGAGATGAGCACCGCAACCCCAGAGTCGGTCATGACTGGACCTAATGGTCAGGGGTCCCTTTACCTTTACCTAATGCATACAAGCATTTCCAGTTTCAGTGACTTAAATCACTATACTTAACAGAGCTGGATGATCCTTGGGGTCTCTTCCAACTCTGCAATTCTATGATTCTTTGAAAGCACATTTAATATTAGCAGTGCTTTAGAGAGCAGCAACCAAAACACTGATCTCTGCCCAAAGCAGGCTGCAAATCTATTATACAATCTGTTATACAACACGGCGTACTTGTGGCCATACTAGTTACGGATCTCTCTCTCTGTCTCTTTATGTTTGCTCTAGTCAAATTAATACAGTTTCCTCCTCTGTGCCCTTTGTTTGCTGAGGTTTTTGGAAACCGGATCTCAGGCATCTAGTTTGTTTTGGCCCAGATAAAGGTTAAGTTACCAGGGGCTGATGGCGCAGGGAAGAAAAGGACGTCCTCTGGCATCAGAAGAGGGGCTGAGCTGCACTGCCAGCCTGCCCAGCAGGAAACAATATGCCAACTTGGCTGACCACTTTTGTTGTTGAGATTGCAGATTCCGCTTAGGAGCAGAAGTAGCCTTTCCCCACCAATGCCGTCCTACTGTGCCAAATGAGTGATTGCTTCAGGGTACAACAGAACTATGTCTGTTGGGGAGATTCCTATGGAGTCCTGAAGTGCCTGTCCTCAAGATACTGATGTACTGCTCTTCCTCTCTCTCCCCCATCATGTTCTTGGCTGTTCTTGCACGTCACTGGGAAATTGCTGGGGGAGACGGCAGCCAGCCAGGTTTTCTCTGATAGAGGATGGATGACAAATGGGAGACAACTTCCAAGACTGGGCAAATACATAGGTTTCTCCACTTGTGCCAATTCTAATTGAGGGGAGAGGGAGGGAGGGAAAAGGCATCTTTCCCCTTTATTTTTCATTCAGCAGTGCTGCGAGCAAAGTCAGCCCTCATCCGCACTAAACAACAAATCACAATTCGCTCTTCTTCTAAAGGAAAATATGGCACAAACGATCCAATCGGGTCATTCACAAAGAGTGAGACATAAGTAATTATTGTGATAGTCGTGTATTATTTTGCTGTATTTTATCACGTGCACCGCCTTCATGTTGTATGTGAGTGGGCGGTAGAGAAATACTTTTATAAATAAGTGAAGACTCCAGTGAGCTCATAGCATCATTCCATGGAGCAGTCTGCCTGCTGCATCCAAGCATGCTTTATCACTCTGGAATATTGCGTTCAGCCCAGTGCAAAGGAGCAGCAGAATTGAGAGGAGGGTCCCCATTTTTGTCTCTAGATGTCACCAGTCAGTAAACACTAGTGTACCAGTCAGTAAACACAGAGTCATTAGCAAAAACACAACTTCCACAGACTTGGTTGAATGTCAGGCCTAATGAGCAGAGCACCTCATTCCTGGTGGTCGTCTTCCATGAAACTCAGCTGCTGAAACTGAAAGTCCCCACCTCCTCACTAGGCTTTTTCCCAAGCAACCAGAGACTGTGCTTGCATATCAGACAGCCTCTCCTCCACCCTCTTCATGCCTCTTCTGGTTCTGGGAGACAAGGGGGAAGGGGAATGATCACAGCAAGAGGGGGAGAAACCCATGCCACTAGATGAATCACTGTCCTGATATGGTCTCCTTTCTGTCTTTAGGCATATTCACAGGGATGTCTTGTGCTGCTGTTGCTGTTGTTTAGTCATTTAGTCGTGTCCGATTCTTCATGACCCCATGGACCAGAGCATGCCAGGCACTCCTGTCTTCCACTGCCTCCCGCAGTTTGGTCAAACTCATGCTGGTAGCTTCGAGAACACTGTCCAACCATCTCATCCTCTGTCATCCTCTTCTCCTTGTGCCCTCCATCTATCCCAACATCAGGGTCTTTTCCAGGGAGTCTTCTCTTCTCATGAGGTGGCCAAAGTATTGGAGCCTCAGCTTCACGATCTGTCCTTCCAGTGAGCACTCAGGGCTGATTTCCTTCAGAATGGATCGGTTTGATCTGCTTGCAGTCCATGGGACTCTCAAGGGTCTCCTCCAGCACCATCATTTAAAAGCATCAATTCTTTGGTGATCAGCCTTCTTTATGGTCCAGCTCTCACTTCCATACATCACTACTGAGAAAACCATAGCTTTAACAATACAGACCTTTGTCGGCAAGGTAATGTCTCTGCTTTTTAAGATGCTGTCTAGGTTTGTCCTCCCAAGAAGCAGGCGTCTTTTAATTTTGTGACTGCTGTCACCATCTGTAGTGATCATGGAGCCCAAGAAAGTAAAATTTCTCACTGCCTCCATTTCTTCCCTTTCTATTTGCCAGGAGGTGATGGGCCCAGTCTTGTGCTGAGAGATGCATTAGTCCAGCTCTTTTGGGGGCAAGCTATTCTGCTTTACTTACTTACTTACTTATTTACTTACTCATTACATTCATATCCTGCCTTACTTTCATTTCATGTTTACAGCAGCTCATGCTCAGCCGAGGGAGAGAGAAAGAGGGAGAGAGAGAGAGAGAGAGAGAGAGAGACTCTGGCCTAAGATCACCAGAGCAGCTTCATAATGATTTGAACCTGGGTTTCTCAAATCCCAGTCAAACACTCTAAACCTAGCCTTCCCTAATCTGGTGTCATCAAGACATTTGTTAGACTACACTTCCCATTTTCCCAGACCTTTGGCCATGATGGCAAGGGCTGATGGGAGTTGTATTCAGAAAACCTGGAAGATCCTAGGTTGGGAATGTATGCTGTAGCTTTACCACACTGACTTTTCCTCTCTTACACTCCGAAATTAAACCATTTAGGGTAGACGGGTGCAGTGGCGAACCTTGGGGGACTCTCAAAATTCAGCGGCGCGCTGTGCGATGCCAAAACTCGCCTCTCAGTTTCCATTCTACCTCACAGTTCTGGTGGCTCCTGTGGTGCCCCGAGGGCTCTGTACCCAGTGCGACCAAACTGGTTGTGTGCCTCTGAATCTGCCTTTCATGGCTGGAGTTGTGAGCCTGCAGTTTTCAAAGTCTCCAGTTTAAAATTGTGCCTGAGCTGTCAGTAAACATGTGCCTATGAAACTTAGCATACTGAAGCAGACCATTGATTCATCATGTCCAGTACTGTTTAATCCGGCTCTCCAGTCAGCGAAGGGTATTCCCCTTTTCTGGCAGTTGAGATCATTTCATCAGGAGAGGCCAGGGATTGAGCCAGATCTTCCTCATCCAAAGCAATATGTACTACCACTGAACCAACCCCTCTTCCAAAGTCTGAGGAAGCATTCCTCTGGCACAAAATTTTGGATCTCCCCCTGCCCTGCTAAACACACACACACTCAAAAGTCTGATTTTTTTCAGGGTCAGCCTTAGGGAAATGCATCTGATTTCCTAGAGTGCTATTATAACGGAGTTGTCGTTAAACATTTTCCTGTCAGGATTTCCCTCAGGGAGATTTTCTGATTCCAATT
This sequence comes from Podarcis melisellensis, assembly GCF_964234715.1. Lineage (NCBI taxonomy): Eukaryota > Metazoa > Chordata > Lepidosauria > Squamata > Lacertidae > Podarcis > Podarcis melisellensis. Next base: position 11,265,726 of record NC_138530.1, on the reverse strand, counting down.
TCCTCTTCACTTAAAAAAATTGGCTTCAGGTCGCTTGGCGGTGACAGGAATTAGATGTGTTTATAATACAATGGAGAATTGCTTTACATTGTTATTGATTTGGCCTGTCTCTCCTGTCAGCTTTGGGGGCAGGGGGGGTGGAAATTCTGTATTTCTTGGCCTCCTCCCTCAGTTACGTCTTCTGTAAGATCATAACGGTTGCCATTTTGGGCCTCACCAAGAAGCCATGTAAATCCACCAGTTCTCAGTTGAGCAGAGAAATTGTTTTCAAAATGTGTCCCAGACTCTTGACATCTTCAAGAGCAGCTGTCAAGGGCCACCATGTCCTAGGATGGCCCACTGGTGGTATTGTCAGCTGTGGGGATCAGACCCACCCACTTCAACGTCTGATTTTGTGTATTCACCTAGTGGCAAATGTCTATAAGCTGCCTGCCAAGTTAAATGCTCCAGAGGATATTGTGGGAGAAATCCCAATGCCTATTGCAGGACTTTATTTTTTAAGGAGAACTTTCATGTACAAAAACCTGCTTTCTCAAAGCATTGTTTTTGCAGCAGGCTAATACATATGCTGGGACACGGGTGGCGCTGTGGGTTAAACCACAGATCCTAGGACTTGCCAATCAGAAGGTTGGCGGTTCGAATCCCCACGACAGGGTGAGCTCCCGTTTCTCGGTCCCTGCTCCTGCCAACCTAGCAGTTCGAAAGCACGTCAAAGTGCAAGTAGATAAATAGGTACCACTCCGGCGGGAAGGTAAACGGCGTTTCGGTGTGCTGCTCTGGTTCGCCAGAAGCGGCTTAGTCATGCTGGCCACATGACTCGGAAGTTGTACGCCGGCTCCCTCGGCCAATAAAGCGAGATGAGTGCCGCAACCCCAGAGTCGGTCACGACTGGACCTAATGGTCAGGGGTCCCTTTACCTTTTTAATATATATGCTGGTAATGGGGAACAATGTTGTTGCTATTGTTAAACGGTCAGGAGTGAGAAAACGTTGCCAATCAATTGCAAATCATCCAGAGGTTGATTAGGAGATCTCCGTCCTAGGAATAAATGCCCTAGAGTCCTCTGCTGTTGTGCGGCAGACACACACATGTTGCTTAGCAGGCAAGTCAGTCTGGAAATTGTCCCCTGAAGGCAGAAAGTTTGCCTTTAGGAAATATTGCTAAAAATAGTAGCTCTAATAAGCACTATTATTAGCTTAGCCTAGAGGATACAAAGGCATAAAAGCAAGTTGCTAAGACCTTAAGGTCTACATCTGAAAGAAAATCTTGCAGACTTTTTTTAAAGAAAGAGATGGAGCTATTGGGGGGGGGGGCATCTCCAGCCACCACCGGAATCAGGATATCCAAGCACAGCGGTGGACCAAAGAATGTACCAAAGAAAGTAGCAGCAATTGACTAGCAAAGGCTGCCACTTAACAGTGATAAAAATTCTTCTCTCTCGGGATCAGCTTGCTCATTCACAGCAAACAAACCATAGTTTACAGACCCTCCAAGTGTCCCCATTTTTGGGGGACAGTCCTGGATTTACAGAAGCCTTCCTGGTTTCTGATTTGATCCCAGAATGTCTCTGCTTTTCCTTAGGACATCCCTATTTTCATTGGAAAAATGTTGGAGGGTATGGAGTTATGCAACCCCTTAGCCAAGGAGATAAGTAACTATGCCACCTTTAGAAGACATCTAAATAATAATAATAATAATAATACATAATAATTTATTATTTATTATTTATACCCCGCCCATCTGGCTGGGTTTCCCCAGCCACTCTGGGCAGCTTGCAACTGAATATTAAAAACAATACAGCACCAGACATTAAAAACTTCCATAAACAGGGCTGCCTTCAGTTGTCTTTTAAAAGTAAAATAGTTGTTTATTGCCTTGACATCTGCTGGGAGGGTGTTCCACAGGGCAGGTGCCACTACCGAGAAGGCCCTCTGCCTGGTTCCCTGTAACCTCATTTCTCGCAGGGAGGGAACCACCAGAAGGCCCTCTGCGCTGGATCTCAGTGTCCAGGCTGGACGCTGGGGGTGGAGACGTTCCTTCAGGTATACAGGACCGAGGCCATTTAGGGCTTTCAAGGTCAGCACCAACACTTTGAATTGTGCTCGGAAACGTATTGGGAGCCAATGAAGATCTTTCAGGATAATCTTTCAATATGTTTTTATGCATGTTGGAAGCCACCCAGAGTGACTGGGGAAACCCGGTCAAATGAGTGGGATATAAATTTAAAAAATACTGCTACTACAGTCGTACCTTGGATCACCTTGCGACTGGAACGTTTTGGCTCCCAAACGCCGCAAACCCGGAAGTGAGCGTTCCTGTTTGCGAACATTCTTTGGAAGCCGAACATCCAACATGGCTTCCGATTGAGTGCAGGAAACTCCTGCAGCCAATCGGAAACGGCGCCTTGGTTGTCAAACGTTTTCGGAAGTCGGAACAACCAAGGCACGACTGTACTACTACTAATATGGAGGAACAGGATGTTCCTGTTTTCATTGGAGAAATGTTCGGGGGCATGGGTTTATTAAATCATGTGCAAACCAGCCCGAAATAATTGTGCATAGGGCTGCAGTCTTAATTAAGCTTTGACTTAGAAACTGAGCATTTGTTGCCCATTCTTGTTCCTTTTCTTTCTCCTAGCAGCAACCCACCTCTGGTGGAAGGAGGAAGTTGATTTGCCTCAAACTAAAGTGCTTTCGTCTGAAATGCATGCTGGGGCCTGAAATTCTTTGGCTATTTTAAAATGTGATGTGTGTGTGTGTGGGGGGGAGGGGGACTTTGCAGGTAGAATGACTCACACAAGGAATGTATTATTTGTTCTGACTTTTGTGGCATGAAAAGAAATATGTATATAAAAAATACATATTTATTACATTGTGCTGGAATGAGATGAATGTTCCGCTGCCAGGGGGATTAGCAAATAAGGAGGAAAGAAAGAAGAAAACAGTGTAGGAAAAGAAAAAGGGAGAGTCTTAGCACAGGAGTGGGCAGCCTTCACAGATCTTCATCTTTTTTAGTAGCACCCCAAGAGGTACTGAGCAGAGGCAGGTTCAGAAGAAATGGTGTGAAATAACAAAATGCCTCTGAGCACATTCTGAGGCTAGGAATTTGTTTTCAGCACCAGAATTGAACTGAGCTCCTACCGTCCTTTCCCACAATGTTTCACACTCCTGTTTAGTGTTCTTCATTTCAGCAACCTAATTTAAGGGGGGAAGAGTCGGTTTGCTGTTGCGATTGTTAGGAGCCAGGAACCTTTGCTGATCTACTGCAAATCACCCACCGATCTAACTTCTGCCCATCCCTGCCTCAGAGATTCCTCTGCCAAAGCCATTGTATATTATTTGACTTCTTCCCTGTTAACACGGATGTATGTTCCTTTGCAAAAATGTGTATATTTGGCCAAATACACACACACAGACACACACACACACACACACACACAGTGGTACCTCAGGTTACATATGTTTCATGTTACATACGCTTCAGGTTACAGTCTCCGCTAACCCAGAAATAGTGCTTCAGGTTAAGAACTTTGCTTCAGGATGAGAACAGAAATCGTGCTCCGGCAGCGTGGCAGCAGCAGGAGGCCCCATTAGCTAAAGTTGTGCTTCAGGTTAAGAACAGTTTCAGGTTAAGAACAGACCTCCGGAACGAATTAAGTACTTAACCCGAGGTACCACTGTATACAAATGTGTCTATAAGGAAAAATTCACACTAAAATGCTGATGAATTTTCATGAGGATTTTTTAAAAAAATATTCCCTGCCCCCTGCTCCCCCTCAAAAACCCCCCCTCATGTGGAAATGTGGAGAATTGAATTCAGGATTGGGGGAAAAGAGAAACTGAAATGGACAGATTCTCCCACTCCTTGTGAGCTACAACCTGCGGTCTGAAACAGTAAACGAAGCATAGCCTTACCATCTCAGTGAGAACTAAGTTGAATAGGCCATTTTAAAACACATTCTAATGCTTAATGCTCAACAAGGGCTGGCCCTTGTGCACACTGGTATTTGCATACTGGCATTGCTGTTTCAAAGGTTGCAGAGTGCTGGGATGAAAATGCTAGCTTTATAGGAGCCATTGCATGGGCACAAATATGCTTTCCAATGTTATGTCCACCAATTTGGGCTCCTGAACCGTTTTTGATGGCCTCTTTGTGACGACCATCACATTTAACTTGGTCTTAAACCTCGTTCTTCAGAAGTTGGAATGTCTCTGAATATTCCGTCACAACAATACAAACACAACAGGTAGGCTAATAGTTAGTAGAGAATATATAATAGAATAATGATATTCAAACTGTAGGAATAAGCCAGTCAAAGTTCATATGTACAATATAACAGAGTGGTAGCAAGGACTGTCAAGCTGTGTGTTCAAAACAGATGTCTTAAGGACAGTCTCACAATAGTCTTTCAAAGGAAGACGTCTCAAAAGTTTCAAAAGTAAAGTCTCTCAATAGTCTTTCAAAAGTTTCAACGGAAGACATCTCAAAAGCCTCAAAAGGAATGATACTACTGTTTCGTAATAGTCTTCATCAGCTGGAAATAAGATACAAAGCATACAGCTGATGAATGATAACTGTAAAAAATCACATTTAACTTGGTCTTAAACCTCAGTCTTCAGAAGTTGGAATGTCTCTGAATATTCCGTGGCAATAAGACAGTTCAGTCAATAGCTGTGTGGGCAAAAGTTCAGTTAACTTGAAAGTGGCAAATGACTGTGAGCCTCAACCAACCTCTCTAGCATGGTTTGCAAAGCAAATGTAAAATGGCCACAGGATTTGGGGTGCCTCTGTTAAACCATCCTACATTTGAACCCCTTTAGTACTGCTCTCTTGCCTTTTTGTTAGCATTGCAATGTCTTCCCTCCTTATGAGGACTGTGTATGCTACTTCCTGTATTAGGTTTATGTGATCTCAAAAATAAAACCCTGATCTTGCAAAGCCAGTTGCACTTCCATCCTGTTGAAATCAGAATTTCAATGGCTCTGGACCATAATACAGTGGTGCCTCGCAAGACGAAAATAATCCATTCCGCAAGTCTCTTCGTCTTGCGGTTTTTTCGTCTTGCGAATCAAACCCATTAGCGGCTTAGCGGATTAGCGCTATTAGCAGCTTAGTGGGTCATCTGATAAGTGGCTTAGCGGCTTAGCGGATCAGCTGTTAAGCGGCTTAGCGGATCAGCTGTTAAGCAGCTTAGCGGCTTAGCGGATCAGCTGATAAGCGGCTTAGCGGATCAGCTGTTTAGCGGCTTAGTGGATCAGCTGTTTAGCGGCTTAGCGGATCAGCTGATAAGCGGCTTAGCGGCTTGGGAAAGTGGGGGGGGGAGGAAAAAAACCCCGCAGGAACTCGCAAGACATTTTCGTCTTGCGAAGCAAGCCCATAGGAAATTCGTTTTGCGAAGCACCTCCAAAACGGAAAACCCTTTCGTCTAGCGGGTTTTCCGTCTTGCGAGGCATTCGTCTTGCGGGGCACCACTGTACCTTAAAATGCCTCAGGACCACAATACCTCAAGGACCATCTCTCCCCATATAAACCATCCTGGACTCTGTGTTCATCATCTGAGGACCTTCTTTTGTGTGCCTACTCCACCTGAGGTCCAGAGGGTGGCAACACGAGGACGGGCCTTTTCTGTGCTGGCTCCCCATTTGTGGAATTCTCTCTCCGCGGAGGTTTGCCTGGTGCCTTCATGATATATTTTTAGGCGCCAGTCAAAAATGTTCCTCTTCAACCAGGCCTTTGGCTGATTAATATTCCACAGCCTTTTAATATGTCCCTGTGGGAACGGGGGGGGGTATTGTTGTTCCGCTGCTTTGTTTTAATTATTTACTCGTGTTTTTGTCTTGTATTTTATTCTGTGAACCGCCCTGAGATCTTATGCTGAAGGACAGTACATTAATTTCATAAATAAAATAGAAATCAGTAAGACATGTTACAGTGGTGCCCCGCAAGGCGAATGCCTCGCAAGATGGAAAACCCGCTAGACGAAAGGGTTTTCCGTTTTGGAGGTGCTTCGCAAAACGAATTTCCTATGGGCTTGCTTCGCAAGACGAAAATGTCTTGCGAGTTCCTGCGGGGTTTTTTCCCCTCCCCCCTTTTCCCCAAGCCGCTAAGCCGCTTATCAGCTGATCCGCTAAGCCGCTTAACAGCTGATCTGCTAAGCCGCTAAGCCACTTAACAGCTGATCCGCTAAACTGCTAAGCCACTTATCAGCTGACCCGCTAAGCCCGCTAAGCCGCTAATAGCGCTAATCCGCTAATGGGCTTGCTTGGCAAGACGAAAAAACCGCAAGACGAAGAGACTGGCGGAACGGATTCTTTTCGTCTTGCGAGGCACCACTGTAATTGCAACGAGTTTGATTTCAGTGGGACTTAAAACATGATTTAACTATCTCTAGATTTGGACTAGAGATTTTTGCTCCCTTTGCTTGTCATCTTCTTGATATGACAGAGAATCTTACAGGAACTTACAGAGACAGTTGGTTGCCCTGGGACAGCTTGGCATCCCAAGGGCGCAATTACAAGGTGATTGAATTAAACATATACTCAGAGTATGTACATGCCCAGTGAGCTTTGCAGCGAGGAGCTAGAGGTGGTTGGGGAAACTGTTCATCTTGATGAGCGTGGTGCACCTTCCGCTATTAAATAGTTTTTGGTTTTCTACAAAGGGTCCCATTAGGATGCCAACAAGGGCAGATGGGAACGTCTGCTCTCCGAGCGTCAATGACCAGGCCTCCTCACCTTCTCAGCAGCCTGAAGCGGTGGTTAATGGCCTCAAGGTAACACGCCTTGCTGTGTTTGGCATGTAGGTGCCAAATCTCCCATCTGTATGTTCTGTGACCATCCGTGATCCATTGCACCAAAGCATCAGCGTTTCTCAGAGGGAAGATACGATACGCCACAAATGCTGCTTCCATCTCCCCCTCTCACCCATCATCTACTACTTGTCTCTACTTGGGCTGTCAGCTGGTGAGACTTCTCCTTTAGCAGGGGTGAGGAACCTGTGTGGCCCTCCAGATGTTGTGATCAGGGATGACAGGAGTTATGGTCTAGCAACATCTGTAGGGCCACCTTTGACCAGCAGAACAGAAATAGCTACATTTTCAGAAGTCCTGTGAGACCTGCCTAACTCTCCATCAGAGCACCCTGTGGACTTCTTCCTGGCCCCATTCACACAATTGTGTTTTAGACTGAGTTGTGGATGGTGTGGTCCTCCTAGCTAAGAACATACAAAATGTATCTGCTGGATTGGACCAAAGGTCCATCTAGTCCAAACTTGGGTCTCCAGCTGTTTTCAGGCTACATCCCATCATCCTATACCACTGGTCCTGCTAGCTAGGGATGATGGGAGTTGTAGTCTGAAAACAGCTGGAGACCCAAGTTTGGGAAACACTTTTCTAGTCTGACATTCCATTTCCAGTAGTAACTGTGAAAATTCAGATCCCTCTGAGACACTCAAAAGCAGGGCATTAAATAACAAGACTTCCTGAGCTGTCTGATAATAATATGAGTGTTTCTGAACATGGAAGTCCTGTTAAGCTGTTGTGTTGAATAGTCACAGATAGGCCCATCCACCATGGATTTCTCTAACTTTCTTTTTAAAAGCCATTGAACTTGAAACCATCACCATATCTTGTGGCAGTGAAATCCATAAGTTAATTATGTGTTTTGTGTCAATTAGTACTTCCTTTTGCCTGCCTTGAATCTTATACGAGTCTTTGGGTGACCTCAAGATCTGCTGTCATGAGACCGGAGGGGGGGGAAAGTTTTGATGCTATTCACAATTTTATTGACTTATAACTTGTTATTAGCCCTTTCTGGTGGGAAAAGTGCCCAAATTCCACAACAATTTTGATTTTCTCTTTGTGCTGTGACAAGTAGTTGAATCTCAATAGGTGCCCCTTGGAAAGGTTGTTGTCCACCATAAGAAGTAGTGGGACACCTTTCCTGCTCTCAGTTTGGAACGTCCTCTTCCATAAAATGCAATTGACAGAAGGTCGGCGGTTCGAATCCCCGCGATGGGGTGAGCTCCCGTTGCTCAGTCCCTGCTCCTGCCAACCTAGCAGTTCGAAAGCACGTCAAAGTGCAAGTAGATAAATAGGTACCACTCCGGCGGGAAGGTAAATGGCGTTTCCTTGTGCTGCTCTGGTTCTCCAGAAGTGGCTTAGTCATGCTGGCCACATGACCCGGAAGCTGTAAACCGGCTCCCTCGGCCAATAAAGCGAGATGAGTGCCACAAACCCAGAGTCGGTCACGACTGGACCTAATGGTCAGGGGCCCCTTTACCTTTACCTATGTGTTATGGGAATGGGTTTTTTGCAGGAAATTGTCCCTTTGAAGGCAGCTTTAGAGATTCATCATTTGCATCCTCTAAAAAAAGGCAAGGAACATTTCCAGGTAGCAAAGACTATCTCCCATATTTTCCATGCAACTCAGAAAAAATAGGTTAATATTTTATGATCTGATAAAATATTTATGAGTTTAATAATGGGAAAAAAGAGAAAATCTAAAGCATGCATTACGCACACAGGCACTGTGTCATGGGCTCCTAAACTTTTTGTTTCCATTTCCAAAAATCCCCCACACTCATTCTGCCCTGCCATGTGCCTTTGGCAGACTCAAGTTACACAGAGACATTGCCTGCACCCAGGAAGCAGCACTTCTTGTCATCTTCTTGATATGACCAATGATGGTGTTTCCTGCTTGGCAGGGGGTTGGACTCGATGGCCCTTGTGGTCTCTTCCAACTCTATGATTCTATGATTCTATGACTTAGCACCTGACTGGGATGCTGGTGGCGCTGTGGTCTAAACCACAGAGCTTAGGGCTTGCTGATCGGAAGGTGGGCAGTTTGAATCCCCTCGACAGGGTGAGCTGCCATTGTTCGGTCCCTGCTCCTGCCAACCTAGCAATTCGAAAGCATGTCAAGTGCAAGTAGATAAATAGGTACTGCTCTGGCAGGAAGGTAAACGGCATTTCCATGCGCTGCTCTGGTTCTCCAGAAGCGGCTTTGTCATGCTGGCCACATGACTCGGAAGCTGTCTGTGGACAAATGCCGGCTCCCTCGGCCAGTAAAGCGAGATGAGCGCTGCAACCCCAGAGTCATCCATGACTGGACCTAATGGTCAGGGTTCCCTTTATCTTTACCTAGCCAGGGAAATATCTGGAAAAGGTATGAACTTGAGATCTCTTCCCTTCTCCCTTGCCAGACAAGAGGGTAGCACCCCTTTGTGTAGTTAGATAAAGGTAAAAGGGCCCCTGATCATTAGGTCCAGTCGTTGCCAACTTTGGGGTTGTGGCGCTCAACTCGCTTTATTGGCCGAGGGAGCCGGCGTACATCTTCTGGGTCATGTGGCCAGCATGACTAAGCCGTTTCTGGCGAACCAGAGCAGCGCACAGAAATGCCGTTTACCTTCGCGCCGGAGCGGTACCTATTTATCTACTTGCACTTGGACATGCTTTCGAACTGCTAGGTTGGCAGGAGCAGGGACCGAGCAATGGGAGCTCACCCTGTCGTGGGGATTCAAGCCGCCAACCTTCTGATTGGCAAGTCCTAGGCTCTGTGGTTTAACCCACAGCGCCACCCGCGTCCCTTCTGAGATAAAAGTAGCAGACAACAATTTTTGGGGGTACATCACTGCCCTATAATATTGGAATTTTGAAGCATTTTGGTTTTCTACATTCTTAAGCTGTGGTCTTAAATTATGGACCGGCTACATATCTATCTGACGCCACCTAACAGTTCCACTCACTCCCTCACAACACAACTCGACCAACCCACAGACTTATCCTCCCTCTTCCTTCTCCAACTCCCAACTCTCAACTGACTTCCACACAACACCGACTCTAACTCTAACTCCTACCAGTTTCTCTCTGGCCAATCACATCACACTCATTTAACCCTTTCCTTATGACCCACCTAGGAGGCAAATGCCACAGTTATGATTTGCAACAAACAAATAAATAATAAACAAGCACACCCATGGAGAAGCCTTGCAAAAATTATCTTTCCTTTTATCTGCAACCCTTAAGACAAAAAGAGCCACTTGGACCCGTTTCCAAAGAAAAAAAAACCTGGCAGCCGCAAAACTTGTCATTATAAAAATATCTTTTTTGTCACTTTTTTATTATTTATTTGTTTGACCCCTCAGAATTACTCCTCCTCATAGAAATAAACGTTAAATTAACAAGTTACCTTTTTGTGTGTGACCAGCGTACATGCCCCCTTTCAACGCAGTGACCAGCGTACATGCCCCTTACAATGTAGCGGGCGGGCGGGAAGGTGACATCGGGACGGTGCGTGACTAACGCACGCACCGCCCCCATGCGACGTCACAGCCAGTACAGTGCCCGCCACAGTGGGGAATGTTGGGGCGCACAATGCGCCTCCTCCCCTCGCTAGTATCTGCCACGGAGCGGCAGCAAAGGTGTAAAAGAGCCACATGTGGCTCCAGAGCCGTGGGTTGCCTACCCCTGTTCTAAAAGGAAGGAAGAGAGCACTATCTGAGATTTTGCATGGTTGAGGCACTCATACAGAGCACCTGGTTCACCCAACGTGTAGTTGCAGACAGAGACTCTCTCCAGCTCCCCAGAGAATCTGGGGCTCAGATTCTTGCATCCTGGGTCAATGGTTATATGCTCAATTTCTTTTCTGAACTGGCCCCATTAGACATTCATTATAAGGGCTCCCTGCGTAGCTTTAACCTGCAAGGTCACATTAACGTTCTTGATTGCAGAGGGAAAGCAAGCTTTGTTTTCATGTGGAAAATTTACATTTTCGTTCCCCGCCCCCATTAACGCACCCAGTTCTTGGTTATGAATAAGGCTATGAGCTTAGTGGGTGGGTGTCCAAGGGAGAAGAGTTACAGCCCGAGAAATTTACACTGCAAGTTTTAATGTCCCTCATTTTGTATTCTCTCTTCGAAGCTCGAAATCATATTCAGAGAAATGTTATGAATTTTTTAAAATGCTGACAATATGCCTTGGAAGTATTTTAACATGCAAATGAAACCAATTATCCTTTGATTCTCCTGTACGGTGGAATTTATTGACTTTACGTGAATGTGAGCCTTACGCTGCTGAGGTCAGCTAAGATTGTTGTAAATTCACCTTGCATGGAAGGCAGTCTGGAGCAGAAGGAACGTAGCAGGAGTAAGAACCGTCTGGTACTTTCGTCTCCATTTAGACATTTGTGACAGAAGCATCACAGTTCAGCGTGACCCCGAGTACTTTTTGATATATCCGTCTGTCAACCAGGATATGTAGCCGGTCCATAATTTAAGACCACAGCTTAAGAATGTAGAAAACCAAAATGCTTCAAAATTCCAATATTATAGGGCAGTGATGTACCCAAAAAATTTGTTGTCAGCTACTTTTATCTCAGAAGGGACGCGGGTGGCACTGTGGGTTAAACCACAGATCCTAGGACTTGCCAATCAGAAGGTTGGCGGCTCGAATCCCCGCGACAGGGTGAGCTCCCATTGCTCGTTCCCTGCTCCTGCCAACCTAGCAGTTCGAAAGCATGTCCAAGTGCAAGTAGATAAATAGGTACCACTCCGGCAGGAATGTAAACAGCGTTTCTGTGCGCTGCTCTGGTTCTCCAGAAGCGGCTTAGTCATGCTGGCCACATGACCCGGAAGCTGTATGCCGGCTCCCTTGGCCAATAAAGCGAGATGAGCGCCGCAACCCCAGAGTCGGTCACGACTGGACCTAATGGTCAGGAGTCCCTTTACCTTTACCTTACTTTTATCTCACTGCCAGATAGCTGCATTAAAAGCCTGATTTACAGTGGTACCTCGGGTTAAGAACTTAATTCGTTCTGGAGGTCCGTTCTTAACCTGAAACTGTTCTTAACCTGAAGCATCACTTTAGCTAATGGGGCCTCCTGCTGCCGCCATGCCGCCGGAGCACGATTTCTGTTCTCATCCTGAAGCAAAGTTCCTAACCCGAGGTACTACTTCTGGGTCAGCAGAGTCTGTAACCTGAAGCGTATGTAACCCGAGGTACCACTGTACATGAGTTGGCCTCAGTTAGGGAAATCTGATCAGGCTGAGTGCCGAGGAGAAAGGTTCCTCCCAGGTGCGCCGAGTTGGGCCCAACCTTCGGGGCTGTGGCAGGTGCATGATGTCACATGTGTGATGCCCCTCCCCCAGTCCTCATGGGCATTCCTTTGAGGATCACCTTTTGGGAAGTTGCTCTGGCAATCATGGCGGGCAGCCCAGAGGGTGGAAATCACCCCCCCACCTCCTACTCAGAGGACAAGCACTCACCCAGGGGCGATGAGCGATGGTGACCCCCTGAGTATTGGGTGGGTGGGGGCTCAGTCCCTTGCCTAGAAATATTGAGGGGGCTAGACCAGGGGAGAGAGACAGCGGAAGAAGATTGGAAGAAATTTAAGGACTATCTTAGGAAACATTGCAAAATTAATGAATGTTAGAATGACGTTGGTTTAGAAATTATGTGGTTTCCAGCTGTGATGGATAAGTAAAAAGAAAAGAAAGGCTAAAAATTAAATGAAAAATAAGGGAAAGGATTTGCTGAATTAATAAATTAGAAATTGGAATACAGAAAGGGGAGGTATGAGGAAGTCGGGGAAGTAAGTTATAAGAAAATAAGGGATTCAAATTATACTTGTTTTTGTTTGTTTGTAATATTGTTTTGTTTGGTTTTTATATAATCTTTGAAACTTCAATAAAAATCTTTTTTTTTAAAAAAAAAGAAATATTGAGGGGGCTGAAAGCCTCTTTCACCCCCTATAGCTGGCGCCCCTGCTCCCTCCCACTGTATAATCTCCCCCAATGCCGAGCTCCTTGGATCAAAACATTTTGGGACTCACTTTGCGTTGTGGAATGCGGGTGGGAAAGGAACACATAATAGGAGGATTGTCATCCACAGGCTAATGTATTTTTTGGCAGAAAATATTGGTGTCTTCATCGTCCATGGAAGTTGTACGGCCATAGTTAATTGCTTGCAAGTGCCATTTCTCGGACGTCTGACCATGGAAGCAATTTTAGGATCTAAGTGCAATCGTTGCCATGCACGCAGGTACTGGGGAAGTTGGTAGAAACCAATGTAATTTTCTCATCACAGCAGCTGCTGCCCTTCAATCTGCAAACTCAGTTTTTATTCCGTGTGTCCCTTCATATCAGAGAGGTCATTATTTCCCTTGGAAATAAAGGCAATTGAAAATGTCAGCTCTCACTTCCTTGCCGCATCAACATTATCTGCTGGGTAAATATTTTCTGTTGCTCATTGAGCAGAAAACGGATTGTTGGGAGATGCACTTAGATAATGAGCACTTTTTGAAAAGACACTCAGCTAAGCATGGATACCCTAGCAACAAAATGTGAGGTTTGCCGCTTGCTATTTTTATGGATGAGTGCGAGAAAGGCAGCCTTTTATTTCTGCAAAAAAATGGAATAGAAGAACATGAAATAGCACAGAATATCAGCAAATATACCTGTTGCACAGAAAAGGAGGATTCTTGGAAACCTTCAACTTCAATGTTCTGACAATAAGGGCAAAACCACATGGATGATATTACTAGTGGCAGTAAATGTGCCTTTGCCTTTAATGTCCATATTGCCACATGGGCAGTCATCAATGTACAAGTACAGGTAGCAATGTACCTGTCTACAGTGATCCATGCAACAATCCCCTCCAGGCTTTACTACTGTAATTCGCTCTACGCGATGCTGCCCTTGAAGCTGTTCCAGAAACTCCAGCGGGTGCAGAATGCTGCAGCGAGGCTCCTCACGGGGTCTCTGCGATGGGAACATATTCACCCAGTGCTTTTCCAGCTGCACTGGCTCCCGGTGGAGTACGGGGTCAGATTTAAGGTGCTGCTTTTGACCTTTAAAGCCCTTCACGGCCTAGCACGCTTGTACCTATGGGACCGCCTCTCCCGGTATGCCCTGCAGAGGACCTTAAGGTCCATAAATAGCAACACCCTAGATTTCCCGGGCCCTAAGGAAGTTAGATTAGCTTCAACCAGAGCCAGGGCCTTTTCAGCACTGGCTCCGGCCTGGTGCAACGCTCTGCCTCATGAGACCAGGGCCCTGCAGGATCTGATTTCTTTCCGCAGGGCCTGTAAGACAGAGTTGTTCCGCCTGGCCTTTGGCTTGGAGCCAATTTGATTCCCTCCCCCTCTTTTTCTTTTTCCTTTCTCCTCCTGTGATGAGGCTGTATTTTAATATTTCACTATTTTAATGTTGTATTTTAATCTTGTTTTTAAGTTGTATTCATTCAACTTGTTTTTATTATTGCTTGTTAGCCGCCCTGAGCCCAGCCTGGGCTGGGGAGGGTGGGGTATAAATAAAAATTATTATTATTATTATTACTACTACTACAACTCTCTACCACCACCTACACAAACATGGGTGGTCACCAGTGGAGAACATGGATCGCATCATTTTCCAGAGCTACTGTTGTGCCGCATTTACTTGAATGCAACACGCACCTTCTTTGACCAAATCACAGCGCGAAAATTAGGGTGCGCATTAGATTCGATAACATATTTACATTCGCCAGCAAGTACTTTTTTGGTTTCAAGGTTTTGAAAATCGAGGTGTGCATTAGATTCGCGTAAGTATGGTACATTTAGTAATAGGTCTGGGTAAGATGTTTTGCAGATAGTCTGTGGAGATCTGCATTCTTCCCCGTTATTTTTTAAATTGTAGGTGTAACTGAGAAGGATAAGCAGTCACAGGTTGGTTTTCCTTCAGTGTGCTAGCTGGTTATTCGGATGTTCTGACACCTCACAGCCCATGTTGCAAACAGACTTTCTATGCCTGGTGAACATCAAAAATGAGTTGATCAGATCTAGGAAGCTTTTATTGGTTCTGTTACATGTCAGAACACCAACGTCGACATGATAATACAGGTGGGTCTTCCTGTTACACACAATGCAAGAGAAAGGATGGGAGCAGGCTTATTCTGGTAAATGCAAGACAAATGGTTATATGGGAAGAATGGTCACTGAATCTAAGAACCACTTGTCCGCAGCCAGGCTGATGCAGAAGTCACCTGAAAAATTAGCCTGCATGCTAAAATAATAATCTGTGGCAGCTTCTTCTTTCTTTCTTGGTATTGTTATTAAAATAATTATTTAATGAATGTGTATGGTGAAAAACAAAACAAAACTTGAAAGCTCGCTAAACGTTTTCCAAGCACATTTCATTTAGCTAAGCCTAACCAGACATGTAATTTTATTACGCATTTTATCCGTGTTTTCATAATTCCATTAGGTCTGCTGGTTTTCAAAATCTTATCAATTCTATTTGTATTTTCTTATGGCACTTACATAAACCGCTTGGAGGGGATTGTTTGATTAAGCGGGATAACAGAATCAGAGACTTGTAGGGTTGGAATACAATAATGACATCCCTTTGGCCGGTTCTTTCTGCCCTCTTAGTTCTAATGTTCTTCGAAGGACTCATCAGGTGACAAGGCATCAGTGTGGTATTTGTTGTTGTTGTTTAGTTGTTTAGTCGTTTAGTCATGTCCGACTCTTCGTGGCCCCATGGACCAGAGCATGCCAGGCACTCCTGTCTTCCACTGCCTCCCGCAGTTGGGTCAAACTCATGCTGGTAGCTTCGAGAACACTGTCCAACCATCTCATCGTCTGTCGTCCCCTTCTCCTTGTGCCCTCCATCTTTCCCAACATCAGGGTCTTTTCCAGGGAGTCTTCTCTTCTCATGAGGTGGCCAAAGTCTTGGAGCCTCAGCTTCAGGATCTGTCCTTCCAGTGAGCACTCAGGGCTGATTTCCTTAAGAATGGAGAGGTTTGATCTTCTTGCAGTCCATGGGACTCTCAAGAGTCTCCTCCAGCACCAGAATTCAAAAGCATCCATTCTTCGGCGATCAGCCTTCTTTATGGTCCAGCTCTCACTTCCGTACATCACTACTGGGAAATATTCCTAAAATATCATATACCAGTTGATGGGAGCAAAGCTATTCCTAACATGCCAATCTCGTGTCACATAGTTATAGCTTTTGTGGCCATGCAAATTTTTGGGTAACTTTTGGTGACCTCCTGATGGCAGCCAAAACATATGAGCTAGCACTTAGTTTTTTGAGTTAGTCAACACTTTCTCTATTAAAAAAACAACACCACAGTATGATGACTTTACAGAATAGGGTGGTTCCCATGTCAAACTAAGCCAAGCCATGTTTTACTGGGACTTGAGGAATGTGCTGGCTCCCAGAGTGATGCTTCTTTCACCCCAGTCCTTTTTATAGCACAGTGTGGTGTGGCAATTAAACCAAGGTTTGGCTTAGCATGTCATGGTTAATGTAGCCAACCAGGACCATGGTTAATGTAGCCAAGCTTCATCCTATCGTTAACAACCATGGTTAAGGAAGAGAGTGTTGGCAAAACCTATTGGCACTTCACAACTTTCTGACTAGTTGCAGGACCTTAGCCAGACCTAGCAGAGTACACGCAGAATCCACGGAAGCAATTGGCGACTTGGCTGCAGACAGGATAGATGAAGCAGGAACCAGGAACTTGTAGTTAGGTGTTTATTATATACAGTGGACTATTTACAGGAACAGAACACGGATCTTTTGCTAGCTCTCTCAGACACGACTCACAACTCCTACACTGACACACAGAACTCTGAACCTCTGAACTCCTGAACTAACACATTCCAGTTAGTGGGCCATTAATTATCACTCCCTTGAAAGAGCTTGACCAATCAAGGAGCTGTCTGCATGTCTCTGTTATCACCAGGCAGACTTACTCCTTCAGATTGCCTTCTGGCTGTCTGCCAAACCTTAATTGACTCTGTGTGAGTAGCTGCACATACACAGTTTCCCAACAGAGAGCCCTTGACCACAATTTCCAGTTTGGACAGTCAAATGTTGATGCTGCAATTTGGTAAAAGGATCAGGAAGGAGCAAAGTGGATGTGTTCTTCTCTTCAGGAACCATCATGTCTGTGCCAATCCAGTGAGCCACGGTTTTGTTTACCAAGATGTGCGAAGAAGGCTAGCAAGCATCTGTTTAGAATGTGTAAGGTTGTGTGACTAACTGCTGGTTTCTGGTGAAATCTACTGACAGGCTTTTCTCTTTCTGTTTTCAGGTTGTGTGGAGGAAACTTGGCGATGCTGTCGGCTCGTGTCCTGGAATTAGGCAACACTTGTCTGGGAACCAGTACAAAGGGCCTATGTGAATGGATATTTTTTTAAGGAACAAAGGAACCATTTCAGCTCCTGTTGGATTTAATCTTGTCAAAGCAGCCTCTTTCCTAACAAGGAGACAACTCCATTCATCACCTCCGGAATCTGGATTGCTCTCCCCCCTCCCTCCGTTCCTGCAAGGACTTTGGCGAAAAGTATCCAGATCTCATCACACTCAATATATATTCTGACTCATCCAACTCTGCTTCTGCCATGAGCATTTACAGTGTATACGCCCTGGAGGTACCAGCTGATAATTCCGAAGGCTGTTAAAATCTGCCTCTGGAGGCGAACCCACATGGAAGAAGTGTTTAATGTGTTGGCCTTCCTGTGACGTTTTCTCCAAGAGCTTTTCACCAGATTGGAAAGATACCTACAAACTGTGCCTTTTGGCCATCCCAGTTTGGACAGTTAGGTTCTCCTGGTAGCTCTACACCAGGGTGTGTTAAAAAAAAATAATTAGTTAATATGGTGCTTAGGCAGATTGCAGCTGAAAGACTTTCCTTTGTAGAGTAATTGCATTCTGAGGTGCTAAATATAAGACCTTCAAGTCTCCTAACCAGCCAGTAGTGTAGCAAAGAAAACAACGGCACTAAAACTGAGCCCCCCACCCACCCGAAACAAAAAGAATTCATTTGTTTTCATTCGTTTTGGCAAATGTCTTCCAAAGAGGTGGCATTTCTCCTCTTAAGAGAAGACATTCCTCTCTTAAGCTTGAAGGCCAATGCTGAGGCAACCCCAGGAATGGAGCAGCGATGAGTCTGTCTTGTAAAGAGTGGGAGTTCCCTCTCTGAGAGACCAGATAAATCAAGGAGCTGGGCTGATGGGTGGGCAGTCCCCCAGCAAAGGTCAGGATCCTAGTTGCTAGATGGCAGTAGTGCGATATTAGGGAGTCTGATTTGGGATCAGGTATGTTTTGTGTTTTACCAGGCACAAGCCAAAGAGGCAGTCCAAAAAAGTAGGAGAGGGTTGTGCGAGGGGGACCCGTTGGAGGAAGAGAGATGAAGCAAAGGCAGTGGAGGACTTTTAGAGCTTTGGCTTCCAGAAGTTTAGCAGGGTAGAACAGGAGCTGGCGAGGGGGTGGGGAATTCTGCTAGATTCACTTGCTAGGCCAGCGGTTCTCAACCTGTGGGTCCCCAGATGTTGTTGGACTACAACTCCCATCATCCCTGAGCTTTGGCCTTGCTAGCTAGGGGTGATGGGAGTTGTAATTCAACAACATCTGGGGACCCATGGGTTGAGAAAGGCTGTGCTAGGCTTTTCACGCTGGCCAGATGCTAAAGGCTTTTTCCAGATCCAAAGAGCCACAGTTTCCAGCTCCTCGTGAGGATTGCACATACCTGCTCATACATTATACAGAGCATCCAAGTTAATTCCATGGATGCTGTTTAGATGTCCAGAAAATTAACCTCGATTTTAGATCAGGCTTTCCCAAACTTGGGTCACTGGCTGTTTTTGGACTACAGTTCCCATCATCCCTGACCAGTGGTCTTGCTAGCTAGGGAAGATGGGAATTGTAGTCCAAAAACAGCTGGAGACCAAGTTTGGGAAACCCTGTTCTTGATTACAGCTTGGGGTGGAAGTCGTTGTAGCATTATGACAATCATTCCATCAGGGCAAGCATTTCAGTTTGAGAGGCAGAATGTTCCCCTTTTCCTGCTCCAGTGCACTGTTTGAGGGGTTCTCCTGACCCCTTCCCCAGAGCCAACTTGAGGGGTGCACGGGGAGCAGAGGGGGGAAAGCCCCATTGCACTTGTGGAAGTCATGGTGCTGCTTTCTGCTAGTGGGACTCCTTAAGACCCTGGCACATATTGATGATTCTGCACCAGAGCCTGGTATCTGGGACTCTATGGAGCGTTCCTTGCTGCCTCTCTGCTTGCATTACCGAGGGAGGAAAGAAGGGAGGACTAAATTTGTGGCCTAAAGATCTTATAAAGTCTTTTAAGGCACTGAATGCTCTTTTGAATGCTCAGTGTCTTTAGGGCAAGTAGACCTTAGTGGTGCTGAATTGTCCAACTACTCAGGATGTAGGGGAAGCAGCCAGTACTTCTGGGAAATCGCATGTTGCTCTTGCTGCTTTTGATGAGTAATGTGAGTGGCCTAAGGCAGTGGAGAGGACCCAGTTTGAGGTCTCCAGGGCATAAGCTTAATCAGAGCTCTTATTCTAGCAGAAATGTGGTGCATCCTGGGAAGTCCGACCCCATGGAATGATGCACCCTGGGAAGTTCAGCTTCCATGGTGGCCAGCTGTTCTGAATGCACCAGGTGTGCATGGAAGCATCTGAGGTCCAAGATCCTGGTTCAACCCTCTGGCAACTTAGCTGGATGTGTGCGTGTGTGCGTGCACACTTGATTTACAACCCATCAGTTCCAGCAGGTTTTGGGCTTTCAGGCCTGGAACCCTCTAAAAGGCCTGATTCCTATTAACTTGAGGCTAGATCCTAGATAGTTCGGACCCACACAGAGCAGAGAACCAAGCATGTGAGCTGAACCGCATGGTTGTGTTCCAGGTCGCACAAAGCTCTAGGAGGCCTGGGACAGGTTAGTTGGCTCCCGCATGTGGAGTGAACAAATTCCTCCCCTCCCCTAGTCCTGACTCCTTATTATGACATAGTAAGTATGCTCCCATGTAGATGACATCACAGCTGTTAGCTTTAGAATGCTGCCTGGGTCTCCCAAGCCACCTTGACTCCCAACATACGAACCCATTTTTCTGTGCCACGTAGAAGCTGTCAACAACACCTAAATAACAATTGTCCGTGCTGGATGTTCCTGGTTTCCTGGTGCTGTCTTCTGCTGTGCTGTTGCAGAGCCCTGAGTTGAGTTGCGATGTCAGAGAGCACAACGAACCAAGCCTCAAACCTGTTGAAAAACACACTCCTTCCCAAATGCTTATTTACTCGTCCCGTCCGTGGGCTTTAGAATTAAATATTTGAAGCTTCCACTCGGCCAAATCCTGCTGAGGGTCCTTTCTGAGTACTGAGTGACTTCCTTCATCCATTTCCTTGACCACACAAATATTTTGCTTCACCGGAGTCTATAAGAGCTTATCAAGGTAGCGCTGTATTTATGAGAATAAGAAGAAGAAAAAGGAGGGAAGCTTTTGTTGCTGACGGTCGCATCTTTTCAAAGGAGACGTTGAATATTCTCAAAAGCATGTCCTTCCTTCATCCAAGGTTTTAAACTCTTGTCCGTTGTGCCTGAGTTTTTGGACCTGGGTGGGCTTACGTTGACATTTCTCTCTCTCCCCCCCCCCCCATTTTCCCACCCCCTCCATATGCCATTAGATTGTGTGTATTCAGCTCTGATAGCTATTTTGTGTATATCTCAAAATGCAGCAACAGTTTCTCGTATGAATGTGCAACAGGCTTGTGAATAGATGCTGTTGCTTTGACTTTCTAACTATAGCTGAGTATTTAAAGCAAAAAAGCAAACAAAACAAAACCAAGGCAAACATAGGAATGCAACAGTTCCCAAGTTTTTGGGTTCCCTTCCCCCTTGATTAATGAGATTGGGTTCCCCAAGCTTATATCCTCCCCTCCTTTCCCCCTGCCAAATGGGCTTTGTTACATGTTGTGTTATTGATCTGTGGGTCGTGGAATGTGGCGGCGCTGTGTCGGTACAACGCTTTCGCCCTATACATGGTAGCGCAAGCGTAAATTTACTACCCATTTTCTAGAAGGAAGAAGAAGAGAAGAAAAAGAAGAAAATCACAAAGGGATTGATTTGTTCCAGTGGCTCGGTCGCTTTGCTAATTTTTTCCTTTCCTTCCCCCCCACCCCTTTTTAACGACGTCATGCTAATGAAAACCACCACTTCGGCTATTTCTCTTTAAATTGTTGTATTCCTATAATCGTGCGAGGAACAAGCGGCGAAGAGAAAAGAAACCCTCAAAAGAAATTGTGCTTGCAGTCAAGGGCTGGGTCCAAAGAGCTGTTTTTGAGTTTGTCCAGGGAGGTTGTCTGACTATTTTTCATTGAAGAGCTGACCTTCTTAATCCCATATTGCAAACTGCTTTGGAAAAAGCCCTTTGGCTGCAGAAGTAGCTTGCTGATGGGGCAGGCGGAGGTGCTGTTCGAGGAAGAAAAGTCCGAAACCTCAAACCCCCACAATCCCATGAGAGTTTGGATCCGGTTTTGTGGTTCTTTGGATCCCAGCCACAACCTGCGGCCGCTAATTTGAGTGATGCTGGTCTTTTGCCACGACGCGTATGTAAATTTTGATACTGTATTAAAGCTATTTTTTTACAATTCACCATATAATGGGGGTGCCAGGCATTGTGTGTTCCATCTTAGCAACGGTAATAAATTATTTAATCTCACGCTCATTCGCTTGCTTGATTTTGACACTGGACTCAGCCTAAGGTGAGTCGTGGAAAAAACAACATCTCCACTTTTATTGTATTTTTTAATTAAAAGTGTTATCTGTTTGATTATTTATTTGGAGCGTTTGGAAACTTGCAGAGTGGCCGAGAATCATTGCAAACATAATCAGTCAACTCACGGACACTGACAACGTCTATGCTGCCCCCGGTGGACACCCAACTGTTGCTTGCCCTTTTATTCCTCTATCAATTTTCACTTAAAAGAAGAAGAGTTTGGATTTGATATCCTGCTTTATCACTACCCTAAGGAGTCTCAAAGCGGCTAACATTCTCCTTTCCCTTCCTCCCCCACAACAAACACTCTGTGAGGTGAGTGGGGATGAGAGACTCCAGAGAAGTGTGACTGGCCCAAGGTCACCCAGCAGCTGCATGTGGAGGAGCGGGGATGTGAACCCGGTTCACCAGATCACGAGTCTACCACTCTTAACTACTACACCACAAGCCATTAAAGTAAAGGTAAAGGGACCCCTGACCATTAGGTCCAGTCGTGACCGACTCTGGGGTTGCGGCGCTCATCTTGCTTTATTGGCCAAGGGAGCCGGCGTACAGCTTCCGGGTCATGTGGCCAGCATGACTAAGCCGCTTCTGGCGAACCAGAGCAGCACACGGAAATGCCGTTTACCTTCCCGCCAGACTGGTACCTATTTATCTACTTGCACTTTGACGTGCTTTCAAACTGCTAGGTTGGCAGGAGCAGGGACTGAGCAACGAGAGCTCACCCCGTCGTGGGGATTCGAACTGCTGACCTTCTGATCAGCAAGTCCTAGGCTCTGTGGTCCTAACCCACAGTGCCATTACTGTAACTTTATTAAACCTGCACACCATTCCCCCCCTTTTGTTAAAGCCCCAAAGCTATTTACAACCAAGTAAAAAGGAGGCAGGCCCTACAGAAGTGTCCCGCTGTCTGTTGCTTCCAAAATGGCTGGTCCTAGTCCCCAGGGCTTGGCTCAGCCAAACAAAAGAGGATGCCCATGTCTTTATGGAAACCAACCTCAAGCTCTTCTGAGACAGGGCTTCAAACAATGTTCTTGACAAGAAAGGGATTCTCCTTTGCAGTTCACAACAAAAGCTGAAAGCCACATGCTGACCTTGCAGCCAGCGCCAGCTCTGCCCCATCCAGGGGCCTTGAGGAGAGTTTGCAGAAGCACTCGATGAGCCCGGCAAGGACTGACGGGCTCTTCTCTCTCCCATCCCTCAGCGGAAGAGAATTACATCAGTGGCACAGAGACGTTACCATGGGAACAAGGCTTTGACTCCTGCTTCCAAAAAATATATATGATAAAATTAAAATTAAAAAAGGGGGCCAGGACTATAAATATAATAGCAGGTTCCTTTGTTACTGGAAAAAGAAGCAACAACAACGAAAGCTATCCACAGGAAAGAGAAGCACAAAAGAAGACGAAAAAGAAGTAACCGGCAAAATTAATGAGGTATTAGATCTTGAATATGTGGTCCCACCCACACCGAACACAATATACGTATCACATTTCTAAAAATGTGAAAAGGAGTACATATATATAAATATAGTCAGCCAGTACAAACCCACACAAGGGACAAGGTTTGGCACCGTTCTGGGTTGCAGATACTCCGCTGCAACTGTTTCCTGTGATCTTCAAAGCGGCTCCCTACCTCATTTGCTGCTCCTCAAAGATTTGCCCTCGCTTGCTGTTTTGAGAGCTGCTAGGAAGACCCCCTCCCCACTGCAACAAATCAATTGCATTCAGGAGGGGTGGTTTTTTTGCATAACTGCCTCTTCCAGTGGAGTTATATTAACAGCATTTCAGGCATGGTCACATATCGGTTTCCAAAGGATCAAGAACTGGTTTTGCATCTCCCTTCCCCCAACTCTCCACCTCTCTCTCTTTCCCCCTGCAATTCCTGCAATGCACAGTACAAGGATGCTGGGCTTGTGGGCTGGTTTGGTCTGGGTCTAAAAAGGTAAAGGGGACCCCTGACCATTAGGTCCAGCCGTGGCTGACTCTGGGGTTGCGGCACTCATCTTGCTCTATAGGCCGAGGGAGCTGGGGTTTGTCCATAGACAGCTTCCGGGTCATGTGGCCAGCATGACTAAGCCGCTTCTGGCGAACCAGAGCAGCTCATGGAAACGCCGTTTACCTTCCCGCTGGAGCAGGACCTATTTATCTACTTGCACTTTGACGTGCTTTCGAACTGCTAGGTTGGCAGGAGCAGGGACCGAGCAACGGGGTGAGCTCACCCCGTTGCGGGGATTCAAACCGCTGACCCCGTTGCGGGGATTCAAACCGCTGACCTTCTGATCAGCAAGTCCTAGGCTCTGTGGTTTAACCAACAGTGCCAGGTCTGGGTCTAGTAGTCAATAAAATTCATGGGGGGGGCAGGTAAACACCTCCCACATAATCTCAAGATACAGTGCTCACACATCATTTGAATGGCAATGCCCATCAACTTTTTTGGGGGGTGGGAGGAAGGCCCCACAAATATTTTATTGGGGTGGTGAAGGGACCTTGGCCCCTAGGAGTTGGTTTCTATGCAAGCTGCTCTCTGCACCCACCCCAATATTTTGTTATGTTTGGGGAAAACCATGACAGTTTGAAGTGGTATAATACGACAGTGGTACCTCGGGTTAAGAACTTAATTCATCCTGGACGTCCGTTCTTAAACTGAAACTGTTCTTAACCTGAAGCACCACTTTAGCTAATGGGGCCTCCTGCTGCCACCGTGCCGCCGGAGCATAATGTCTGTTCTCATCCCGAAGCAGACTTCTTAACCCGAGGAACTATTTCTGGGTTAGCGGAGTCTGTAACCTGAAGCCTCTCTAACCTGAAGTGTCTGTAACCCGAGGTACCACAGCACTTTGAATACTACTTTAAATATGTATAGTGCAGAAGGGGCCTGTGTTGCTTGTTTTCAGCATATACAGGACCAAGAACCCCAGGTTTGCTGCCAAATGTTTATTTCTGCTGTCTAAAGGCTTCGGATAGTCAAAGGTATCCCATACAAAATGTACAACGTGTTATATACATGGGAACAGGAGGCAAGCTATTGCCCGTTTCACACAGCCTTCCCTAACCTGAATCCCCTCCAGATATTTTGGCCTACCAGTCCCATTGACCTTGACCACTGTCCACAGTCACTGGGGCTGATGGGAGTGTGAGTCTGAAACATCTTGAAGACTGCAGAACAAGCTGCACAGAGTAAGAGGTGACATGTTTATAAAACGATGCATGGCATATTGCAGATATTAATGCGTAAAAGTTGGATCCTTTTGGAGTAAAAATTGTCCAGACCCACAAGTATTACTCAAAGCTTTACTAACCAGAACTTCTTCAAAATCAGGTACAAAGTAATCAATGATGCATCCAGAAAGTTGTATAGAGCATTTGAACATTCAAGCATAGGTTCTTCTTATATAACATAACTCCAAACAGGCCTAGCTTCAAAATTCTCCTCAAGATGGAGATTTGCAATCAAATACCGCAATCACATGGTCTAAGGTTAAACATTCACGTGAGAGCTAGCAGAGAACACCAGCAGTTAATGATCAACTCAGCTAGAGCTCAGAGAGAGCTTCATTAGGCTTCGTTTGAAATTGCCAGTGTTAAACCTTTCAGCAATATACATACAGGCATTCTCCAATTCAGTGTGCAATCAAACAATTCTACTTAACATGAAGAAAGTGGACAAAGAAAAGTCTTCGCCCCTCTCTCATAATGCAAGAAGTTGTGGACATTCATTGAAGCTGAATACTGGAAGATTCAGGATGGATAAAAGAGAGTACTTCACACAGCACATAGTCACTCCCAATGGAAGCAGTGATAGTCACCAACCTTGGTGGCTTTAATCAAAGATTAGACAAATCCATGGAGGACAGCACTGTCCATGGCTACTAGCCATGATGTCTGTGATCTGCCTTCACACTTGGAGGTAGTTGTGCTTCTGAATACCAGTTGCTGGAAATCAGAGGGGGAGAATGCCCTCTTGTGCTCAAGTCCTGCTTGGAGGTTTCCCACAGGAATCTGGTTGGCCATTGTGGACGCAGGACTAGATCGCCAGATCCATCCAGCTCCTCTTATGTTCACATAATTAACCACCTTTGAAAGTGGGTATCAGGCTTCAGAGAATCCAACCCTCCAACCCCACACAGAAGTTTGCCAGGAATGGATAAGACAAGGAAGTTCTTATCAAAGCTCTTTATTCAATATTCACAGAGAGAGGCTTAGAAATTCAGCCTCCTAAAGTAATAATAATAATAATAATAATAATAATAATAATAATAATAATAATAATAATAATTTTTTTGTATCCCGCCCTTCCCGGCTGAGGCCGGGCTCAGAGCGGCTAACATCATAAAAACAACACAATAAGCATAAAAACAGACATCAGTTAATTAAAATACATCTAAGGGAACGTAATGGTGTTGCTTCCAGTGAAACCCCACCCCTCCGTCTCTCCCATTATGCGTCATCTCTACGGTGCTTGATCTATGCCTTCTGCCTCTGAGCTCTCTACTCTCCTACTTTCAATGCCTGCTGGGTCTGGGAGAGGAGTAGGTCTGGAATGCTTTCTAAAGACACTGAGTCCATCAGCTGTCACTCCCCTCCTCCTCCTCCTCCTCTCCCATTATTTCCCAGTCCCCCCCCCCTCATCTGCCTCTGAGCTGTAACCTCCCTCAAACTCCTGTTGTAATTCTGAACTGTCTCCTTCTTCTCTGGAAGGGTCAGGCTGGGGAGGCGGTCCTCACCATTACTCCCCTGCCCTGTCCCTGACAAGGGGACCCTCCCCTCCCTTATGTAATGGAGATGTGAAACAAATCGAAACAAAACTGGTATTGGAGCAAAACACAGTCGCCTATCATTTAATTTCATACGGCCCCAGAAATGGTTTGCTGCTGCGAATTAGGTTTCTGAGAACATGTTCATCTTAAATGTCTAGCTAAAAGATTTAAAAGTAAATGTGTGTGTGTATGAAAGATGAATTATTCATCTCATTCTCGGCAGATCACATTAATTAATTTTAAAGGAAAACAAAACAGGCAGCATGCTGTGTCTTTGGGGCTGATCTCGTGGCGAGACGAGGACGAGGGTACGTTTAGCCTTAAGACAAGCGTTAGATGATGGGAAGGATGTGTTGACAGATGGCAAACATTTAAAAGAACAGCAGAGAGAGAGCGAGAAAGAGAGACATTTCACGTTCGTACAGCACTTTCTCAAAGTGTACCAAAGCTTTCCCCATGCGTTAAGAAAGTAAGAAGAGACGGCTGAATCAGGTCAAAGGCCCATCTAGTCAAGCAACATGTTCTCATAGCAGACAGACAAATGCCTATAGAAAACTTGCAAGGAGGACCTAAGGACAAAAGCACTCTCTTGTGGAGCAAACATGGGGGGGGGAGGGGAGAGATCAGCAGGAAGGTAGGTCTGTCAGAAAGGGCGGGATCCAGTCTCACCATCCTATGAGATTCTTCTTCTTTTCTTCTTGGGCGATCACTCATAGCCGAGTAAGATTGTCTTCCATAAACACAGTTTTAACAATGAGTCTGTAAGTGACTGTGGAGGCCAATTCTGGATCCAGACGTCCTTCCACACTGGGGACATAGGTTTCCGGGCGGGAGTTGATCATGGTGTGGATTTGCCAAGCGTGCCTTCCTTGTAGCACGTTTCTCCCTTGCATCCTGAGTTTGTGCTTCTTGAAAGTCCATGGCACCTTTGGTAGAGGCTGTTCTCCACCTGGAGCGCTCGCAGGCCAGTGTTTCCCAGTTGTCAGTGTTTATACTACATTTTTAAAGATTTGCCTTGAGTCAGTCTTTAAACCTCTTTTGTTGACTACCAGCATTACGCTTTCCATTTTTAAGTTCGGAATAGAGTAGTTGCTTTGGAAGACGATCATCAGGCATCCGCACAACATGGCCAGTCCAACGAAGCTGATGTTGAAGAATCATTGCTTCTACACTGGTGATCTTTGCTTCTTCCAGTACACTGATATTAGTTCGCCTGTCTTCCCAAGAGATGTGTAAAATATTTTGGAGACACCGTTTATGGAATATTTTGAGGAGTTGGAGATGGCGTTTATAAGTGGTCCATGTTTCACAAGCATATAGTAAGGTTGGTAGTACAATAGCTTTGTAAACAAGCATTTTGCTTTCCCTGCGAATGTCCCGGTCCTCAAACTCTGCACTTCATTCGGGAGAAATCCACAATCACAGAGCTCAGGTGATGCTGGATATGGGCTCATTTAAGAGGGTATGTTCATTATAGGAGAGGTTGAGCGAGTATAGACAGGAACTGAGCAGGAAAATGTCTCTCATGCATTGTGGATTTTTGAGGGGATATTTACTGATTTTGGGGGGGAGCACTGAAGGAGATACTAGTGGGCACACTGGCAGCCATGGGTACCATGTTGACAACCCCTGGCTTGCAAAGGTATAGACATGACTCACATGGAAGATGTCAAGGGAAAAAGGAATGCAAGCAAATTCTGGTAGTTTCACTTGAGAAACGGTTGTGTGGAACAAACCACTGCTGCAATCTATATGGAGAGAGAGAGAGAAAGATGATGATGATACATTTTTATCCCTTCTTTTCTTCAATGAGCTCAAGTTGGCATACAAGGTTCACTCTCCTTTATCCTACAACAGCCCTGTGAGGTAGGATAGGCTGTATGGGAAAAGTCAAAGTTGCTGGAGGAGGTAGCATTTGAGCTCATGTCTCCCTATTCAAGGTCAGGCACTCAAACCACTACACCACACTGCCTCTCAAACGACTTGGACACACTTCTCCTGCGTCCTCTCTTGACGCCTGCCAGCTTTGATTGGCAATTGATGGCGGTGCCACTCCGACAAAACCCTCCCCACACCTTCCAGCCATAACTGCTTACATGAGGCATAAGCGTGTGGCTCATGTTTAATTAGAAATCACATCTCGGCCCTTTGGCAATTGCTTGCGTGCCGTATCAAACCACACCGATCTGATTACTGAAATCATTCAGCTGGGATCACAGCTCTATCACTGGAGCCTCAGATTGATGAAAACCCCTGCAAGGAAAAGGACCTTTGCACTGTGTCCCAGTCAACCCAACAGCCTCCAAATGAAATGCATGACTGAAAGCAGCCGAGGGGGCCTCTGGGCCATCACTGACCTCTGGAATTCGCCCCCCTTGCAAGTGACTCAGCTTGCCTGAATTACCGGCGCAGGCTTGCGAAGGGAGAGTTGTAACTCCAGCAATAATCTTCCTCATCCCTTTAATGCATGGGTAGGCAAACTAAGGCCCGGGGGCCGGATTCGGCCCAATCGCCTTCTAAATCCAGCCCGCGAGTGGTCCAGGAATCAGTTTGTTTTTACATGAGTAGAATGTGTCCTTTTATTTAAAATGCATCTCTGGGTTATTTGTGGCGCCTGCCTGGTGTTTTTACATGACTGGAATGTGTCCTTTTATTTAAAATGCATCTCTGGGTTATTTGTGGCGCCTGCCTGGTGTTTTTACATGACTGGAATGTGTCCTTTTATTTAAAATGCATCTCTGGGTTATTTGTGGCGCCTGCCTGGTGTTTTTACATGACTGGAATGTGTCCTTTTATTTAAAATGCATCTCTGGGTTATTTGTGGTGCCTGCCTAGTGTTTTTACATGAGTGGAATGTGTGCTTTTAATTAAAATGCATCTCTGGGTTATTTGTGGGGCCTGCCTGGTGTTTTTACATGAGTGGAATGTGTGCTTTTAATTAAAATGCATCTCTGGGTTATTTGTGGGGCGTAGGAATCTTTTCAATCCCCCCCACAAAAAATATAGTCTGGCCCCTCACAAGGTCTGAGGGACAGTGGACCGGCCCCCTGCTGAAAAAGTTTGCTGACCCCTGATTTAATGCATCAACTCATACATGCGTCAAAACAGCGACTCCAGGGGCAAGGCGCAGGGTTAGCACTGGCCTTAATGGCTGTGCAGAAGAATCGCTGTTCCTGATGGCCACCGAGTGGAACTGCAGCTTCCAGGCCAGCAGAGATGGAGAAGCCAGTGAGATCTTTTTAGTTTAGTAAGCAGCGACACAGTAGAAGTTTGCAAAATGGCATTGAGAAGGTGGGTAGCTAGAGGGGTTTTAAAAATTTAAAAGGATGGACTACATGGAACTGGTGGAAATGACTGGCAGAATCCGAGACCAGGGAGAAGAGTCGGTGGAAGAAGATTGGAAAAAATTTAAAGGCTATTTACAGAAACATTGTAAAATTAATGAATGTTAGAAGGATGCTGGAATGAAGTTATATGGCTTTAGCAGAAATGTTATAAAGAACTAAGTAAAAATAGATTGTTAATGGGCCAAAGGGGGAAAAGTAAGGTTAGATTGTGTTAAGATAAATTATAGGACAAAAACTGAGAAAGATGGAAAGGATTTGCTGAAATAGCTAACTGAACTAGAATACAAAAAAGGGAGGTGTGAGGAGGTCGTTGAAACAAGTAAATGAAAGATAAGATATGGAAATATTGGATGTGTTTTTAATTGTTTCTGTTTTTGTTTCTGTTTTGTTAAGATAAGTAGTGTTTTTCATTTTTCATGTATTGTATTGTATTGTTTTGCTTTGTTTAAGTTTTTTTCCTTCTTTCTGTAATTTTTAAACTCTTAATAAATATTACTTTTAAAAAAAGAAAAGAAAAGAGGATTGGGCAGATTCTGAGCACAATTCAAAGTGTTGGTGCTGAACTTTAGAGCCCTAAACAGCCTCGGCCCAGTATACCTGAAGGAGCGTCTCCATCCCCATCGTTCATTCTAGACACTGAGGTCCAGCTCTGAGGGCCTTCTGGCGGTTCCCTCACTTTGAGAAATGAAGTTACAGGGAACCAGGCAGAGGGCCTTCTATGTGGTGGCACCCTCCCTGTGGAATGCCCTCCCTTCAGATGTCTTTTTTTTTTTTAAGATTTTATTTTTTATTACAAACATACAAAGTACCACATACAAAGAAAAAGATTACCTAGCAAAGAACAAGAAAACCGAACAATAAGAGAAAAGAATAAAAAAGAACAATAAGCAAAAAAAGACAAAAAAAAATTACATACAAATAGACATAATAAGAAAAAAAAAGAAAAGAAAAAAAGAAATCCTCCCTTCAGATGTCAAGGAAATAAACAGTTATCTGACTTTTAGAAGACATCAGAAGGCAGCACTGTTTAGGGAAGTTTTTAATGTTTGATGTTTTATCGTGTTTTTAATATTCTGTTGGGAGCCGCCCAGAGTGGCTAGGGAGGCCCGGTCAGATGGGCGGGGTATATGTAATAACCTTCTTGTATATGTAATAACCTTCTTCGAAACAAACAAACAAAATCCCTTCCAGTAGCACTTTAGAGACCAACTAAGTTTGTTATTGGTATGAGCTTTCGTGTGCATGCACACGTCTTCAGATACACTGAAACAGAAGTCATCAGACCTTTATATATAGTGAGAGGATGGGGAGGGGTATTACTCAGAAGGGTGGTGGGAATGGGTGATTAACTGATAGGTGTGGTAAACCTGTTGACGACTGTTAACAACTGCAATTGGTTCTTACAGGAAAAAGCAAGGGGTGAGATGGCTAAAAATAGCTTTGTCATGTATAATGAGATAAGAATCCAATGTCTCTATTCAGACCAGGTCTCTCCATGGTTTTAAGTTTGATAATAAGTTGCAATTCAGCAAGTTCTCTTTTTCTTCTTCTTCTTCTTCTTCTTCTTCTTCTTCTTCTTCTTCTTCTTCTTCTTCTTCTTCTTCTTCTTCTTCTTCTTCTCCTCCTCCTCCTCCTCCTCCTCCTCCTCCTCCTTCTCCTCCTTCTCCTCCTCCTCCTCCTCCTCCTCCTCCTCCTCCTCCTCCTCCTCCTCCTCCTCCTCCTCCTCCTCCTCCTCCTCCTCCTTCTTCTTCTTCTTCTTCTTCTTCTTCTTCTTCTTCTTCTTCTTCTTCTTCTTCTTCTTCTTCTTCATAAAGCTATCAGTGGCTACTGGCCATGATGGTTATACTCTGTCTCCACAGTCAAAGGCACTGATGCTTCTGACTACCAGTTACTTACGGGGTCCTCGCTGCAAGATCACATTCACCCGGTGCTATACCAGCTGCACTGGCTCCCGGTGGAGTACAGGATCAGGTTTAAGGTGCTGGTTTTAACCTTTAAAGCCCTAGACGGCCTAGGACCCTCGTACCTACGGGACCGCCTCTCCTGGTATGTCCCACAGAGGAACTTACGGTCTTCAAACAAAAACATCCTGAAGGTCCCAGGTCACAGAGAGGTTAGGCTGGCCTCAACCAGAGCCAGGTTTTTTTTGGCTGTGGCCCCGATCTGGTGGAACGCTCTGTCACAAGAGACCAGGGCCCTGCAGGACTTGACATCTTTCCACAGAGACAGAGCTGTTCCACCAGGCCTTTGGTCAGGGCACAGCCTGACTCCCTCCTTTGGCAATCTTCACAGAACTTTAGCCTAATGGTTGCCATCAATTTGATTTGAATTAATTTTATAATGAAATGATTTTAGAATGTTGTAATATTTTATTGTTGTTAGCCACTCTGAGCCCGGCTTCGGCTGGGGAGAGCGGGATATAAATACAATTTATTATTATTATTATTATTATTATTATTATTATTATTATTACTACTACTACTACTACTGGAAACTACGGGAAGGGAGAGTGCTCTTGTGTTCAAATCCTGATTGAGGGTTCCTACAGGCATCTAGTTGGCCCTTGTGAGAACGGGATACAGGACTAGATCGACCACTGGTCTGATCTAGCAGGCTCTTCTCATGTTCTTAAAAGCTGATATAAGTGGGACTTATCTAAGGATTAAGGGACGCGGGTGGCGCTGTGGGTTAAAGCCTCAGCGCCTAGGGCTTGCCGATCGAAAGGTCGGCGGTTCGAATCCCCGCGGCGGAGTGCGCTCCCGTTGTTCGGTCCCAGCGCCTGCCAACCTAGCAGTTCGAAAGCACCCTCGGGTAAAAGTAGATAAATAGGGACCACTTTCTAGCGGGAAGGTAAACGGCGTTTCCATGTGCTGCGCTGGTGCTGGCTTGCCAGAGCAGGTTCGTCACGCTGGCCACGTGACCCGGAAGTGTCTTCGGACAGCGCTGGCCCCTGGCCTCTTGAGTGAGATGGGCGCACAACCCCAGAGTCTGGCAAGACTGGCCCGTACGGGCAGGGGTACCTTTACCTTTACCTTTATCTAAGGATTATTCGGCCATCAGGAAGAAGCATCTGTCTCAACCCCCCCTTTTTTAAAATTGGGTGAATAAATTTGATGAAATAAATAAATCCTGCTGATATTCATGATGTTCCTCTGAAAGCCAGAAAACCAAGCAGCTTGATCAGTTTGCTTGAAAAAGCTGGCTGGTTGTTTTTCATTTTTTTGCAGAAAGTCCCCTGAGTTTTGGCCATGATCGTTTTGTGGAGATCAAAGGCAAACCTCTATCTTGCACTTGACCACAATAATCTGAATAGTCTAGGAAAAGTTGGCCCACTGCCTGAACGCTATCAGGAGCCATCTCTGTTTCCTATTGTTAGGTCTCTCCTGAAGATGAATAGGTATTAGGCCTAAGAAAAGTCAGAGCCGTGTTCGCAAGGATTGTCTTTGGGGATCGTTACATGAAAAAGAGAAAGAAAAACCTGCTCAGAAGCCTGGAACTGATGTTCCAATGGGATTTTAAGCTTTGAATTGCTGCTCAGAGGATAAATTTACCAGTGGCATTTAGTTGTGAAAACTGAATAGATCTTCCAGGTTCAGGAGCACAATATTATCATTATTATTTGGTTTGACTTCATCCCCAGAGGTGCACTCCCTTATCTCGAGACAGTGCAATATGATGACAACAACAACAAACCCTTCACCAGTGTGATAGGAATTTTGAAGTCTTAGAAATATGTTAAATGTTCCTAAGTGTACCAACCAAACACGTACATAAATCAGCACAGGAAGACCAACCTGGAACCATTTTTAGTCCCAAACTGACCAAATGTTTTCTCTGCAAGGTCAAAGGAAAATGGAAAAACCTCCCCATTGTCTTTCCTCACAAATCCTGTCTTAAGGGCACATTTAAGATATGAATAGGGTGTGAGCCCATGTCATGGCCCAGGAACTAAGTATTTATCATTACAAAAGACTAGCCAGGCTCCCCAGGAAATCCAATCAAGTAACCTGCCAGACAGGAGATAAACAAGGACAGGAGAAAAACAACATTCAAATTTCTGTTTAGACCGCCTTTTCTGTGATGTAGGTATGATGTTTCTGGGGTTGGTCTTGAGCTACAGGGTCGTAATTTTGCAAGTCTTTATAAGGCCTTGCATGCCATTGTTCTGGGTTCCTCTTCCTTTCCTGCGTGTGAGGGGAGCACCCACTTGCAACAGATCAATAAAGATCAAGCTTACTAGCTGCTTTGCTTCTCAGTATTCTCTGGTTGGCCTCTATTATTGTCTCCTACCAATAGGAAACCTATATAAGGACTCTATATGGGCTCTTGGATACCCCATAAGGGAAAAGGGCAATTTTTGTTTACAACACCAGCAAGTTCCTGGGAGGATTATCTCTGGCAATACCTCTAGATCATGGGTGTCAAACACAAGGCCCGTGGGCCGGATCCGGCCCGCCAGACCTCGTCATGTGGCCCGTGTAGCCGCCGCCGTCTGCCAGCCTTCACCTTTTATTCTCGCTTTTTTTTTTTGACACAAGAAAGCCGCCTCTTCAGTGCATGCGCGGCAGCCTACAAGCCAGAGAACGTCTGCCCTCTAGCGGCGCCGGCCGTTCTACACAGGAAACCTCCACTTTACATGCATTCAGGAAACCTCCACTTGTTTTTATATTGAGCGCATGCAAACAAGTAGCAAGATGTCCACTTATATTGAGCGCATGCAAACAAGTAGCAAGATGTCTGTAGAAAATGATGTGATTTTCCGCCCCCCCCCCATGTTTATTTCAGATTGCTGTTTGAAGTGGGTGGGTGGCTTTCAGAACTGTTTGATTTATAGAGTCTGTGGCAACATTATTGACTCTTACAATGCAACTAATGGCTCAAGGCTCCTCTATAGAGCTGACTGTATTTTTAGGCAGAGATAGCTGATTGCCTCAATAGACATATGCAAAGAAGAGGGGCCAATGGTGGCAGTTCTACAGCCCTTTCTCTTATGCTCTCTGGCCGTGCCCTTCCACTGGGGGAGAGAGAGTTACCTATGCCAGGCATGTCCAAAGTCTAATCCAGCCCCTGTGGCAGTTTAGGAGTCAAATCCTAAAAAAAAGCTCAACCTAAACATTAGGAAGAACTTCCTGACAGTAAGAGCTGTTCGACGGTGGAATTTGCTGCCAAGGAGTGTGGTGGAGTCTCCTTCTTTGGAGGTCTTTAAGCAGAGGCTTGACAACCATATGTCAGGAGTGCTCTGATGGTGTTTCCTGCTTGGCAGGGGGTTGGACTCGATGGCCCTTGTGGTCTCTTCCAACTCTATGATTCTATGATTCTATGAACTTTGGTCAGCCCTCACGCATGTTCACTTCATCAGATCTGGCCCTCTTTGAAAAAAGTTTGGGCACCCCTGCTCTAGATACTGGAGATCAGAAGCAAAGTGGACCTGGGTCCTGGGTGTGTGTGTGTGTGTGTCAGAAACCCGCTACGATGTTTGTAGCGGGGTCTCTGCCTCCAGCATCCCAGGGCTGCCCAGTCAGCATAAAGGGAGAGCTTTGTAGCCACTGAGAAGCCTTTTCAAGAGTATTGTTAGTGCAGAAATGGAAGCAAGAAGAAATTCTGACGAAAGAAGAATGGCAGATGAAAATAATAGACTATGCAGAATTAGACAAAATGACAGGAAGGATTCGAAACCGAGGGACCAGAAATTTACAGAAGTTTGGAAGAAGTATATGAACTATTTGAAGAGCAATTGTAACCAACAAATTGCGCCAGTAGGACTACAAGAAATTTTGTAGGGAGGAAAATATGAAGTGGTACAAAGTAAATAAAGAACAGAGATATTGGTTATGAGTTTTAAATGTAACAGGGAAAATAAGAAATGTATACTAAGAGATTAGATTGGAAAATTTTCAGGCTGGACTGATGGAAGTAAAAAAAATATTGAATAAAATTTAAAAATATGTTTAAGTACTGCTGAAAATGGTATGTTAAAAAAAACCTAATCTATACCCTTTTTAATATTTTCAGAACTATGATTTGAGGAACTGTAAAGTTTCAGATAAATTAAGGCTTTGCCAATTAATGTTTCAAAGGAATTAGAGACTATTTAGTTTTTTTAGTCCCCTCCTCTAAGGATTTTGTGTTTGTACATATCCTATTCTGCCCCCCTCCCCCAGGTCAGCTCTGTAAGGTGGACTACATTGAGACAGCAAATCCCAGAGCGGGTTACAACAATCTAAGGTCTAGAATTGAAAAACAGTTAAAATAAATTACAGTCACAGGAATTGTGTGTGCGCAAAAATGCTCACCTCAGGTGTCAAACACCAAGGTAAAAAGGTGTGTCTTCAGGATGTGCTAAAATCTGAATATTGAAGAAGCCAGACACACCTTTGCTACAATTTAAGGGTATGAAGAAGGTAGATGGAGAAATTTTTTTCTTCTGCTCCCAAAACACTAGAACTCCTGGGCATCCAATGAAATTGAATGCTATATGATTTGGGTCAGATAAAAGAAAGTCATTCTTCACATGACATATAAACTATGGAACTCACTCCCACAAGAGGCAGTGTTGGCCACTAACATAGGTGGAATCTAGGACACATATAAAAAATGCTGTGAAAACACATTTTTTGTTTTGAAAAATATATTGATTTGGCCATAAGCTCACTATCGCCAACTAGTGTCACATTTGAATAATGCACTTAAAACACACTTAAAATGTTATATTTGCAGCTCTATAGCTAAGTCCAAGAGGATTAAATGAATTCATAGAGGAGGGCATTATCGATGGCTACTATCCATGATGGCTGTTGCTCTCCTTCCACGGCTGGAGGCAGAAATGCTTCTGAATACTAGTTGCTGGAAACCACAGGAGGGGCAAGGGGTTCTGTGTTCGAATCCAAGTCATGGAATGCCAACAATTCAAATTATTGAGAGCAAAAGTGATCCAAAGCTTGGCAGTTGTGGTCCAGGCTAGGTATTTAGCATACAAAAAGTCTGAAATTTCCATCAAGCTTCCTAGCTTTGGTTTTGCTTTCGCTTTGCATCAGCATTGGAATGGATAACTCTTCTCTGAAAACTCCACATTATAACTGGACAGACTGACATAAAACATGCTGCTTATGGCAGCCATTTCAAAAGTTCTTTATGGCAGAAGCAGACAGAGAAACCCAAGCGAAAGCTACAGGGACTGAGAGGACAGCTCACACATCCTTCCTCCTCTCACGCAAGCACAGTGGTACCACGAGTTACAAACGCCTCAGGTTACAAACGCTTCAGGTTACAAACTCCGCGAACCTGGAAGAGTTACCTCAAGTTGCGAACTTTGCCCCAGGATGAGAACAGAAATCATGTGCTGGCGGTGCAGTGGCATCAAGAGGCCCCATAAGTGAAAGCACACGTCTTGTTAAGAACAGTTTCAGGTTCAGAACGGACCTCCGGAACAAATTGAATTCATAACTAGAGGTACCACTGTATCAGTTTGGAAGCAGTGAAGCCTAGAAGGACTTTTGCCTGAGGTAAGTCAAGTGCATCGGCTACACACACACAGAGAGAATTGCTACCTGGAAGCTTTTGAGTGGTTTCAAGGGAACCAATAACAGCCTAATAGATTTTCCGTTGGAGCGGTGGGAATGAAGAAAGATTGACTGCATCTCTTCTTGAGTTTCCCATCACCAGAGCTGGATTAAAGGGTATGATGGAAGGTGCCACTCCCTGGGCATTGCACCATTCCCATCTGCGGGGAGTTCTTAAAACTGAATATTTGGAGGATCCTTTGCAGAAAAGGCAGAGGGACACGGGTGGCGCTGTGGGTAAAACCTCAATGCCTAGGACTTGCTGATCGTAAGGTCGGCGGTTCGAATCCCCACGGCGGGGTGAGCTCACGTCATTCGGTTCCAGCTCCTGCCCACCCAGCAGTTCGAAAGCACTCTTAAGTGCAAGTAGATAAATAGGTACCACTTTATAGCGGGAAGGTAACGGTGTTTCTGTGTGCGGCACTGGTGCTGGCTCGCCAGCTGCAGCTTCGTCACGCTGGCCACGTGACCCGGAAGTGTCTTCGGATGGCACCGGCTCCCGGCCTCTTAAGCGAGATGAGCACGCAACCCTAGAGTCGGACATGACTGGCCCGTACGGGCAGGGGTACCTTTACCTTGCAGAAAAAGCAAGGCAGCAAAACTGGTATAAATCCAAAGGCTGCGTGGGGAGGCCCCTAACCCTCCACAATGCTGCTTGTGTCTGCTTCAGATACAAGGCACGTGGTCCCACTGCATCAGGAATCCTAACAGGCAGTAGCTGTGGCAGCCATACCTGTCAGTCACCTGACATCGCAGTGAAATCAGGTGACATGGCACTTTGAGGTCCCCACAACCAGCTGATTGGTAAGACTTCAAAGTACCATGCAGAGTTATTTGAATGAGGCCCTCTACTGTATGGTTACCAGATGTCCCCATTTCCCGGAGACAATCCCCGGATTTACAAATCTGTCCCTGGACAAAATCCGTCCCCGGAATGTCCTCAGATTCCATTTAACGTCCCCGGATTTATATTTTAAGTGTTGTAGATTTATTAGTAGGGAATGAATGTTGCGTGATTTGTTCAACGGCACAAGACACATCATATGGGGACTTCTGGTGAGGCAAAATGGCGGGCGCCACGGCAGCGAGCAGCTTCTGAAGCCAGCCAAAGTCAACTGTGCTACCAGGCCTGCTCTGGGCTGCTGAGACTGCTGCTGTCACCGCCACTGCCGAGGGGGAACCAGGGACAACTGGCGCGTCAACTGGGGGAACCGCTGACCCCCCACGACCCAAATCAAGCCGGGAGTGAGAGTGCCCAGCCACCTGGCCGACTGCCCAGTTGGAGTCTGGGGCCAGGAAAACCCCAGAACTGATGCAGGGAGAAAGAGAAGAGGAGAAGGAAAAAGAAGAGAGAGGAAGAGGAAGGAGAAAAAGAGGGGAGCCCCAACCTTGCCACACTGCTGCCTCCACTGCCGCTGAGGAGGAGAGGTAGGAGAGCACCGGGAGGGCAAGGACCCGTGGCTGAGCCCAGGCCCGACCTGAGCCTACTCCATGGTGGCTCCAAGAGAGCAGGCCAGAGCCAGAAGAAGGCCACACGACAGAGGAGACCACAGAAAAGAAGATATTATTTCTTAATTTTTTAAAAAATAACTTTTTTTAATAACTTTTTTTTCTCTTAAAAAAAAGTGTCCCCGGATTCTTTGAAAAAAATCTGGTAGCTGTACTCTAACTGTGCTTCGAAGTCATGAAGATCTTTAGAAGTCCAGCATGTGAGGCTTTTGAAGCACCGACAACCATCTGAACAACGTGGCTTCAGACACCCCTTTTAGCCTAGCTCACCTGCCTTTTCCCCTGCCCAAACCTGACACTATATATATCAGTAGGTGATTGGCAGGTGGCTTGGCAAAAATGACCTGGCAGGCCAAATGAGGGGGCGGAGGAGGCTAATAAGTCCTGCGGGGTGCAGGTTCTTCGCCCCTGGTCTCCACTGTCTGGCAGCAGCTGGTCTCCAGGGATTCAGACAGGGTGTCCGGGACAGGCTGGATGAAGAAGAGTAGTGGGAGACTGCCTCTCAAGACCTCTCCCCCTTGCCGAGAGGGCTCTGAAGATGACACCTTAGAGCAGGGGTCAGCAAGCTTTTTCAGCAGGGGGCCGGTCCACTGTCCCTCAGACCATGTGGTGGATTGGACTATATTAGGGGAGAACAAATTTCTATGCCCCCACAAATAACCCAGAGATGCACTTTAAATAAAGGCACACATTTTACTCATGTAAAAACACCAGGCAGGCCCCACAAATAACCCAGAGATGCACTTTAAATATAAGGACACATTCTACTCTCTAAAAACACGCTGATTCCCGGACCGTCCGCAGGCCGGATTGAGAAGGCGATTGAGCCGCATCTGGCCCACGGGCCGTAGGTTGCCTGCCCCTGCCTTAGAGCCTTGGCCTGAGAAGTCAGCAGAAGAGATGAGCTGGGAACTGATAGAAGCAGGAGACTTGAGCGATCAAGGAAGGTCAGGAGAAGGAGGGTTTTCCAGGACAGGATGAGAAGCTGATAGTCACGGTGTGTTCATAGACATTCCCAGTCCTGCTGACTCAATAGGAGTATACTCAATAGGAGTATAGCATCTAGATCAAGGGAAGTAATAGTGCCACTGTATTCTGCTCTGGTCAGACCTCACCTGGAGTACTGTGTCCAGTTCTGGGCACCACAGTTCAAGAAGGACACTGACAAACTGGAATGTGTCCAGAGGAGGGCAACCAAAATGGTCAAAGGCCTGGAAACGATGCCTTATGAGGAACGGCTAAGGGAGCTGGGCATGTTTAGCTTGGAGAAGAGGAGGTTAAGGGGGGATATGATAGCCATGTTCAAATATATAAAAGGATGTCACATAGAGGAGGGAGAAAGGTTGTTTTCTGCTGCTCCAGAGAAGCGGACACGGAGCAATGGTTCCAAACTACAAGAAAGAAGATTCCACCTCAACATTAGGAAGAACTTCCTGACAGTAAGAGCTGATCGACAGTGGAATTTGCTGCCAAGGAGTGTGGTGGAGTCTCCTTCTTTGGAGGTCTTTAAGCAGAGGCTTGACAACCATATGTCAGGAGTGCTCTGATGGTGTTTCCTGCTTGGCAGGGGGTTGGACTCGATGGCCCTTGTGGTCTCTTCCAACTCTATGATTCTATGATTCTATGACTCTGCTCCTCTTCTGACCTCCCCACTTGAGGAGGGTCCTGCACGTTTCTGAGAATTGCATCAGACAGGAGGAGCTCACCTACTCGACACAGCCTGCTTGGGAGGGATCCAGAGTGAGAGGCTAGAGGGCGAAGGGGATGCCTAGAGCTGAGTTTCAGCAATGCCTTCGTTGAGTTAAGATGGACCGGTTTAAAAGGCGCAAGAAGATATATCAAGGATGGAATAACAAATAAAGTGAATAACGCAACAATATCAAAAATAATAGCAGGTAAAGAAGATCGCACACAGGTGGAGGGAAGTACTGGGCTGTTGGGGAGAGAGGTGAAGGGATTAATTGAAATTGTTAAAGATTGGTATAGTATTTAAGAGATTTAAATTTTTATAAAGATTCTATAAGGAAAGCAGAAAGCAGCAAGAAATAACAAGTAAAGGTATCAGAGAGGAGATCAGTGTAAATGAAAACATGAGACATGATTTTTACATATGATTTTATTTTGGAGTTTTCTGGTTATTTTGGAGTTGTTTGTTGTAAAGTATGTATATTATGTGAATAAAATAAAATGGAAGAAACAAAAACAAAAAACAAAACAAAACAAAAGCTCCACCAACATACAGAAGATCCTGACGGTTGTTTGCTAAAACCGTAGAACCAAAACATTGAATAAAGCTGACATTATTAAACAGAGAGGGGGAAAAAGATGGACCGGGGACATTGCTGTGTTGTTATTTTCTGCTAATAAAGAGCTAATTGCCTTCCATGCCTTCCGTGTGACCTGGCTTGTTGACAGCTCCTTGACACAGCAGTCTGGCCCCAAGTCAACACACCCCACAGCCACAAAGACTCTACTTCGAACCCTCCTTGAGTGTTTTTGCCAGGTTGAAATGTGTCCTCAAGCTCTGAAAATTCCTCATTGTTGCCTTGAAGAAAGCTACAGTGGTACCTCTGGTTGCAAATGGGATCCGTTCCAGAGGCCCGTTCGCAACATGAAAGGAATGCAACCCACAGCGGCACGTCTGCACACGTGCGAGTTACGATTCGCCGCTTCTGCTCATGTGTGTGACATCATTTTGCACGTCTGTGCATGCGCGAGCGGTGAAACCCGGAAGTAACCCTTTCCGGTACTTCCGGGTCACTGCAGGATGCAACCTGGAAAAAACGTAACCTGTTATAACAGGGTGCACCCCTCACCCGCAGGAGAGAGGAGGGACCCCGAAAAATGACGTGCAAGGCCTTATAAAGAATTTTGAAATTGCCACCCTGTAGATCATGACCACCCCCAGAAACATCATACATGCATCACAGAAAAGGCGGTCTTAAAACAGAAGTTTGAATGTTGTTTTTCTCCCGTCATTGTTTATCTCCTGTCTGGCAGGTTACTTGATTGGATTTCCTGGGGAGCCTGGCCAGTCTTTTGTAATGATAAATACTTAGTTCCTGGGCCATGTCACAGGCTCACACCCTATTCAAACACAGACATGCCCTTAAGACAGGATTTGTGAAGGAAAAGACAATGGGAGGTTTCCCAGTTTGACCTTGCAGAGAAAACATTTACTCAGTTTAGGAATCAAAATGGTTCCAGGTTGGCCTTCCTGTGCTGATCTATGTACGTGCTTGGTTGGTACACTTATAAACATTACCATATATCTAAGGCCATA
The DNA here is from genome assembly GCF_964234715.1 of Podarcis melisellensis. Lineage (NCBI taxonomy): Eukaryota > Metazoa > Chordata > Lepidosauria > Squamata > Lacertidae > Podarcis > Podarcis melisellensis. The sequence continues at coordinate 11,223,721 of NC_138530.1, read as the reverse complement.
AAATTCCTATCACAGAAGCAAACATAACATGAGGTATGACTGTGGAGAGGAACGTGTGAGTCTGTATAGAAACCAGTGTACTGTGCAAAGGCAAAAATTACTTACTTACTTATCAAACCTTTATTAGGCATTATGCGAATAAAACCATAAAAGAGAAAATAACATATAAAGGCCTTGAAATATATATAAAAGGGCAGCAGTTGGCTACATACATATATATATATATACATATAGAGTCAATGGTTTTCTTTGTTAACCTGCTCCTTGGAGGACTGCTACCAAAAACTCGGCTACCCCCGCCGTTACCCTTTGGTCAACGTCGGATAGGTAGAGTCCCACACATTCACCTTGCTGGGGTTCCAGACCACCCGAGAGAGGGGACAGCACGCGTTGACGGAGCGTACTGTACAATGGGCAATGAAAGAGAATATGCTCTACAGTGTCCGGGACATTCATAGAACATCTGCAGAATCTCTTGTTTCTAGGGATATTTTGATATCTTCCCCTGACAAATGCTGAAGGAAAAACATTCAAACGGGCCAGCATAAAAGCCCTACGTTGGGCTGGGATTATTAATTTAGTGACGTAATTGGCTCTGCTATCTAAGATGTTTAAATCATAGAATATGGGGGAGCAAATTTTGTTTACAGCTGCCATAATATTTTGTCTCTCGACATCCTTTAGTCTAGTTAGGATATTATGGAAAATGTATTGCTCATTAGAATTGTACAGGGGCTCCAGCTCGATGCCTAAAGATTCAATCTTTTTTTCGAGGTGCTGATACCATCTTGATTTACAGGAGTCATTGAGCAAATCGGCGAGCAGACTTGATGGAGGGCAGCGAAAATGGCAGCGTAACCAGTACTTTATTGAGGTGGACCATGCCCAATATTCCATTGTGTGTATGCCTATTTCTGCACACATTGTTTCATATTTGATCATAGCTGGGAGTCCAAGAATACGTCTCAGAAAGCTGGAGTGAATCTTTTTTAAATCACTGTTATATGCTTGGACCCATAGCGGGATTCCATAGAATATCTGGGATTGCACTTTTGTTTGGAATATCTGATTGGCCGCAGGAATAAATTGATTACCTTTCTGATAGTAAAAACGGGCAACTGCTGATGAGGTGCACTTTGCCTGTTTTATGGCGTTTGTGCGATGGGTTGCCCACCCTAAATTGCTCTGGAATAAGATTCCCAGATACCTATAGATTTTCACTTGTTGGATTTCTTGAAAGGCAAAAATTTACATCCATTGCTTTTCCCATTTCTGTCTCTGGTTCCGCCCACCCCTGACATGTGGTCTCTGGAATCTTTCCCAGAAGAAAATCAGTATGAAAAATTGCTACCCAATTTTGGCGGTCAAAGCTTTTCTCATCCCTGCATGATAAACTACTGTTCCTGCCAAAACCCCCCTTTTCACAGTGCAGGATACCTGCTCTCCTGTTAATCCTGTTGCCCTAGAACTAGATTGAGCATAGGAACCTGATCTGGCCAGACTCCAACTCCCATCAGCTTCATTCAGCAAGGCCAAGGACCAGGGATTATGGGAACTGTAGTCTAACATCTGGACGAATGCAGACTCTTCACCCTTGCAGAAGCCTTCTGCCCCAGGCATGCTGTGTAAAACTTGCGTCTCGAAACGAGAGCCGTGTCAGTCGTATGATTAATCACACATTACGGATCATACCATACAAAATTAACTGTGAGCCTTCAGCCAGCATGAAAGGTCAGGGAAGAATATTGACTGCCTATCATTTTAAAGAGATGTGTTCTAAATCATATTTAGTGAATCGGAGTCCTCAGACATTTTCACTCATTACAGAAACAAGCTAGGCAGCCAGGTCCATAAATCAGAGAAATTGCAAGATGGAAACATAATTAGTCTAATTATCCCAGGCAGTCCATTATGGATGGGGGGAAACTGTAAGGCTGGCTGCTGAACCCTTTGCCTGAGAGCACATAAATACGTTTTCTAAATGGTTCCTGTATAAACTGTACATTATCCATGTTTTCTGTTTTATTACATCTTTCCCCCCTCAGATATGTTTTGACAAGGAAAAAATAACAATAGATTTACATTAGAAGAGAAGCAATAAGCATCAAAGTAATGCTAGTAGAACTCAAATCTAAGGGGAAACCAGAAGAATCTCACTATTTTCCCGCTATAAGAAAGACTGTTTTTCTTTTTCAGAGGTTGCTTTTATCCCATTTCTGTAGAATCTGACCAAAATTGCACAGATCACTCCCTGTCACTGCCAAATTTGTCATGCACACAATTCAGACCTCATCAAGCATTGGAAAGTACCAGAGGAGTGAGGCTTTCGGAAAGCCAGCTACTACTGGCCTTGATAACAGGTAAGCCCAATTGGCTTGCTGTGGGCTAGCAGTACTTTGGCCACCTCATGAGAAGAGAAGACTTCCTGGAAAAGAGCCTGATGTTGGGAAAGATGGAGGGCACAAGGAGAAGGGGACAACAGAGGACGAGATGGTTGGACAGGGTTTTCAAAGCTACCAGCATGAGTTTGACCCAGCTGCAGGAGGCAGTGGAAGACAGGAGTGCCTGGCATGCTCTGGTCCATGGGGTCACGAAGAGTCGGACATGACTAAACGACTAAACAACAACAAGCAGTAAGTTTGAGTCCATGCCACCAAAATTTCTACCTGTATGCAAGATCTGAGGACTTGTCCTACAGGGAAGTCATCAATCCCCATGTGACTCGATCAGGAGACCAGCTGATCTACAGGAACCTCATGGGACACATCCATAAGGTCAGCTGACCTACAAGAATGTCATGTCACGTCTTCTTCCCAGTCCAATTAAAATACATTTCCTAACAAATGCAGTTACAGATAGGTAGCCGTGTTGGTCTGCCATAGTCAAAACAAAAAAAATCCTTCCAGTAGCACCTTAAAGACCAACTAAGTTAGTTCTTGGTATGAGCTTTCATGTGCATTCGTGTGTATCTGAAGAAGTGTGCATGCACACGAAAGCTCATACCAAGAACTAACTTAGTTGGTCTTTAAGGTGCTACTGGAAGGATTTTTTTTGTTCTAACAAATGCAGTACACTTTGTACAATATTGATAGTTACCCAGAGTAAGAATTCATTTTCTTACAACTATAAGATAATAAAACACCTGTGGGGAATGTTAGACCCTTCAGAAGTTGGTGAACTACAGTTCCCATCAGCCCAGGACATGCTGCACATGCGCGACCACCAAAATCCAAAAGTAACCCATTCCGGTACTTCTGGGTTTCGGCGGTCCGCAACCCGAAAATACGCAACCTGAAGTGGCTGTAACTCGAGGTATGACTGTATTATTATTAATGTATTAAATTTGTTAGTCGCTTTATCTTGCCCAGGGCAACCCGAAGCAACTTACAGCATAGGTCCCAGAATCCTTCGCAACATGAAGGCGTCAGTGTCAAGCCTACAGATGCTCCTTAGCAAAGGAACCACAGTGAAAATGCTCTCCTGACAGTGGAACGTTTGAAAACCACGGCATTATATAACACCAATAGATCACCTGTTTAGGAGCTGAAGACAAATAAGTTTTAGAAACATTACACACGTAGTGGCCCTCTGCTCATAAATTGCCGCTAACTAACTAGAATGTATGCCCGCCTTGACAGGTAATTAGATGGTAAATATGCCCAATGAAGACAGTACGTGAAATGTTGGTATATATAAGGCCTGCGATTTGCATTTGCAGCTGACATTCCGGGTGAGTAATAGCTGGCAATGGCGATTATTGCTCCTATTTCAGATTCAAATCTAGGGAAACCTGACTGTCCTCCAGGTCTACAAATTACACCTGCAATGCACAGCTCATTCGACTGGCTTGGTCAGGACCGGCATACAAAACGAGATGTTAAAATCTCAAGCCAGGCTGTCAGGGCAGGTTCAGCTGAGGGCACACGTTAGCCGGGGGAAACTTTTCAGGGAAGTATTGAACAACTGAAGCTGCAATCCTGTATGCATTTAACTGGGAGTGGGCTCCATCCTACACCACAGTCTCCCACAGCCCGGGGTCCTTTAGATATTTTGGATCACAACTCTCATCAGATGCGAGTTTATTCAGTGGGTGAATAAATGAGCGAATTAAGTTAATTTGGATATGTAGAAGATATTAAAAATAAATTTAAGGAACCGCAGAAAGGGGAAAGTAAGTCAAGTTTTGCAATGTTTAAATGATTGTAAAATTAGTGAAATGTATAAATTTAAAAGGGACATGGGTGGCGCTGTGGGTTAATCCACAGAGCCTAGGACCTGCCGATCAGAAGGTTGGCGGTTCGAATCCCCGCGATGGGATGAGCTCCCATTGCTCGGTCCCTGCTCCTGCCAACCTAGCAGTTCGAAAGCATGTCCAAGTGCAAGTAGATAAATAGGTACCGCTCCGACGGGAAGGTAAACGGCATTTCTGTGCACTGCTCTGGTTCGCCAGAAGCAGCTTAGTCATGCTGGCCACATGACCTGGAAGCTGTATGCCGGCTCCCTCGGCCAATAAAGCAAGATGAGCGCTGCAACCCCAGAGTCAGTCACAACTGGACCTAATGGTCAGGGGTCCCTTTAACTTTACCTATAAATTTGAAAAGCATTTTTTTTTATTAAAAAAGTGCTGAAGTAAGAATCACCTAGTTCTCACAGTGACCAACCAGATTCCTATGGGAAGCTCGCAAAGAGGATTTGAGTGCAAGATCACCCTCCTGGTGACTGGTATTCAGAAGACCACACCCACCATGACTAGTAGTCCTCTCCTCCATGAGTTTGTCTAATCCTCTATTAAAGCCATCAATGTTGGTGGCTATCACTGCTTCCTGTGGCAGAGAGTTCCACAGTTTAACAATGTCCTGCATTCAGAATTATTCTCTTTTGCCTGTCCTGAATCGTCCAGCATCCATCTTCCTGGGATGCCCATGATTTCTAGTGTTACGATAGAGGGAGACCAACTTTTCCCTATCCGCTTTCTCTATAACTTGCATAATTTTATAGACTTCTATCACATCACCTTTTCCTCACCTTTTCTCTCAACTAAAAGGTGCCAAAATCTGCAACCCTTCCTCACAGGGAACTTGATCCATCCCCTTGATCACGTCGGCTGCCCTTTTCTGAACCATCAAAAGTGGATTTTTTAAAAAATGGAAATCCACTTGGGAGAAGAGAACGCCAATTCCTCCTGCAGGGTTTTTCACATTGGCGCAACCTTTTCCTCGCTGTGATTCTTCCTTCCTCTTCACCTTCCATCCCCTCTTGTGCATTCCTGGCTGGGTTTTCTCTCTCTCATTAAGCCGGGCTGTTGATTACAGGGGGTAAGAGTCGGTTTTGCAGAAATGTGCCCAAGCAAGCAGTTATTCCCCTCCTTTTGACCTTCAGCTTTCCCTTCTCTTCTGCTGCGACACGCAGTTTAGTTTTTCAAGGGAGAAGACGCCTCTCGCCATGTGTGAGAAATAATGGTGTTTTGCTGATGCAAAAAACAAGAAAATCTGAGGGTGGAAAACTGATCTTTTTCTCCTTCCTCCGCAGCTGCGAGGGACAGTTGAAGCACAGCAGGTTCACTGACAGAGACTCTTGCTTTGCAGTGCAAGCTAGGCAGGAAGGGACCACCTGGCAGGGCAAAATTCTGTTGTAAGGTTTCTGAGAGCAGACGAGTGGTCTCCTACTTTCTCCTTTCAAGGGAGGGATGGGGGGGATTTTGTTCAGTTCCTGCTTAAAGACGAATCTCCCAAATCTGCCCTTGCAGAAACAATCTGTGAACCAGAATACAAGAGAAGTATTTTTGAATTTTCTGAATTTTGCAGTGCAGTAATCATAGAATCATAGAATGGTAGAGTTGCAAGGGACCCTGAGGATTCTACTCCAGGCATAGGCAAACTTGGCCCTCCAGATGTTTTGGGACTACGACTCCCATCATCCCTAGCTAACAGGACCAGTGGTCAGGGATGATGGGAATTGTAGTCTCAAAACATCTGGAGGTTGTGTTGGTTTATTCATTGTATACATACGATTCCGTATCATCTGACCCGCCTACTGCAATTATTAAGTTTGCAGATGACACCACCATAATGGGTTTAATAACAGGTGGAGACAAATCAGCGTATAGAGGGGAGGTCCAAAAAATATCTACATAGTGCCTAGGGAACAACTTGCACCTTAATATCAGCAAGACAAAGGAGATGGTGTTGGACTTTCGGAGGAAGAGAGGAGAACTAGCCCCGCTGTACATCGGGGAGGGCTGTGTGGAGAGAGTCTCTTCCTTTAAATTCCTAGGAGTTTATCTCAGTGAAGACCGTACTTGGAAAATCAATACAACCCAGGTGGTTAAGAAAGCCCAACAGAGACTCCATCTCCTCAGAGTATTGTGAAAGAACAATGTCAATCAACATTTGATGATCTCCTTCTACCAGTCCACAATAGAAAGTGTCCTTTCATACTGCATCATGGTGTGGTATGCTGGTTTGACATCATCTGATAGGAAGTGCCTACAGAGGGTGGTGAATACAGCACAAGATATTATGGGCTGTCCCATGAATCCGCTGGATGACATCATGGAGAACGTTGCCTCAGGAGAGTGAGGAAAATTCTCAGGGATGATTCACACCCTGGCCGGCACTTTCTGGAACTCCTGCCCTCAGGCGTAAGATATAGAAGCATGATTAGTCGCACCAACAGGGTAAAGAACAGCTTCTATCCATGGGCTGTTAGGCTGCTGAATGATAATATAACAACAGGGCAACTGACTTTCGGGTTTGGTGGGTGTGCGTCAGTAAACGAGGGGAATTAAGACTAAGAGAGCTGAGTGGGGGTTCCCATGTAATCTCACTGTATACAAGTTATACAAGTGACAATAAAGTATAAAGTAAAGTATAACTATAAAACATCTGGAGGGCCGAGTTTGCCTATGCCTGATCTAGTCCAACTCCTTGCAATGCAAGAACTGTCCCAAATGGAGACTGAAACTTGGAATTATCAGCACCATGCTCTAACCAAATGAACTATCCATGTATACAACAAATGCATATAGCAGGTCATATGCACATACAAATGCATATATTCATGATTTGTTCATCATATAGTATGACTTTTGCCGTAATTGTGATGTTTAGCTTATTTTTTAGTTGCTGCCTTGTCAGTAGTGTCTCACAGTAATGCGGGTGGCGCTGTGGTCTAAACCACTGAGCCTCTTGGGCTTGCCGATCAGAAGGTCAGCGGTTTGAATCCCTTCCGCGGGGTGAGCTCTCGTTGCTCTGTCCCAGCTCCTACCAACCTTGCAGTTTGAAGCATGCCAGTGCAAGTAGATAAATAGGTACCGCTGTGGTGGGAAGGTAAATAGTGTTTCCGTGTGCTCTGGTTTCTGTCACGGTGTTCCGTTGCTCCAGAAGTGGTTTAGACATGCTGGCCACATGATCCGGAAAGCTGTCTGGGGACAAACACCGGCTCCCTCGGCCTGAAAGCGAGATAAGTGCCGCAACCCCATAGTCGCCTTTGACTGGACTTAACCGTCCAGGGGTCCTTTACCATAGGTTCTAACTGTTTTGTTGATGATTTGTCAATTATTTCATATGATTTATGCTGTGTTCTGTTATGTTACTGTTATGAAGAAGAAGAAGAAGAAGAAGAAGAAGAAGAAGAAGAAGAAGAAGAAGAAGAAGAAGAAGAAGAGTAGTAGTAGTAGTAGTAGTTTGGATTTGATACCTTGCTTTATCACTACCCTAAGGAGTCTCAAAGCGGCTAACATTCTCCTTTCCCTTCCTCCCCCACAACAAACACTCTGTGAGGTGAGTGAGGCTGAGAGACTTCAGAGAAGTGTGACTAACCCAAGGTCACCCAGCAGCTGCATGTGGAGGAGCGGAGACGCAAACCCGGTTCCCCAGATTATGAGTCCACTGCTCTTAACCACTACACCACACTGGCTGACCTTTGGCTGAAAAATGTCACAAGTTTTTAGCTGGACCTTTTCATAACTACTACCCTTCAAACATACGAGATACTTCCCCAGTGCTTTATGACCATCACAGAATGCTATTTCAGCAACTAAGTACAACAGTGAGGTGAGTGGGGCTGAGAGACTTCAGAGAAGTGTGACTAGCCCAAGGTCACCCAGCAGCTGCATGTGGAGGAGCAGAGACGTGAACCCGGTTCACCAGATTATGAGCCTCCCGTCCTTAACCACTGTTGTTGTTTAGTCGTTTAGTCGTGTCCGACTCTTCGTGACCCCATGGACCAGAGCACGCCAGGCACTCCTGTCTTCCACTGCCTCCCGCAGTTTGGTCAAACTCATGCTGGTAGCTTTGAGAACACTGTCCAACCATCTCGTCCTCTGTTGTCCCCTTCTCCTTGTGCCTTCCATCTTTCCCAATATCAGGGTCTTTTCCAGGGAGTCTTCTCTTCTCATGAGGTGGCCAAAGTACTGGAGTGTCAACTTCAGGATCTGTCCTTCCAGTGAGCACTCAGGGCTGGTTTCCTTCAGAATGGATAGGTTTGATCTTCTTGCAGTCCATGGGACTCTCAAGAGTCTCCTCCAGCAGCAGAATTCAAAAGCATCAATTCTTCGACGATCAACCTTCTTAATGGTCCAGCTTTCACCTCCATACATCACTACTGGGAAAACCATAGCTTTAACTGTACGGACCTTTGTTGGCAAGGTGATGTCTCTGCTTTTTAAGATGCTGTCTAGGTTTGTCATTCCTCTTAACCACTACACCACACTTATTGTTTGTAAGCCACTTTGGGATTCATCTGAATAAAAACCAGTGTAAAAAAACAATAGATCAAATCAATTCACTCCCTGCCTCTCTCCTAGTGAGGAACACTGACCCCTGATGCACTGTCTTTGACCATGGGGCATACTTTGGGGCTCACATAACATGAGGAGCGTCTCTCCATTACCCCATGTGAACTCCACAAGCAATCTAGACCACACCCCAACCTCTCCTGTGGCTACACATAGCAGTGAAAGAAAAGGATTGGCTGGCAAGCTGTCGTTCAGGGGATATCCCCGCCTCCATTTACTGACAAGCTTCCAAGGAACACCAGGGTTCCTCAGCACACAGTTTGAAAGCCACTTCAGGCATGCTGGGAGGCAGAGCGAAGCAATCTGTGTGACTCTCGAGTCATTATTTATTTTCATCGAAATGTCTGCTGCGAGGCACCCCATCATTAGTGCGGCTTACAGACAGTGATTAAGACATAGGAGCAATAAAATAAAATAGCATAAAAAACATTAAAGTTTAACAACCACTCAGTCAAAACAACATTTCTTACAATTAATATTACAAGAGGGAGAGAGGGGGTGGGAGTTTGGTCTCTGCAGAAGACATGGTGGAAAAGATAGATGAGGTTATAAGGCCAAAGGCACATCTAGTCCACTCTAGTTTATGGATGGGGCAGAAATTTGATTCAGTTTCCATTTGAAGCCAATTTCACACTTTCCCAAACAGCAGGAGAAACCTGTACTTTGAAATTTGCACTTGTCTGAATTTTGAGGTGCAGTTTTCCAACAATGGTTCCCAAAACTGCATATAAATGTGCTCAAAAAAGAGCAAAACAAAATATGAAAATGTTTTGTTTTCATGGAAATCGCTTGCAAAAATGTCACATTAATTAAAAAAAATATGTTTATTGGGATAAAAGCACACCAAAATATTGAAGAATTTATGTGAGAGTATTTTTTTAAAAAATAAAAATAATAGTAACTCGCTGCAAAAATATGGAGAACTGAATTTAAGATTGGAATAATGAGAAGCTGATAGAACCAAAACTGACAGAGTCTTCTAAGTCCATTTCTCTGGAAAGCCCACAAGTGGGACTCCTGCTCTTCTTGTCTGTTGTTGTTGTTCAGTTGTTTAGTCGTGTCCGACTCTTTGTGACCCCATGGACCAGAGCACGCCAGGCACTCCTGTCTTCCACTGCCTCCCGCAGTTTGATCAAACTCAGGCTGGTAGCTTTGAGAACACTGTCCAACCATCTCGTCCTCTGTCGTCCCCTTCTCCTTGTGCCCTCTATCTTTCCCAACTTCAGGGTCTTTTCCAGGGAGTCTTCTCTTCTCATGAGGTGGCCAAAGTATTGGAGCCTCAGCTTCAGGATCTGTCCTTCCAGTGAGCGTTCAGGGCTGATTTCCTTCAGAATGGATAGGTATGATCTTCTTGCAGTCCATGGAACTCGCAAGACTCTCCTCCAGCACCAGAATTCAAAAGCATCAATTCTTCGGTGATCAGCCTTCTCTATGGCCCAGCTCTCACTTCCATACATCACTACCGGGAAAACCATAGCTTGAACTATACGGACCTTTGTTGGCAAGGTGACGTCTCTACTTTTTAAGATGCTGTCTAGGTTTGTCATTGCTTTTCTCCCATGAAGCAGGCGTCTTTTAATTTCGTGACTGCTGTTACCATCTGCAGTGATCATGGAGCCCAAGAAAGTAAAATCTCTCACTGCCTCCATTTCTTCCCCTTCTATTTGCCAGGAGAATTCAGAGGTATTTGATCTTGGAGATAGCATGTGAGAGATCCAGCATAGTGTGGTGGTTAGAGAGTTGGACCAGGGCCTGTGTTTTCCTGAACACATGAATAGTGGATTGGGGCCAGGGTTCACATGCAAGACTCACCCTCTAGGGCCCTCATGTGAATCTTGCTCCTCATCAACCATGACCGTCCCTGTGCTTCTACATGCATTCACTCGAATGTGAGAAGATTCCTCTGAGCTGTTTGAAAACCTTGCTTCCCTAATTGTACAATGGCATTATTTACATCCAAGTGCATGCCTGCAGAAACTCTCTGCAGACCTTCTCCTCTCAGGACAAGGAGGAGTGGAGGACTAAGGCTGCATGTGTGATACACACAAAGAAGTTGGGTTGCAGGTCTTGGGGGAAGGGTTCACTGGTGGAGCACCTGCCTTGCAATCAGAAGATCCTGTGTTCAATCCCTGGTGTCTCCAGGCAGGGCTGAGAGAGACGTCCTGTCTGAAATCCCAGAGAGTCACCACTAATCAGTGTTGACAACACTGATCCAGATAGACCAATGGTCTGACTCAATATTAGGCGGCTTCCTCTTTTCCTTGCCATGTGTGCCCATGCTTTGAACATCGGCACATTTGGGCATATGCCTGAATGCGCATCTTGGGGCGGGATTCCGAGTGCAGAAATTGGGGATTCAGTCTCGAGCAAGATGTTTCTGCACATGCTAATTGTTCTAAAGGGAGAAATATTTTGGACAAAGAAAAGAGAGAAAATGCAACGGTGGTGGTGGTGAGATTATGATGTACTTGGATGGAAGATCTGTTGAATTTACAGCGTTCTGACAGGCGCCAGATGGAGTGAGCGAGGAGGCTTGTGTCTCTGAAACAAAGGCCTAAGAAGGCTGGTGCAGGAGCTGACAGTTCTACCCAGAGAAAAATGCAGTACGGCAAGGTTACTTGGTAACCAGGGGGAACTAGGAAACTGTTTTGGAATAGACTTCACAAAACACATGCAGAGATCCAGAGGGGCCTCCTGAGCTCTGTGTCTGCTGCCAAGTCTGTACCATTACTGAGTCTGAATATAATCTCTTTCTTACTTACATATTAGTGAGCCTCTGTCTGCATGTGCCGGGTGCGAGACAGGACAGTACTAATCACAGAGCTAATGGTTTCTAGCTGCCACCCTGATCCCAGTGGCTTCTGGGTGAATGGATTTTTATTTTTTTAATGTGAGGATCTACAGTGCAGAAGGCCCCCACCCGCTCACTTCTTCTACCCTCTTGTCTTAGAAGGTGACACCAAATTGTCAGCAAAATTGCACTCCCGCAGTTCCACAGTAATAGAAAAGAGACTGCCGTGTTTTGCATGCCACGTTCAGGACATGCCTTTTTCTCCCTCTGGTTTCCTGCCATGCAACCAGTTGAAATGTTTTCCTTCTGCCTCTTTTGTTTGCTGAAAGCAGGGTTTTCGCTTCGGCAGCTTGAGATCTCTTTTAACGGGAAAGGGCTTGGAAGCGGGAGTTTTGATCTGGGACCGGATGAGTTCTCGTCTCTCCTTATCCTGTAGCTGTGATCTGTTTATTCTGCGTATCATTTCCAGCCTGTCAGAGAAATGCCATTGATGCGGCTGACAATCTCAACACAAAATGTTCAGCCATCTGATGCGCTCCCTGCCAGCTGTACTGGCAAACTTGGCATGTTCCAAATGCTGCCATCCGGAGCAGGCGGCGGCCGGGGGTGGGGAGTTGGCATGGCGGTGGCATAATGATTAGAAAGCTGCAGGGATATTCTGCAATCCCAGTTGAGTAGTAGAGCATCTGTTCCACATGCAGAAGGTCCCGGGTCCCTTGGCCTTTCCAGCTAGGATTTGGGGAGACTGGAGAGCCACTGGTAGCCAGTGTAGACAATACTGAGTTAGATGGACCAATGTTCTGACTCTGTATAAGACAGCTCATCCTAATAGATCGCTGGCAGTGAGAAGACAAAGATTCAAACATTCCCAGCAATTTTCCTTGAGTTGCCTCAAGAGGGGTGTTCACACACCACGTTCAACAAGTGTGTAATCTGTGAAGCTGTGTGTGCAGATAGCGGGGTTTTGTCAAGGAGCTGTCAGGCAAGCACAGGTCATCCACAGGTCCGGAAGAACACGAGGCGCAAAATGCAATGAGCTTTTATTCACAGAAAGTAACAACACAGTAGGCTCAACTCATTCAAGCTTGAGATGTTGCTGAAACTGAGCACTGCCCCTGCCTTTTCCCCTCTGTCCTCTCTCTCTGGATCCCTCCCAAGCAGACGAATGCTGTGCCAAGGGGCTGGGCTCCTCCCAGGGGCAAACGAAGGTGTCATGACACTTGGGGCAGGGTGTCACTATGTACGACACATATGCAGCTGCAGCCACAAACAGAGGATCCTCTGTTTGTGGCTGTAGCAGCGATGGAGGGATCCCGGCACTGTCCATACGGCACTGGAGCGGCCAAACTGCTATGTACAGCGCATGTGCGGTGTCACTATGTATGGCGCATGCTTGCGATGCTGCACATGCGCTGTAAATAGCGATTTGCCACTGGCACCGGGATCCTCTGCTCGTGGCTGCAGCCACAAACAGAGGATCCTCCACATGTGGCTGCGCCGCCGCGATGGCTGCTCGTGCTGCCGCAAGCCCCCACTGATGCCTTCTTGTCACCCCCACAGACACCCCCTGTCTGGCTCATTACTCAATAACATACAGGATTTTCCTTGATTGGGGTGCCAGAAGGGGTGGAAAGCAAGCAGGACTGGGGCTGTCCTGCTGCTGTGTAGCAAGGGCAAGCTCTGACTCTTCTCTGTCTGAGTCTACACTCACACTGTGACCCTCACCCTCTAGTTCTGTCCTGGAAGGGCCTCCTTCTTCTGATCCCCACCCCCTGATTGCTCAAACCTCCTGCTTCTAGCACCTCCCAACTCGCCCCTTCCATAGGCTATTCTCCCGTGTCCCACCACCACAATCCAGGGTCTAAGTCGTCTTCTGTCCCATCTCTGGGGGCTCTAGGGCAGGTGTTGCCCACCACTCTTCCGCACCCAGCCAGTCCCTCACAGGTGTGCAGTTATTCACATGTAGCATTCATGTAGCAGGTGGCGCTGTGGGTTAAACCACAGAGCCTAGGGCTTGCTGATCAGAAGGTCGGTGGTTCGAATCCCCACAATGGGGTGAGCTCCCATTGCTTGGTCCCTGCTCCTGCCAACCTAGCAGTTCAAAAGCAGGTCAAAGTGCAAGTAGATAAATAGGTACCACTCTGGCAGGAAGGTAAATGGTGTTTCCATGCGCTGCTCTGGTTCGCCAGAAGTGGCTTAGTCATGCTGGCCACATGACCTGGAAGCTGTACACCGGTTCCATTGGCCAATAAAGCGAGATGAGTGCCTCAACCCTAGAGTCGGCCACGACTGGACCTAATGGTCAGGAGTCCCTTTACCTTTAGAATTCAGCAAGTGCACAGCCTGTGTATCTGTGTGCAAAATAGTTGAAATCAGCAAGTGCACACACTTTAACACAAACACTTGTAGCTTGTACCTGTGTTCACTGTAATGTGAGAACAAGCCTTGTAAGAGATGTCCAGCTGTGGTCGGCAAACTCAACTCAGATACATGAACAGTTGGACTTGGCTTATATGAACTATGCCCCCCAGGGAATATAGCTCACTTTCTCCCCTCCCATCCTGAGTTCCAATATCAGACACTGCACTGTACTCTTTATTAATATCCCCCTGATACTTGTGAATCCTTGAGCTCTCATCTGCTGCCTCCTCATTTATTAGCAGTGGCATCGAAGAGGTCTGTCTGTAATGCCCCCATTGATCCCTGGCACCTGGGATGCTGAAATGAGAGTGTCCTACATACCAGAGACCCTGGAGGATGCCGTTTTCAGGGCATCCCATGTCCCTGTTGAGTAACTCAGTTGCCCTGGAAACCTGCATCTCTCAGATCAGCTCTAACACAATGTGTTTTATTGGGTCAGTCGACACAGTCATTGTGCATACAGCAATGAGGCGAAGAGAACTCAAGCGATGTTCCTGCATGGGTGAACAGAGATTTAAGGATGCAATAATCCAACCCTGAGAGACCAAGGGGATATGTGTGTGAACCGGTCCCAAGTACTGAGCCACCTAGTGGTCAGAGTCTTCACCCCCATCATTCAGCCAGGACACTGAGGTCCAGCACTGAGGGCCTTCTGGAGGTTCCCTCTCTGCGAAAAGTGAGGTTACAGGGAACCAGGCAGAGGGCCTTCTTGGTGGTGACCTCCATTCTGTGGAACACCCTCCCATCAGATGTCAAAGAAAAAACAACTATATGACATTTAGAAGACATCTGAAGGCAGCCCTGTTTAGGGAAGTTTTTAATGTTTGATGTTTTATTGTGTTTATAATATTCTGTTGGGAGCTGCCCAGAGTGGCTGGGTGGGGTATAAATAATAAATTGTTGTTGTTGTTATAAGGATGTGTCAACTGTCCATCGGTTCTACCATCTCAGGCCTCCACAATAAACTGCCAAGGATGAGGATGAATGCAAAAAGTAGGAAGGGGTAGAAAGTGCTTTCAACAAGCAGGTGACTTCTGTTTCCGACTGCTCCTTTTTTCTTCCCTACCTTTCAGTTAAAGCATAATAAGGTCCAATAGCATGGAGAGAGAGAAGCTACATGTTGTTCAAGAAACCTCCTTCATCAAATCCCATCCTCCGCCCCCTCAGCAAAAAGAAGCCTGTCTCTTTACCTATCTCATAGTGGCTGTCCTTGAGTTGTCTCTAGAGGGCTTCTCACACACGACGTTCAACAAGTGCGCAATCTTCGGAGCTGTGCATACAAATAGTGCTTTGTACTATAGTGGGAGAGAGGGCTGAGTCAGTCCATCCATATGCTAGAGAGATTTTGCTGCTCTGGGGGTTAGGAGAAAAACCAACATCTCTCAATTCCAGTAGAGTTGTGGGCAGATCTGCTGGTTTTTGCATGCAATGGGTGCCTCTACCAGAATATGTATTTATGTATGTATTGCCTTGCTTTTTTCACCTGGCGGCTCAAGGTGGTATAAATGGTTCTCCCCCTCCCAATTTAACCCCCCAAACAACCCTGTGAGGTAGGTTAGGCTGAGAGACAGCAACTGCCCCAAGGTCACCTAGTGATCTTTGTGGCCTGAGTGGTCTTTACCAAGCCCTAGTCCAATCACTCTAACCAATATACCACATTGCCTCTCATTTGTTCTGCTAAGCATGGTCTTTGCCAACCATTTGCTCCTCTGAATTAGTTTTTCTGGAGCTGAATTCCAAAATTTCCATCTGCGCTCTTTAAACGAGAGAGCGGCCCTGTGTTTATGTATTGCTTTGCTGTCGTTATTTTCTAATCCTGCTCTGTCCCCAAAGGCTCAGGCTCTCTGGGGTGCCTGTCAAATCTCGAAGCCTCTGGCAGCGAGACAAGAACACAAAGTGCGGCTTTCTTGGGGAGTGACCAGTTATATATAAACAGCTCTCCCAATCGATAGTTAATGGCTTATTGAATTGAATCAAACAGTATCCAAATGTGTATTTTAAGAAGGCAGCGACCTTGGGTTGCATCTCCTCCTTGGCTGATGTTATCTGCTGTGTCAGTGGCTCTCACATCAGATCAATAGCCGACGTTCTCCTTCAAGGGCTGTTGTTATTTAGAAAGGTGATATTGCAAAATATGACAAGACCCTCCTAGCAGATGACTCGACACTTCCGACGTTGTGGTGAGGAGGTGGGGGGATGAGACGAGCCACTCTTATGGGTGAGAAAAAAAGACACATATTTTCCAGGAAGCAATTTTGGACTTTGGCTCAGCAGGTTATAACACTTTGCTATAAGGATGTGGGTGGCGCTGTGGGTTAAACCACAAAGCCTAGGACTTTCCAATCAGAAGGTCGGCAGTTTGAATCCCTGCGACGGGGTGAGCTCCCATTCCTCGGTCCCTGCTCCTGCCAACCTAGCAGTTCGAAAGCACGTCAAGTGCAAGTAGATAAATAGGTACCACTCCGGCGGGAAGGTAAACGGCGTTTCCGTGTGCTGCCCTGGTTCACCGGAAGCAGCTTAGTCATGCTGGCCACATGACCTGGAAGCTGTACGCCGGCTCCCTTGGCCAATAAAGCGAGATGAGCGCCGCAACCCCAGAGTTGGCCACGACTGGATCTAATGGTCAGGGGTTCCTTTACCTTTACCTATAAGGACTTACCAAACAAACATGCCACGCCACATGTGAGGTAGTTAGGCTGAGGGACAGTGACTAGCCCAAGGTCACCCATTGAGCTTCAAGGCTGAGTGGAGATTTGTGCCCTGGTCTTTCAGGTCCTAATTTGATGCTCTAACCCAAGGTTTCCCAAACTTAGGTCTTTAGCTGTTTTGGAACTACAATTCCCTTCACCCCTGTCTTGCTAGCGAGGAATGATGGGAGTGACATTGCTGACATCGCTGGAGCCTGCCCACATGACATCGCCAAGGGCTTCCCCTAGAGCTCAGAAGGTTTGGGCCCTGAAATCTGAGGGTCTGGGATGCTCTTGAAACAGGGGCGATGAACAATTGTTCACCTGACCAGAGACAAATGATGGGACCCTTACCTGTGCTTAGTACTGAAGTAAGAGCAGCAAAATCTCAGCTAAGAAGCACACACACACACACACACACACACACACACACACACACACACACACATATATATATGACTGACACACTCATTTGGAAATTAAACCAATGTCCAGACTTTAACATTCAAAAACTTTACTTGAAGACACTTATAGTTATAGATGAATTAAAACATAATATGTACAGTCACATGCTTCTTCAAACATGGGCTTATAGTCTTTTCTTCCAACTTCCAAACAACTGTAGTTTCCTCTTTATCCAGAGTTCAGCATTCAGCTTTCTGTATCTCAATCAGGCCATGCCTTGCAGCTCCTATGAGAACTTTCCACTTTTACCTTCTCCTGCAGCTTTGCTCCTTTTCTGTGAAGCAGAGAAGCAGCACTCCAACACTCCATTCAACTTAGCAGTGTTCACAGTGGATTCTAAAGCACAGTCATCTTGCGTCACATAAAATGGAGTCTCTCCTTCACTAGATATCTCCCATTTAAACACATAGTAAAGCATACAAGCATTTACAATTTCACTGAATTAAATCACTATACTTAACATCTAGCAGGAAAATTCCTACTCTGTGCCAAAGTCAGAGGCTTCTATATCTACCTAGCCACACATCTCGTTCCAACCAGGCAAACAAGAATCACCATCACCATTTAAGGGCACATTTCTGCCAGGTAAAAAGCACCTGAAGCAGGGGTAGGGCAGGGACAGTGAAAGGGTGTGGTCTGGGGAGATGGGTGTGGCCTGAGAGAGTCCTGAGGGTCAGATACTAGAGACCTGGAGGGCCACATCTCAGACCAGGGCCCGAGGTTCCTCCCCACTGGTAAAAAGAGCTTCTTGGTGGATGCAGACTTCAACTGGCAACATTAAAGAACAACTCTTCACAGCCCTCTCACATGTGAGTGTCATGTACTGCTATGGTCTAACGACTAATGCAATTAAAGTTATTCTACTCTACCTAACTCTCATGAGAGGAGATCTAAACTTGGTCATCCAGTTTACACCTCATGGATCTAACCACTACACCGGGTTAGGAGTATCTCTTAAAGATTTCCCTCATTTTCCATATTCTTTGAGTTTGCATTGTTATTCCTCCCTTCTGCAAAGCTTGGATCCATCTTCGCCAGTTGCCATAGCAACTCTCGCAGGCACAAGAACAAGCAAAGGCTACACAGATCGGCGCAAGAAACGTAGTCAGTTGAGGGTACCTGAGCCTGCGAAAAGTCCCACCGTTTCCAGAACATCTATATCTGATGGGTAGGATACTTGACCTTTTTTGCTGTACCTTGATCACCATATACTGATGTCTTCATCCACAGTAAGGCTGTGTATAGACTACCACACAGAGAAGAGGAACCACAGCCCAACTCCTCTGAGGAGCCATAAGTCTTTCAGTGTTTTTCTTTGCCAAGATAGTTAAGGCAATCCTGGCTTCATATCATGCCTCTTTAAACAGTTGTGACGTGCCCCAAAGAACCCTGAGAGCTGTAGTTTGTTAAGGGTGGTGACAGCTGTAGGAAGATCCCTGTAGGGAGATCCCAACAGAGACTTCATTTCCTTAGGATCTTGCGAAAAAACAATGTTAGACAGCAACTGATGATTTCCTTGTATCGGTCCATGATAGAAAGTGTTCTCTCATACTGTACAGTGGTACCTTGGGTTACAGATGCTTCAGGTTACAGACTCCGCTAACCCAGAAATAGTACCTCGAGTTAAGAACTTTGCTTCAGGATGAGAACAGAAATCGTGCAGCAGCGGGAGGCCCCATTAGCTAAAGTGATACCTCAGGTTAAGAACGGTTTCAGGTTAAGAACGGACCTCCAGAACGAATTAAGTTCTTAACCTGAGGTACTACTGTATTATGGTGTGGTATGTTGGATTGACAGCCATGGACAGAAAGTCCCTACAGAGGGTGGTGAAGACAGCACACGATATCATGGCTGTTCCCTGCGTCTGCTAGATGTCATCGCAGGAGACCGTTACCTCAGAAGAGCGAGGAACATTCTCAGGGATGACTCACACCCTGGCCAGCACCTTTTTAATCTCCTGCCCTTGGGCAAGAGATATAGAAGCATGCTAAACGGCACCAACAGGTTAAAGAACAGTTTCTACCCGTGGGCCATGAGGATGATGAATGGAAGACAGCAACATTGCAGCTGATGTTCGGGGTTGGTGGTCGTACGACAACACACAGAGTGTAACAAGGACTGAGAGATTGTGGGGGGGAGGGGGGGCTCATTTAATCTCACTGTAAACAAGTGGTACAGTGACAATAAAGTATTTCTATTCTCTTCCCCTCACAGAGCTACACTCCTCAGAGTTCCCTGGGAAGAGGTACTGACTCTGCAAATGTGACCCTCCAGGCCATTCTGTCTGGCCATACCCCCACTGGTCCTGTTTTGTGTCCACCCCCCCGGACTGGAATGTGTCCTTCAATTCTGACAATGCCTCTTCCTTGTGTGAATGCAAGTCAGAGAAGGCTGTGTGGATGTAGAAAACAGCCTACTCTACAAAGGTAAAATTTGCATGGTCACTCCACCCACTTTTGCCACTCGCCAGACCCACCACTGGCATGTGGTCCTCAGAAGGCTGCAAGAAGGTCCCTCATATCTGTTATCAGTTTGAAATGGTGCTACAGCTAACTGTGGACAGCCCCCTTCAAACCATCCTCTCTCAAGCAAGGAAAGTACTGCTCGTTGTGACTTACGTTGAACCCAGAAACCCAGAACTCAATGTCAAAATGAGTGAGCAGCACGGAGAAGAATTTGACGAGAACTCTTGCTTTGTGCCTGTAGTAGCTATCAGAAGTGCTGGCTGCTACAGTCACCCTCAGGCTTCCTTCCTTCCTTTAACCAAGTGGAGCCTCAGCCATAGGCTGGACCAGGACAAAATGTTCAAGTTCCTTCAAAAGCCTGCAGGTTGTGGGACGTTATAATTCTAAAGCAGTGGCTGAATTTCTGAAAAGTAAAAAAATCTTAGAATCATAGAACTGTAGATTTGGAATAGACTCCAAGGGTCATATAGTCCAACCACCTGAAACGGATGAATCACAGCTAAAGAATCCACAACAGATGGCCACCCAAACTTAAACTCAACAACCTCCAATGAAGGAGAGTCTACCATCTCCTGAGGGAGCCACTGTTGAACAGCTGTTACCATCAGAAAGCTCTTCCTAATGTTTAATCAGAATTTAATTCAAATTACAAGAATCAGTTGGTTGGGGTCCTAACATCTGGAGCAGGAGAAAACAGGTTTGCTCCATTTTCCATGTGACAACCCTTTAGATATTTGAAGATGTTAATCATATCATTGTTCAGTCTCTTCTTTTCCAGGCTAAACATACCTCGCTCCCTCAAGTGTTCCACCCTTCAGTATCTTGGTCGCCTTCCTCTGCAACCAAGCATATGTCTACCGAGAGCTGCTTGTTAAATCTTTTTCCTGAAGCACTGTTACTGGTTATTGTTTGCCCTAAGCATAATCACTTCCAAACGTTGGCGGGGCATCTCCGTCCATGGAGATGTGTTAATCACTGCAGACAGATCTTTCTCTCTCTTTAATCCAATGTAGAACAGTGGGAGGGACAAAGAAACAAATGGAATGATTAAACTCAGAGTGCAATTGGGTGTTTCCAATATAACTTTTATTAGTAAGTTCTTAACGTTTCTGATAGCAGAAATCCCAGCAGGCTACGCTCATAATATCCACTGTGATGAATGCAAATGACAAAAGACACTGGTGCAGATAATAAACTTGGAAGCTAATGAGCTGGTTGCCTAAAATACACTATGCATAATGAAGATCTTATACTTACTTGACATTTGTTTACTCTGAATTCCCATGTCAATATTCTCAATTTGTATTCAGTTGTATTAAAACTCAGTTGACTTTGGCGAATAATTCCATTGTTTGTGATTTGAAGGGTGAAGGTTAAGTCCTCTTTAAGCCCTGTCAAAATTGAGGTCACTCAGACTTCTTGGAAGAAAGTGAGGTTAGCCAATGTGGTATCTTCTAGATCAGTGATGGCCAAACTTGGCCCTCCAGCTGTTTTGGGACTACAACTCCCACCATCCCAAACTAACAGGACCAGTGGTCAGGGATGATGGGAATTGTAGTCCCAAAACAGCTGGAGGGCCAAGTTTGGCCATCACTGCTCTAGATCAACCTTTCTCAACCTTGAGTTCTCAGATGTTTTTGGACTACAATTCCCATCATCTGTAGCTAGCAGGACCAGTGGTCAGGGATGGCAGAAGTTGTCTTTTTGAGGGATGTGTGTGGTGGAAGTTGTAATCCAATGACAGGAACGAGCCAGCAGTAAATCACACTGGGCACTATTTATTAGCAAGAACAAGATCTGCACTTGGTGGAGTGTCAGGCCAATGATCACTGGAACTCATCCCTGGTACGTCTTGCCCCATGGATCAGTTGCCGAGACTAAAGCTCCCTGCCTCCCCACAGCCGTCTATGTTTCCTCCTTTCCAGGAAATTTTCCAAGCAATCGGAGACAGCGCCTGCATCCTGTCTCTGCTCTGCTCGCTTCATGCCTCTTCTGGTTCTGGAATGTTAGGATATTTCCGTTCCACCTTAAAAGGGAGCAGGCTTTGTGAGTCACAGAGTCTGCGTATTTCCTGTTCACAGGCAGTTTCTCTTTTGTTTATTGCTTTCGTTTTCTCTCTGTGCCTGAGACATCAAAGCAGGCAGTCATGTTTTTTTTCTTTGTTCTGACCAACGCTGAATAAAGTTGTAAATATGCTCTCCTGAGTGCGTCTTTCGCTGTATGAACTCTGCTGATAGAGTGTGCACTAGTCCTTGGAATGTGGAAAGCTATTTCTGAGGCTTCGTGTCGCTAATTGACTGATACTGCATCTACGGGAGATTGATGGACGTCCGGAGTCACTTGGAGGTAGTGATGGCCTTTGTCTCCCTGGCAGTATCCCAACATGGAAGACCAGGGGGAGGGAAGATTGTCACAGCAACAGGAGGAGACACCCATGACTCTTCACCAGCCCAACTTACTTCTGCCTCTTGGCCACTCTCCTCCCACCCTCCTACTTCTGCATCTGCCTGTGATTCTGGACTTCTCTCTGTCACAGACCCCCCCAGCTCACAAAGCCCTGTTACTCCTTCAGCTTCTGACATCTCTTCCCAGTCTTCTCCCTCTCACCACTCAGCATCATCCCACCACCAATTCCCAGGCCCTAAGCCTTCTTCCCGTTGTGGTCCCCCAGCTGGTTCCTACCAACATTCCTCTGCGCCCAACCAGTGCATGACATCCAACAACGTCTGGGGACCGGAAATTGAGATAGGCTGCTCTGTACTGGACTACAAAGCCCATCAACCCCAGGCGACATAGCCAGTGGCCAGGGGTATGGTGGGAGTAGTAGTTCAACAGCAGGTTGGCTACCCCAGGAACAAAGGGTGATGTCCAACTAAGTCATTCTCTAAGTTAGACCCATTGGAACCAATAGATGTAAGTGACTTAGCTTCCTTGCTACCACTCAATGACTTTAAATCTTGTGGCATAAAAATATGTAGGTGCACTTGCCGTTCTAATTTTATGTTGAATTTTACAGATACAGTGGTGCCTCGCAAGACGAAATTAATCCATTCCGCGAGTCTCTTCGTCTTGCAGTTTTTTCGTCTTGAGAAGCACGGCTATTAGTGGCTTAGTGGCTTAGCGGCTATTAACAGCTTAGCGGCTTTAAGAAAAAGGAAACAAACTTGCAAGAACTCGAAAGACGTTTCGTCTTGCGAAGCAAGCCCATGGGGAAATTCGTCTAGCGAAGCGACGCAAAAACCGAAAAACCCTTTCGTCTTGCACGTTTTTTGTTTGGCGAGGCACTCGTCTTGCGGGGCACCACTGTAGATGGAAAGATAGATAATATATATCAAACTATTTACTTGAAAATTACATGAAAACTTAGGAAGATGGGGAAAATCAGATTCAGGAAGAAGAAGAAGAAGAAGAAGAAGAAGAAGAAGAAGAAGAAGAAGAAGAAGAAGAAGAAGAAGAAGAGGAAGAGGAAGAAGAAGAAATAATTAGCTTTCGTCTTCCAGAAGTGCTGAGAAAGAAATGACCTTGTGCTTTCCTGCAGATAAGAAAAGACCAGAGCAGCAAATGGAAGGATCAGAATTTCACAGCCAGGGCTGAAAGAGGATCAAAGGAGCAGCGAGAGTTGACAGATTATCCCAGGTGTCATATGCATGTTCTAAATACAAGTGGCAGGACGAAAAGGGAAGCAGCTGAAAGAGAATCTGCTTTGACTGGGATTTGAAACATCTGACAAAATCAAAGGGGAACGTGAAACTGGCTTTTTTTTGTCCCTTGTTAAGCACATTTGGTATGGGCTGAGGAGGGTTCTTGAGTCAGAGCTTAACATTGGAGTGTTGGGTATTTCCAAGTTTCTTCTTCATTTCATGAACTCTAAGGGGTTTTTGCAGCCCCTACAAAAATGGTCCTATGAATCCTGGGTGCTGTCACTATAGATCAGGCTTCAACAAGCTGGTGACCACTAGATGCAACTCCCATCAGACCTGGTGAGGGCTGCTATAGATGTGCTGCCCATATGTATTAAGGTCACTGGGGAGGAAAAGTAGTGCAATTCTTCTCCTTCTCCTTCTCCTTCTCCTTCTCCACCCTTATTCTGGACTCTCCAGCTTCACACATTACATTAATTTCCCAAGAAAGAAGGGGAAGAAGTCATGTGTACCACAAATTAAGAAGGATTTTGGCAAGCTGGAATGTGTGCAGAGAGGGATGACCCAAATGGTCAAAGGTCCGGAAGCCAATCCTTATGAGGAACAGTTGACGGAACTGAGAATGATTAGCCTAGAGGAGAGGACTGAGTGGTGATATGATTTTGTTGTTGCTTAGTCATTTAGTCGTGTCCGACTCTTCGTGACCCCATGGACCAGAGCACGCCAGGCACTCCTGTCTTGCACTGCCTCCCATAGTTTGGTCAAACTCATGCTGGTAGCTTCTATAACACTGTCCAACCATCTCGTCCTCTGTTGTCCCCTTCTCCTTGTGCCCTCCATCTTTCCCAACATCAGGGTCTTTTCCAGGGCATCTTCTCTTCTCATGAGGTGGCCAAAGTATTGGAGCCTCAGCTTCAGGATCTGTCCTTCCAGTGAGCACTCAGGGCTGATTTCCTTCAGAATGGAGCACCATAATTCAAAAGCATCAATTCTTCAGCGATCAGCCTTCTTTATGGTCCAGCTCTCACTTCCATACATCACTACTGGGTGATATGATAGCCATCTTCAAACATCTAAAGGGCTTTCATGTGGAAGATGGTGGAAGCTTGTTTTCTCCTGCTCCAAAGGTTAGGACCCAAACCAATGGATTCAAGTCGCAAGAAGGCACATCTCCACCATGGAGAAAGCACATGTACTCTGAAGTCAGGCTCAATAAATTCGGTGGGACTTGTTTCCTAATAAATATGTTCAGGCCTGGAAGCCAGATCTCATGCATGCTGACTCGGAAGCAAGTTTGACAGCGTTCAGTGTGCTGGGGACTGCTGAATTCAACCCTGCTTTCTGCAGGTAGCTAGCATTTAAGAATACAGGGCAGGTGTAATGATATTTATTGGAAGATACCCTGTAATATGTAAAAAAAGAAAGAAAATGTCAATTCTCAGTGGAATAGATTTGCAATAATTTGAAATAGCTTGTGGATGACACAATGCTTCATTTCTGCAGGAACAGCAACAGCTTGCTTGCCCCCTATCCTTAGGAAACAAATAGGTGGGTGAGCCACAGCTGAGCAGGTGCTAAACCATGATAAATGATGCCCTCTTGGTCGATCCCTGCATTGGCAGTTTATTCCAAGAGAGCATGCAGAGTCTGAAAAAGCATCTGTCTCCGGAAAACACCCGTGGCAAACTTGCTTATTCGACTCGGGGTTTTTCACCAGCTATTTCTCACCTTTGTCTATATGTTCAGAGTACATTCTTTCCCCATTATTGTACTACTAAAACCTGGAACTGAGCCTGGGAGCTAATTGGTAAGCAATGGAGATCCCCCAACTTTGGTCTAATACACTTCCTATTGGTCCAAACTGGTGTTTTGGAACTAGGAAGAGTCTGCAGGATCAGGCCAATGGCCTATCTAGCCTCGCCATTCTCGTAGTGGCCCACCAGAAGGATCCTGCGGTTTCCAGCAACTAGTATTCAAAAGAAGACTGTTAGCCTACGTTCGGGAAGCAGCTGTAGCTCAGTGGTGGAGCACATGCAGAAGTTCCTGGGTTCAATGCTCAGCATCCCCTGGTACAGCTAAAACAGACTCCTATCTGAAACCCTGGTGTGCTGCTGGCACTCAGTGACGCGGGTGGGGCTGTGGTCTAAACCACAGAGCCTCTTGGGCTTGCTGATTGGAAGGTTGGCGGTTTGAATCCCCACAATGGAATGAGCTCCTGTTGCTCTGTCCCAGCTCCTGCCAACCTAGCATTTCGAAAGCATACCAATGCAAGTAGATAAGTACTGCTGTGGATAAGTACAGCAGTAGATAGGTACTGCTGTGGTGGGAAGGTAAACAATGTTTCCGTGTGCTCTGGCTTCCATCACGGTGTCCTGTTGTGCCAGGAGCAGTTTGGCCATGCTAGCCACATGACCCAGAAAGCTGTCTGTGGACAAACACCGGCTCCCTCGGCCTGAAAGCGAGATGAGCACCACAACCCCATAGTCGCCTTTGACTGGACTTAACCATCCAGGGGTCCTTTACCTTTTACTCAGTGCAGGCAATACTAACCAAAGATAGATAGATAATATTCACTCATAAAAGGAAAATCATATCGGGGCAATGTTCAACTTTAAAACACAAAACACCATTAAGAACAATACAGATAATCGAAATGATGCGGCAATGTGAGGAAAGGATGATGATCCCATGTTTGGAACAGGAGCAGGAAACCTGGTTTTAAGAAATTGTATTAAATTACGGTAAATTAAATTGGTTGGATTTGTAGTAATTTGGAAAATTAATAAAAATAATTTGGAAAAAAGAACAATACAGATAATCATTAAAGTGGCTGGTTAATTAAAAAGAAGAAAATAAAGTGCAACATAGGTCTAATGTCATAGCAAGTTATTAAGGTAACCACTGAAAGTCAAAAGTGAAGAGGCCTGTCGCATCTCTGCTGGAGGAGTATTCTAGCAGAATGCTGGACGGCCTGACTTCTAGTTGAGACCGGTCAAGTCTCTATAATATGGGAGATGATGATAATAATACAGTGGTACCACTGGATAGAAACGGGATCCTTTCCGGAGCCCCGTTCGTATCCTGAAGCAAACGCAACCTGCGATTCGCCACTTCTGCCCATGCGTGTGAAATTATTTTGACTGTTTGCGCATGCATGAGCGGCGAAACCCAGAAGTAACACGGAGTGCAACTTGAAAATGCTCAACCTGAAGCAACTTCAACTAGAGGTATGACTGTATAATAATAATTTATTATTTATACCCCACCCATCTGGCTGGCTCCCAACACAATACAGCATTAAACGTTAAACATTTCCCAAAGCAGGGCTACCTTCAGATGTCTTCTAAAAGCTGTATAGGTCTTTATCTCCTCAACAATGGAAGGGAGGGCATTCCACAGGGTGGGCGCCACTACTGAGAAGGCCCTCTGCCTGGTTTCCTGTAACCTCACTTCTCACATCGAGGGAACCACCAGAAGGCCCTCGGAGCTGAACCTCAGTGTCCGGGCAGAACGATGGGGGTGGAGGTGCTCCTTCAGGCAGAGGCCATTTAGGGCTTTCAAGGTCAGCACCAACACTTTGAATTGTCCCTGGAAATGTATTGGGAGCCAATGTAGGTCTCTCAGGGCCAGTGTTATAGAGATGATTGCTATGGTCTGCAATGCTTCTGGATACCAGTTGCTGGAAGCCAGAGAAGGGGAGAGGCCTCTTGTGGGAGAGGTTTCCCACAGGGATTTGGTTGGTCACTGTGAGAAGAGGAAGCTGGACTAGATGCAGCACTGGATTTAGGTTGGTGAGGGCGGTTCTCTCGCACTGGGCGCTGAGCCCAGAGGGCACAAAGTTGAGAAGACCCATTTGAAATGCTCCATTTGGCAGTGCCAAATTTTGGCTTCACCTGGGGTGTCATATTACCCAACACCCCCACCCCACCCCAGTTGTAAAGACTACAGAAAGAATAATTGGGTGCACTCTTCCCACCTTGGATCAAATCTATGCTTCCAGGTGCCATAAGAAAGCTGCAGAGATAGTGCAGGATAGTGTGTACCCCAGAAATGATCTCTTTCAGCTTCTGCCTTCTGGAAGAAGGCACAGGGTTATAAAGACTAGGACTAGCCACCTGAGAAACAGTTTCTATTCAAATGCGATCTTGGTTTTAAACGCAGTGTAAGGTAGTGTCTATGGGAGTATATTGTATTTAATTATGGGGTATCAGAGTTGTTTTTTTTAGGGATGTGGGTGGCGCTGTGGGTTAAACCACAGAACCTAGGTCTTGCTGATCAGAAGGTCGGCGGTTCTATGCCCCATGATGGGCTGAGCTCCCATTGCTCGGTCCCTGCTCCTGCCAACCTAGCAGTTCGAAAGCACGTCAAAGTGCAAGTAGATAAATAGGTACCGCTCTGGCGGGAAGGTAAACGGCGTTTCTGTGTGCTGCTCTGGTTCGCCAGAAGCGGTTTGGTCATGCTGGCCACATAACCCGGTAGCTGTACACCGGCTCCCTCGGCCAATAAAGCGAGATGAGCACCGCAACCCCAGAGTCAGCCACGACTTGACCTAATGGTCAGGGGTCCCTTTACCTTTATCAGAGTTTTTAGGGGGCTAACCAGGCTGGGATAGCTGGGGTAGCAGGCTTGTTGGTTTCTGGATGCCTGATGTAGATTTTTAATTTCATTGTTCTGTATGGGACAATAACAATAAAGATTATAATATCGTATCGTATTGTATGGGCCATTGGCTTGATCCAGCAAGCTCTTCTTATGTTTTTAATGCTATTCACATTGACCTCACAGGAACTAGCTCTAGGGATATTGGAGTAGCTATCTAGGCTTAGGATTTCAACCGCACACTGCAAGCGTTGTGTTTACTGCGACGGAAGGGCAAAGCACTTACAAAGCAGTTCTTTATATATTTGCTTTATTAAATTAAAGTGCCCCCGATCGATCCCTCCTTTCTCTCATCACTTACTCCTTCATGACAAGAGGCGTGCTATAAATACCGGAGACGAAGGGAAATAGATTTGAAACAGCTTGCCAAGGCTCGTGGAGGGTAGCTGTTGATGGCCCTTGAACGGCCTCGAGTATGCAATTAGAACTGTTTCAAAACAAGCCCTTTCTCCTCTTTCTTCCTTACAGAGACAAAGCCCACGGAAGGATCACTGGGCTACAATAACGTGAGAGAGCCAGTCCGCGTTTGTTGGCCACGCCCCCATCAATGCAGCCCCGCCTCCAGCTGGACACACCCCTTAATAGCCCCACCCCCACTGTCTGGAGCCTGGAGCATGTAGCTATCAATGCAACCAATACAAGATCAAATCCATTAACTGTGTCTAATCAAATGAAAACAGCATCTTCAGTTTTTCTGCTTAAGATTACTAATGCAGATCACACTGACTGCCCCCTCCCTTCTCCTCCAAATATACAGTGGTACCTCGGGTTACATACGCTTCAGGTTACATACGCTTCAGGTTACAGCCTCTGCTAACCCAGAAATAGTGCTTCAGGTTAAGAACTTTGCTTCAGGATGAGAACAGAAATCGTGCTCCGGCGGCGCGGCAGCAGCGGGAGGCCCCATTAGCTAAAGTGGTGCTTCAAGTTAAGAACAGTTTCAGGTTAAGTACGGACCTCCGGAACGAATTAAGTACTTAACCCGAGGTACCACTGTACATTCAAATATACAATTCCAAATATACAAGGGGGAGGGGGAGGGAAAATCCACCCTGTTAGTGCCAAATGCTCTTATTATAAGAAAGGCACCTTTAGATTTGGTCCATCTTTTAAGTGATTTTGATCATCGTGTGAAAAGGTGGGATTATGTGTTGGGCAGGAGTGCTTTAGGAATTTGAATGACCCCATTATTATTATTTTGTCTCCTGGACTCTGTGCAGATCAGAACAAAATTATCCTTTTATTTATAAACCAGCTTTCATTCAAAAAAACCATAGTGGAATAAAGAGAGCCATCCATTCTTGCCTTTAGTTTAGATAAGCCATAACAATGTTTGGTTAAGGTTCTGTTCAGTTCTTTAATTCTGAGAGGTAGAAAAGTGTACTGAATTTAAGGCACACTTGAGAGAAAAGCACACTTCCAAGCACAATTCAAAGTGTCGGTGCTCACCTTTAAAGCCCTAAACGGCCTTCGTCCAGTATACCTGAAGGAGCATCTCCACCCCCATCGTTCAGCCCGGACACTGAGATCCAGCACCGAGGGCCTTCTGGCGGTTCCCTTGCTGAGAGAAGTGAGGTTACAGGGAACCAGACAGAGGGCCTTCTCGGTAGTGGCACCCACCCTGTGGAACACCCTCCCTTCAGATGTGAAGGAAATAAGCAGCTATCTTATCTTTAAAAGACATCTGAAGGCAGCCCTGTTTCAGGAAGTTTTTAATATTCAATGCTGTATTGTTTTTAAACACTTGATTGGGAGCTGCCCAGAGTGGCTGGGGAAACTCAGACAGATGGGCGGGGTATAAATAAATTATTATTATTATTATTATTATTATTATTATTATTATTATTTGTAAGCAGCAACTTTAATACCTTCCCTGTTGCCTGGTACAAGAGCTCTGAAACAAACAAACAAAAATGACCTTGCTCTTTTCCTTCTCCCTTCCCTTCCCCTTTCCTTTTGTGCCATGCCTCTCAGATTGTGTCCCTGAGGACAGGGACAGTTTTCTCCTTGATATTTGTAAGCTGCTTTGGGAGCCTTTTTTCGACTGAAGAGTGGGATGCAAAACCAGCAACAACATCATTTCACCCTATGCTGCAGGGCAGGTCAGGACCGAATGGCGATGAGTCATTCTTGCACAGATGGCGCTTGCGTTTGGCTGTCACCTTGACTGTCACTTATTCCAGCGATTCCTATGTCAACAGGAATGACTTTGGCTGCGATGCCAGCAGCATTGCCCCCTGAGCTGATGAGGCAAGCCAGCCTTTCCCATGAATCTTTGACTGGGAATCTTTGCCCTCACTGCCCATTGAAGGCAACTTGTCAATCTGGCAGCTTTTTAAAAAATAATAATAATCATCATCATTTTTTCAATACAAACAACCACAAAAAACACATACAACCAAAACCACAATAACACTAATTTAATAATTCAGATTTGAGTACTGATATATCTATAACTACAATACTATAATACTGGAAGGAATTTTTTTTGTTTTGACTATGTCAGACCAACACGGCTACCTATCTGTAACTACACTTTTTTAGCACCTTAAAGACCAACTAAGTTAGTTCTTGGTATGAGCTTTCGTGTGCATGCACACTTCTTCAGATACCCCTGTGTATCTGAAGAAGTGTGCATGCACACGAAAGCTCATACCAAGAACTAACTTAGTTGGTCTTTAAGGTGCTACTGGAAGGAATTTTTTTTGTTTTGACTATGGCAGACCAACACGGCTACCTATCTGTAACTACACTTTTTAAACAACATTTCCCCACCTCTCCTCCCCCTACTTCCCAGCACTGTCCGCCTTATTGCTTAAATATTCATTCTAGATTTCTTTATATTCATCCATTCTTAATTTGCGTCGACATGCAATTTGTTCGTAGGTAGCTAGTCTGTCCATATTGTCAATCCATGTGCCGCTTTTTGCGGCTCTTCCAATTCATCAAAACAATTTTTTTTGCTTCTAATATGGCACGGTACATCCACTTTTTTTTTACCCCTTGTAATCTCCCATGTTTCCACTATATAATTTAGAATTAAATCAAATTCCCCTAGATAACATTTTTAAATTATTATTACTCTTGTTGTATATATCTTCACCTCGCACCAAAGTGATCTTATCATCGGGCAGTTAATCATCATATGTACCAAGTTCACATTTTTACTCCCACATCTCCTGCATTTGTCTGCATTTGTTATTTACTTCTGGTAAATTTTGCTGGAGTCTAGTGGACTCTGAATATTATTTTCTGCCCTCGGAGCTGAATGATGAGGGTGGAGACACTTCTTCGGGTATACAGGACCAAGGCGGTTTAGGGCTTTGTAGGTCAGCACCAACAATTTGAATCGTGCTCAGATATGTACTGGGAGCCAATGTAGGTCTTTCATGATTTGTGTTATATGGTCTCCGTGGCCACTCCCAGTCACCAATGTAGCTGCCGCATTCTGGATTAATTGTAGTTTCTGCGTCACCTTCAAAGGTAGCCCCAAGTAGGGCACATTGCAGTAGTCCAAGTGTAGCCTTATTGGAGTTCACCGATTGGGTCTGCGTTGCTCCGGGACAGGAGGAAGGAAGTCAAAATAACACCGAGGTTGGTTCAAAGAGTTTATTCTGCTCTCTGGATAGCAGAAGGCACCTGCATGGTGAGTCCACAGCAAGTACAAAGAAATGACAGGTTTCATGCAGTTTATATATCCTCCAGGCACCCTCTCACTCCTCCCCTAGGAGCCCAACCACGTCGGCGTACGTACACAGGTTGACATCACATATGTTCCTGCTCTGGTACTCTCAACCATAAAAGGATCTTCCTTCCTGTACTTCTGATCATAAAAGGATATTCCTGTTCCTACTCCTATCTTGGAGCAAGAGGTCACTACTTCCGAGAACATGCTCTGGCATTAGTCCCAGACTTGGGTCTCTGCGTCATTTGTGGTCAGGACATAAGATATGTCTTTGTCTGTTCTACTGGTAGAGTCAAGGCCAGTCTTGCCGTCAAACTGATAAGGGAGAGAGCTGTGTTCTTGTTTTGCATTTGCTCAATGGCTGAAGTTTATGCATTTTAGCTAAGGAGTTTTAGCTAAGGAGTTTAAAAACTGCCTGCACAGTCAGTTTTTGGGTTTTGGAAACCCATTCCTTCACAAGCAGGAGATAGCTAAAGCATGCACCACTCTGGTGAGACAGTCCATGGGCAGGTAGCGTCTCAGCCTGCGTACCAGATGAAGCTGATAGACAGCTGCCCTGGACACAGAATTGTCCAAATAGCTACTGTATTTTTTGCTCCATAAGAAACACCTTTTCCATCCTAAAAAGTGAGGGGAAATGTGTGTGCGTCTTATGGAGCAAATACAGGCGGGAGGCAGGTGGGAAAAGCCCCCAAGAACCGCACACACGCTCTGTGCGGCTATTGCAGGCTTTTCCCCGAGGGGGGAGAATTCCCCCACCTCCCGCAAAAGCCAGCAAGAGCCACATGCTCTTTAAAGGGTGCGCGGCTCTTGCGGGCTTTTCCACGAGGTGGGGGAAGTCAGGGACAGGCTGCTCTTCTCGCTCCTGGGGAAAAGCCCCCATGTGGCTCGTGAAAGGGAGCGCTGAGCAGAGCCTGGGATACATACAGGCTCTACTCAGCACTCCCTTTAAAAATATTTTTTTCCTTGCATTCCCCCTCTAAAAACTAGGTGTGTCTTATGGTCAGGTGCATCTTATGGAGCAAAAAATACGCTAAAGCCACTTCCGAGCTAGGGAGGAGGTGGGGTTGTGGGCTTCACGCCCCTTCCCACACTTTCAGCCCCCGCGATAGCAGGGGAATCCTCGAACGCGTCATCCCCCCTGGCCAGCCAATCGGCTGGCCGGGGAGGCGTGGCCTGCTCTATTTAGGGCTGGCGCGGCCGGGGATCTCCCTCCTTCCCGCGCCACAGCTGATCGGGTTTTCCCTTCCCGCCCACCCTTTAGTTAGGCTCCCCGAATTTGCTATGGGCTTCGGTTGGTCGCCGTCGAGGGGCCTGGTAGGAATTTTCCCAATTGGCAGATTGGCACCAGCCACTTGGTTTTCGCCTACCTCGTAGCAAATCGTCACAACTTCCCGGTATTGGCGGTTAGGTATTGGTAGGGGTATTGTTATGCAGATGAAGAGGGAGGAAGGAAGCGCCATCACCTTCCCCCCCAAAAACAAAGGGTAGTCCGGTAAAGGATTCCAGGGGGCGTGGCCTTGTCCTACCCTATGGAGGTGTGGGCCCACGGCATGCCCCCGAGCGGTGACCCTGGGGGAGCTCCTAGTTGACGTGCATCAGCAGGGCTCCCCCAACTGGCGGTTAACCCTTACCGGTCTTCAAGCAAGCAGGCTGAAGCCGGTTAGTTGATTTTTTTAAAAAATAATATTTATTAACAGTTTAAAAATTACAAAGAGAAGAAAAAAGAAATTAAAGAAGACAATACAATACATTACAAAAACAAAAACATTACATAAAACATTGAATTAACAAAGAAAACAAAACAATTAAAAACACATCCAATAATTTTAGAGTCTTATCTTTCATTCACTTGTTTCAGCGACCTCCTCACACCTCCCTTTTTGTATTCCACTTCAGTTAACTGTTTCAGCAATTCCTTTCCATCTTCCTCTGTTTTCTGTCCTGTAATTTATCTCAACATAGTCTAACCTTATTTTCCCTTTAATGCATTAACAATCTATTTGTACTTAATTCCTTATAACATTTCTGCTAAAGCCATATAACTTCATTCCAACATTTTTCTAACATTCATTGATTTTACAGTATTTCTGTAAATAATCTTTAAATTTTTTCCAGTCTTCTTCCACCGACTCTTCTCCCTGGTCTCGGATTCTGCCAGTCATTTCCACCAGTTCCATATAGTCCATCAACTTCATCTGCCATTCTTCCCGGGTGGGAAAATCTTGTGTCTTCCTTTTTTTTTTCAAATACATTTTTATTAACATTATATACATAACAAGCATACAAACAGATACAAACAAATACAAAAGAAAAAATTACAACAAGAAAAAAATAAAAATATACAAGCCAAACTTTTTCCCTCTCTCTAACTATACAAAGAGAGATTAATCCGGCTACTTCACAAAAAAGGAGGGGGGAAAAAAATCTTGTGTCTTCCAATGCTTTGCAATGAGTATTCTTGCTGCTGTTGAAGCTGGTTAGTTGATAGGACCAATGCCTAAGCCAATACCGCTCAATTCCTATAATCAATAAAGTTGTGGCCTAATTTGACCCATTAACTCGAATTCTTGTGTCTTGTGTCTTTATTTCTGAGGGGGGAGGCGGGAACTCGCCACGCAAATAGTAACACACCTCACACTGAAAATGCACCAAAGACCTGGAAAGGAATGGTCAGCAAAGAACGGCCATAGATCTTTGGCAGAGCAACTGCCTTGCATGCAGAAGGTCCCAGTTTTAATATCCAGGCAGAGCTGTGAATGTTTGCTTTCTGAAACTGTGGAGAGCTGCTGGCGGTCAGTGTAGACAATACTGAGCTAGTTGGCTGACTCAGTATCGGGCAGATTCCTATGTTTACATGCCCACACATAGGAAAGAGCAGCAATCAGCACACATCCACTGACAGCCCACAATTCCACACACATTCCTACTTTATGGTGGGCGTTTAATAATAA
The DNA here is from genome assembly GCF_964234715.1 of Podarcis melisellensis. Lineage (NCBI taxonomy): Eukaryota > Metazoa > Chordata > Lepidosauria > Squamata > Lacertidae > Podarcis > Podarcis melisellensis. The sequence goes on along the minus strand of NC_138530.1, from coordinate 11,189,156 downwards.
TGATCACCATGATTTATTACAGATCTATTTCTTCCTCCTCCAGAGCGAAGCACACATGAAACGGAGAATGTGCTTACGTTCTCGCAACATGTCATTTGCCGTGCAATATATTTTCCGGTCAGGTCAGATTGCCTTGAGTAAACGGAGATTAGATCTAAGGGTGGCACTTGAAGCAAATGATAAGAAAATGGCCGTATAAAATGAGCGGACAGTCTGCTTTGTGGCTCCACGGAGCACAAAAAGGCATACTGGTGACATGGAGGTGCGCATGTTGTCAGCAGTGGTGCATGTGCAGCCAGGAAGAGCAGGATGTCGGAGACGTGAGCCTTGGCTTCCAGCAGCATAGGTAGGTTTGGAGTTTGAGGGATGATGGAGGTGGTGGAGGTGTCTAGCAAGGGTCCAGCAGAACGGGGAAGGCAGGCAGATAGACTAGTGTCCTGGCCCTCACTGATGAATAATAGAATCATAGCATCTTAGACAGCATCTTAAAAAGCAGACACATCACCTTGCCAACAAAGGTCCGTATAGTTAAAGCTATGGTTTTCCTAGTAGAGGTGTATGGAAGTGAGAGCTGGACCATAAAGAAGGCTGATCGCCAAAGAATTGATGCTTTTGAATTATGGTGCTGGAGGAGACTCCTGAGAGTCCCATGGACTGCAAGAAGATCAAACCGATTCATTCTTAAGGAAATCAGCCCTGAGTGCTCACTTGAAGGACAGATCGTGAAGCTGAGGCTCCAATACTTTGGCCATCTCATGAGAAGAGAAGACTCCCTGGAAAAGACCCTGATGTTGGGAAAGATGGAGGGCACAAGGAGAAGGGGACGACAGAGGATGAGATGGTTGGACAATGTTTTCAAAGCTACCAATGTGAGTCTGACCAAGCTGCAGGAGGCAGTGGAAGACAGGAGTGCCTGGCGTGCTCTGGCCCATGGGGTCACGAAGAGTCAGACATGACTAAACGACTAAACAACAACAACAACAAAGCATCTTAGAGCTAGGATGTACCCAAGTTTCATTTAGTCCAACCCCCTGCAATGCAGGAATCTCGGCCAAAGCATCCATGACAGATGGCCATCCAACCTCTGCTTAGAAACCTCCAAGGAATGAGAGTCCACCACCTCACATGGGAGTCTGTTCCACTGCTCTTACTGTTGGAAAGTTTTCCCAACCGTTTAGTCAGAATCTCCTTTCTTGTAACTTGAAGCCATTGGTTCGAGTCCTACCCTCAAGAGCAGAAGAAAACAAGCATGCTCCCTCTTCCACGTGGAAGCCCTTGAGATATTTGAAGATGGCTACCATATCTTCTTTCAGTCTCCTCTTTTCCAAGTTTAACATCCCCAGCTCCTTCAAGCGCTCCATGTAAGGCTTATGTCAGGAGTGTGTGCAGGAGCTGGACCCTGTGACCAATAGGGCTCTGCAGGACTGGGGTCTTCCTAAGTTTGTTCTGAAGAGGCAAGGCGCGGCCGCACAGGTGAGGCTGATTGGTAACTCACAGCACCTGGTGGCAAGACCCAAGAAGGGATATAAGGTCAGCATTTCCCTTTGGCTCTTTGCCACAGCAACACATTTCTTGCCTTGCTGTGTTTGGCTTCTAGACTCCTTGCTTCCTGATCCTTGGACCCTTGGCTTCCTGACTCCTGGCTTCTGGACTCTTGTTCCTGCTCCCACCCCGCTGTCTTGCCCCTGGTCCCAACGTTCTCCGCCAGGACTTCGACTGCCTGTAAGCTAGACCGTCACAGCTTAGTTTCCAGACCCTTGATCATCTTTGTTGCCCTCTTCTGCACACCTTCCAGCTTGTCAACATCCTTCTTAAATTGTGGTGCCCAGAATTGGACACAGTATTCCAAGTGTGGTCTGACCAAGAAATCAGAACAGAAATCATGCAGCAGCGGCGCAGAGGCAGCAGGAGGCCGCATTAGCTAAAGTGGTGCTTCAGGTTAAGAACAGTTTCAGGTTAAGAACAAACCTCCAGAACGAATTGAGTTCTTAACCCAAGGTACCACTGTAAGGGCTTTCTGGGAAATGATATAAAATGAATGCAAAATAAAATAAAATAAAATAACTTTTACAAAAAAACCAGAAGCTTTTCTGTTAGGAATTTTAGGTACTGATGTCCCAAAGGAGCAGAAGACTTTTTATGTAGGTGACAACAGCTGCATGGATACTACTAGCCTGGAGATGGAAAGAAGACCAAGTCCCCATCAGAGAGGAATGGCAAATCAAGCTGTTAGACTATGCTGAAATGCCAAAACTGACCAGAAAGCCCAGGAACCAACTTCAACTTCAAGAAAGAATGGGGAAAATTTATAATTTACTTAGGAGACCACTGTAAGCAGATGAACACATTAGCAGGGTTTTAATAACACTTGTAATATAACAAATACAATGGATAACATGGAAAGAGACAAAATATGGATTAGGTAATAATATGCAGGTGAAAATGTTCGCAACAGGACCTATGGAAGGGAAGGTGGGAAGTCTAGGGATTCAGAGAAATCTCTACATATGGTTATGTATTTGGTACTGCGACAACTTTTTACCTGTAAAATCAAATGAAAATTATTTCAAAAAGAAAGCAGGCAAGGTGTAAGCTTAGTTAAAGGTGTACTCAGTGTATGTTAAATGAACTGTTAATTGCCGATTATTAGTGTTATGTTGCAAGTAAATAAATAATGCCAGCATAAAAATCAAAGCAGTAAAATCTAAATTTTTAAAAAAGTAGGACTAAAGCATTCCACCCCCTCAAGGAGCGGTGCAGCACTTCTTCCATGGAAGTGACGATATGCTGCAACATTTTGTTGCAGGTTCTGTTGGTTCCTCCGCAATAGGAACATCTACTGCCCTGAGCTGGGCATTCAAATCAGCTCATTTGAGTTCATGTTGTTTAAATTCTGTGGTCTTCTTGGCTATGGCTCTCCTCTGACGGCCGTCTGTCTGTTGCCATCGTTCCCCAACTGAGCATCATTCACCTCCTTGCTATCTGTGTAGCTACTAAGAGACCATTTTTAAAGTGACAGATTAAGGCCATTTGGTCAATTGTTGATTTTTTTTTTTTTGCTCGGTGGAAGGGAATGATTTGAAAAGCATTCCACGTATTGTTGTTGTTCCGCCGCAGTTTTATTTACTCCTTTTGTTGCTGCGTTTTGGGGACCTCTCTGACACTTGAGCAATGCCTTTCATCTTGCAAAAGGAAAGGAAAGGAAAACATGGGGGAAATGCTCATAAATTACTCTCAGCGCTGAATAGCATCCAAGCAGGGAATCTAGGGAGTTTGATGCAGTTAGGCGCGTGTGTATATTATAGGATGGATCAGCTTTCGTATCTGTTAAATAATAAACCAGAGGGAGAGGGCAAGAAAAAAACCACCATAAATCAAACGAGTCTTTCCCATGACTCCCATCCAACAGAGAATTAGCCATTTTTGACAGTCGCAATGTATAGACTTATAATTGCTACCTCTAAATCATATTCTAAAGATTATCTGCAAAGCAGAGGAGAGAAAGGAATATTATACAGATTCACGCTGCACAAGGACTGACTCACCAGCAACCAAGCATTAATACGGACTGGGGAAGGCTCTGGCTCAGAGGCCAAATGAGGCCTCCTAGGCCACCTTGCTTGACCCGCAAGACTCTCACGAGGGAAGAAACGTGAGATATGAAAAATGCAAGAGCTTGTTTTCTGAACCAGTGGATTATAAGCAAGTAGGGCCTGCAAGACAGAGCTGTTAAGCCAGGCCTTTGGCCAGGGCGCAGCCTGACTCCCTCCCTCGGCAACCTTCGCCGAGCTCTAGCCCAATGGTGGCCAGTGGCTTGAATTTAATTAATTTTATAATGAATGATTTTAGAGTGTTGTTTGTGCTGTACTTTTGTACTGTTTTATTGTTGTTAGCCGCCCTGAGCCCGGGTTCGGCTGGGGAGGGCGGGATATAAATAAAAGTTGTTATTATTATTATTATTATTATTATTATTATTATTATTAGATTCCAACTAAATATTAGGAAGAATTCTCTGACGGTAAGACCTGTTTGACGATGGAACAGACAACCTCAGAAGGTGATGGACTTTCCTTTATTGGAGGTTTCTAAGCAGAGGTTGGGTGGCCATCTGTCAGGGATTCTTTAGCTGTGATTCCTGCATTGCAGGGGGTTGGACTAGATGACCAAGGGGTCCCTTCCAAATCTACAATTCTATGATGCTATGAATATATATCCCATACTCCCCTAGGAGGGACAGCTGAGATTTGACTTTTTATGGAGCTCAAGGGGCTGGAGAGGGGAGGGGTGGGGAACTTTCTCTTGCATAAGTCCCCTTCTGCTTGTGTTATTTATTTATTAATTAACATTCTACTACATAAATTGAATACCTTTCAACATTTCTCCGGTGAAAATAGGGACATTGTATTCCCTATTCCGATTCTTCTTGGGAGAAAAGCAATGACAAACCTGGACAGCATCTTAAAAAGCAAAGACATCACCTTGCCAAAAAAGGTCCGTATAGTTAAAGCTATGGTTTTCCTAGTAGTGATGTATGGAAGTGAGAGCTGGACCATAAAGAAGGCTGATCGCAAAAGAATGGATGCTTTTGAATTCTTGAGAGTCCCATGGACTGCAAGAAGATCAAACCTCTCCATTCTGAAGGAAATCAGCCCTGAGTGCCCACTGGAAGGACAGACCCTGAAGCTGAGGCTCCAATACTTTGGCCACCTCATGAGAAGAGAAGACTCCCTGGAAAACACCCTGATGTTGGGAAAGATGGAGGGCACAAGGAGAAGGGGACGACAGAGGACGAGATGGTTGGACAGTGTTCTCGAAGCTACCAGCATGAGTTTGACCAAACTGCGGGAGGTAGTGGAAGACAGAAGTGCCTGGCATGCTTTGGTCCATGGGGTCACGAAGAGTCGGACACGACTAAACGACTAAACAACAACAACAAAATTCCCTAATGGTGATGATGATAATCATAATTTTATTATTTACACCCCACCCATCTGATGGAGTTGCCTCAGCCACTCTGGGCAATTTCCAACATACAGTGGTACCTCGGTTCTTGAATGTAATCTGTTCCAGAAGACCGTTCGGCTTCTGAAACATTCAGAAACCGAGGAGCTGCTTCCCACTGGTTGGAAGAGCTTCTTGCACTCAGCGGAAGCTGCGTCGCATGTTTGAGTTCCGAAAAACGTTCAAAAACAGAAGATTTACTTCTGGGTTTTCAGCATCCGAGAACCGAAAATTTTGACAACAGAGGCGTTCGGGAACCAAGGTACCAGTGCATATAAAAATGTAATAAAACATTAAACATTTTAAACCTTCCACTATTTTAAAACTTCCCATTAAACATTTTAAAACAGCCTTCAGATGTCTTCTAAATGTTGTATAGCTACTTATCTCCTTTGCCCAGGGGTTGCATAACTCCTCTGATGAAAATATGGGTGTCCTAAGGAAAACTGGGATATTCTGGGATCAAATCAGAAACTGGGATGGCTTCTGTAAATCAGGATTGTCCCCAGAAAATAGAGGCACTTGGGAGATCTGAAAATACCTCAGATGACCAGGGAAGGGTCTGGGTAGGTATATCTGAGGAGAGTTCAGAGCTGCTTGAGACATTATTGGTCAAAAACAGCACTTTGAGTTGAGCCCAGAAACTAATTAGTTAGTTATGTCCAACAGAGACGTCATATTATTTTCCTTAGCTGCTATGAGGCTGAATGAGTCTCCTCTGTATGATTTTGCTCCCTAACTGTTTAAACACAGTGTGAAATTCTCTAGTTTTCAAACAAAAGACAGGTATTTTCCACCTTTGTGATTTCCAAGAAGCCATAGGATCAAACTCAGGGGAAGTTGAATATAATTAATGCAACGTGAATATCCCTTAATTATAGGACCCTGCTCAATTCCTCTGCTAACTCATGCAGTCGGCTGTCTACATTTCTTCAGCGGACTGCTTCATTAACCAAATGTAATCACGCTAAACATAAATTCCATATAATTCTGTTAGGAGGCTCTTACCACTTTGCATTGCAAGACCTATAAAGTGGAATTGTTACTTTAGATCAGAGCAGTTTAACAGTCAATTCCCTCTTCCCAGGAAACTCTGCAAATTGTAGCTCAAACTACAGCTCCCAGAATTCTTTGTTTAAAGCGGTATATCATACTGCTTTAAATGTGCCTATTTAATAATATTTGACCAAACTGCGGGAGGCAGTGGAAGACAGAAGTGCCTGGCATGCTCTGGTCCATGGGGTCACGAAGAGTCGGACATGACTAAATGACTAAACAACAACAACATTTAATAATAACATTACAGTGGTACCTCAAGTTACATATGCTTCAGGTTACATACGCTTCAGGTTACAGACTCCGCTAACCCAGAAATATTACCTCGGGTTAAGAACTTTGCTTCTGGATGAGAACAGAAATTGTGCTCTGGCGGCGCGGCGGCAGTGGGAGGCCCCATTAGCTAAAGTGGTGCTTCAGGTTAAGAACAGTTTCAGGTTAAGAACGGAACTCTGGAACGAATTAAGTACTTGACCCGAGGTACCACTGTATTATGATTACGTTTATGGTGCAAATGTGGCAATAGTGAAGCAATTCAGCCTTGAATTTCCTGGAAGCCATAAAGATGATGTTATTGTTATCCAATAATTATGGATGCTGGCATTGATGGGTGTCCTGCGATTCCCCAATGAGTTGGGGGGTGAGGAGACCTGGAAACAAACAGCTTGAGAAAGGGGTCCTGCGCGGTTATTACTTTTGTGACGTCCCTTCCTGCAAGCAAATCATGATTAAGGACTCATCAATGCCCTGCGCTGCAGTAATCTGTTCTGAAGCCTTTCAACCAGCAGAAGGTATTTGAAAGGCAATGAATTGCAATAGAATGTTTGCAAAATACTTGGGGAACATCAGACCTGGGAGCCAAATGTGACCCTCCACACCTCTCTATGTGGCTCTGGGGTTACTTCCTAGGCCACACCCCTATTCCTAGGCCACGCCCCTCACTAGAGTGTTGTTTTTGCCCAGCTGGCATGTGCCCTTGAAGTCCAATGTCAGTGCACTGGAAGAAGCAAAGATCACCAGTGTCGAAGCAATGATTCTTCAACATCAGCTTCGTTGGACTGGTCATGTTGTGAGGATGCCTGATTATTGTCTTCCAAAGCAAGTATTCCCAGCTTAAAAATGGAAAGTGTAATACAACAAAAGAGGTTTAAAGACTCTCTCAAAGCAAATCTAAAACAATGCAGTATAAACACCAACAATTCGGAAACACTTGCCTGCAAGCGCTCTAATGTAGTGGGAGAGCCAGTGTGGTGTAGTGGTTAAGAGCGATAGTCTCGTAATCTGGGGAACTGGGTTCGCTTCCCCGCTCCTCCACATGCAGCTGCTGGGTGACCTTGGGCCAGTCACACTTCTCTGAAGTCTCTCAGCCTCACTCACCTCACAGAGTGTTTGTTGTGGGGGAGGAAGGGAAAGGAGAATGTTAGGCGCTTTGAGACTCCTTTGGGTAGTGATAAAGTGGGATATCAAATCCAAACTCCTCTTCTTCTTCTTCTAATTGGAGAACAGCCTTTACCAAAGGTGTCGTGGGCTGTGAAGACACTCGAACTCAGGACGCAAGGGAGAAATGTGCTAAGAGGAAGGCACGCTTGGCAAATCCACACTGTGATCAACTCCAACCTGGAAACCTATGTTCCCACTGTGGAAGGACGTGTGGATCCAGAATTGGCCTCCACAGTCACTTATGGACTCATTGTTAAAACCATGTTTATGGAAGACAATCTTACTCGGCTGTGAGTGATCCGCCAAAGAAGACCTTTGTACAGTAGCCTATTTCTACACCCTCCCTCTACTGTACAAAGGTAATCCCATCCCAATGCTCTACTCACTTTTGTTTCTGGCCCTGCGCACTCCTGGCATCAGGCCGCAGGAAGGTTGCCCATCTGCTTACTGGAGATGCAAGTGATTAAATTCTTGCAAAGCATGTTCTCTATCACTGGTCTAGGCTAGGGCTGGGCGATATAGTGATATATCATCCCAGACTGGTTTGAAGTCCATATCATCGTATTGGTTTCATAATTTTTGACCTGGCAATATGTTGCGAATCATGGTGTGTGTCAAAAATATCAAATTAATTAATTTGATTTCTGCCTATATGAACCTGTTCATCTGAAGGAAGAAGTGAACTCTTGAGGGGAAAACTTTCTACCCTCCATACATCTAAATGGTTTCTCCCCTATGAGTCTATAAACATTTTGTATGTACTTTATTTGCTTTGATTAATTTTTGCAAACCACAGTATGGATTATTAGTATAGCATGTGCCCAACAGTAGAAATGAAGAAAGGATAAAAGGAGCAGTTTAAGAAATAGATAAAAATGACCTGCTTAGAGGAAGACAGAAGTCTATTAGAGAAGAAAAAAAATCGGGATGAAAGAAGATGGTGACATAAATCTGTACGTAAGAACTTACGCATTTATGGCTATATATGTTTTTGGTTTCCTTTCCTTTTCCTATCTTGTTTTGTTTGCTGTTGTCATTTTATTATTTTGGTTTTCTATTTTGTGTGTTTGTCTATTAAAATTAATTAAAAACGTTACAAATAATAATAATAAAATATCAATGTGGGGGAAACCATGAAGCCAGCCAGTGCTTCTCTCAATTCCTGCAGCTCCTGTTAACTCTGCCAGCTCAGCTTTTCCCTGCTTTATGCAGGGGGGACAGCGAATCACAAGAGCAAGAGCTGGCAAAAATCATGATGCAGGAAAATCTGTGAAGTCAGCCAATGCCTCTACCTAGGTAAAGGTAAAGGGACCCCTGACCATTAGGTCCAGTCGTGGCCGACTCTGGGGTTGCAGTGCTCATCTCGCTTTATTGGCCGAGGGAGCCGGCGTACCGCTTCCGGGTCATGTGGCCAGCATGACTAAGCCGCTTCTGGCGAACCAGAGCAGCACATGGAAACGCCGTTTACCTTCCCGCCGGAGCAGTACCTATTTATCTACTTGCACTTTGATGTGCTTTTAAAGTGCTAGGTTGGCAGGAGCAGGGACCGAGCAACGGGAGCTCACCCCATCGCGGGGATTCGAACCGCCAATCTTCTGATCGGCAATCCCTAGGCTCTGTGGTTTAACCCACAGTGCCACCCGTGTCCCTTATGCCTCTACCTAGCTCCATCCTTATTTTAGGAACCACAATATATTGCTAGGTTGTGATGTTTAACAGGTGATACATCGCAATGTTGATATCGTTCAGCCCTACTGTTCGCCTCTACATATTTCCATTCTTATTTCAGACATTGTGATATATCAATATATCATGATGTTGAAAACCAGATATTGCCCAGCTCTGGTCTAGGCTGTGGGTCACTCCTTGCCACCTGACTAACTTCCAATTCACATTTAAATTCCAGACTAGATATGCCCTCCCTCTCAAGTTCCAGATTGCCTTTTCATTTATGCATACCTGGTATATGGCTGACGCGATGCTTTGAAATGCCAGAGAGGAGTTGGAAATTTCAGGAGCCTCTGCGACGTTTGTGAAAGGAATGATGGCAACTGTCAACGCTATCCTCTTATGGGAAGATTTATTTTCATTGCCTGTCACTATAACTGGATCACGGTCTCTCTCTCTCTCTCTTGCTCCACTTTCTCGTGACGATAAAGACTCCACTCATAATAATCACCACTGCATTAAACACCATGAAAACCCAAAATTCATTTGAGGTTATGCTAAGGGTTGAAAGCCAAGCCGCTAAATCAAGCATAAAAGCCAGACAGCATCCTTCACCTGAGTGACTTGAGCCTTTCATTTGCAAATGCATGGAGTGTAGTGCCTGTCGTGTGAAGGCGCAGAGATGCATATTAAAAAAATATATGCCTAAGAGCATGAGAAGGCAACTTGCATCCTAGCCAAGCTTGAGTTAAAAGAGAAAGGCCATAGCTCCGTGGTAGTGCATCTGTTTTGCATGCAGAATTCAATTCCTAGCTTCAATCCCTAGCTGGAAATATCCGTTGCCTGAATCTACAGCCACAGCAACCGCTGCAACTCTCCAATGGTTTGACTTCACCCCAAAGGCTCACTCCTCCACTGTCTCCTGAGAATACTCCCTGGAGAGGAGCTGCCAGTTGGTGTAGGCACTCCTGATCCAGATTGTGATGGCCTGGGACTTGGGCTCGGACTCAGAACTAGAGGAGTCTCAGTCCGCACCAGATCCTTTGCCTCAGGCGGCATCTGGACCAAGTCTGGGGCCTAATTCTGAAGAGCCCCAGTCTGCACAGGTTCCCCTGCAAAAAGTACTACCTGGCTGAGTCAGGGGCCTGAGCCTGCCCTGGCTCCACATGTGGGGATTACCTCATTGCCTCCAGCTGGGCAATCACTTACAGCTGCTCCACTAATAACACACTGACATCTCCCGAGCTGCAGAGACTAAGGTCTGACAGGAGAGACCTGAGTACTCGCAGGAGGAGTGCTCACCCGCGAGACAGGGAGGTGAGTCACCGGGGGATCAGGACCGGCTGTCACCCCGACGGAGATAAAAGGCTGTCGGACCCCGCCCCAGGTTGCGGGAGCAACATTGCTGTTTGCTAGAACCTGCCTGAGACCCTGTGCCTGACCTAGCCTGGTTTTCTGCCTTGCGTCCTGCCTGGGCCCTGTCAGACTGACTCCTCACAGAACCCTTGGATTCGGGACTGGACCTGGACCGCATTGCTCGGGTTAACTCCCAGGCCCAGCACACAGGTGGACCAGGGGGATCTGACTCAGTATAAGGCAGCAAAAAAGGTAAAGGGACCCCTGACCATTAGGTCCAGTCGTGGCTGACTCTGGGGTTGTGGTGCTCATCTCACTTTATTGGCCAAGGGAGCCGGCGTACAGCTTCCGGGTCATGTGGCCAGCATGACTAAGGCGCTTCTGGTGAACCAGAGCAGCACACAGAAACGCTGTTTACCTTCCCGCCAGAGCGGTACCAATTTATCTACTTGCACTTTGATGTGCTTTCGAACTGCTAGGTTGGCAGGAGCAGGGACCGAGCAATGGGAGCTCACCCTGCCACGGGGATCCGAACCACCGACCTTCTGATCGGCAAGCACTAGGCTTTGTGGTTTAACTCACAGCGCCATTCGCGTCCCTTAAGGCAGCATACTATGTTCCTAAAATGGTCTTCCTTTTTCTTTCTTTTTTAAAAAAGAGATTTATTAACAACAACAAAAAGTGCATAGGTAACAAACAGAAGGGAAACAAAGTATCCGAAATCTAAAGCATAATGCATCACAGCCTGGGAGGACAAAAATAACAGGGACACAACACAGGGAATATTTCATACAATCATAGACTTGTAGAGGTGGAAGGGACCGCGAGGGTCATTTAGTCCAACCCCCTGCAGTGCAGGAATCTTTTGCTCAACGTGGGGCTTGAACCCACAGCTCTGACGTTAAGATCCTCAGGGTCTATCAACTGAACTATTTGTATGGGTTAATACTTTATTATCCCTTTGGTCCTTTACAGAACAACCAGAACTATAAGGAGGTGGCTTAATTTAGGGCAGTGTAATTTACTCTCAGGGACTGGACTGAAGGGGGTGAGATTGGGGAGGAATGGTGGAGGTCTGCCCCCCTTCTCCTGGAGCTTCCAGAGGAGAGAAGAGAAGAAGAAGAGTTTGGATTTGATATCCCACCTTATCGCTACCCGAAGGAGTCTCAAAGCTGCTAACATTCTCCTTTCCTTTCCTCCCCCACAGCAAACACTCTGTGAAGTGAGTGGGGCTGAGAGACTTCAAAGAAGTGAGACTGGCCCAAGGTCACCCAGCAGCTGCATGTGGAGGAGCAGGGAAGCGAACCTGGTTCACCAGATTACGAGTCCTCTTCTTAACCACTACACCACACTGGCTCTTGAGGAAGAAGGCAGTACTGAATTACAGCGGTGGTTTGAGGAGGTCACAGCTCAGAGACAGGTGAACAGAAGAGTTAGGAAGTGTTGGGAGACAAGAAGGGGGAGACAGAGCCAAAGCAGACAGCTGACACGTTATCACTGGAGAGCGTTTCTGACCCCCCTTCTCCCAGAACTCGCCGTTCGTTGAGGGTACAAGAGCAAAGGACCCAGAGACAATTAGCCCCTGGCAGCCACCATAAGGGGAAGTCCAGAATCAGAAGCAGGAGAGGAGGGAAGCCAAGAGACAGAGATAAGTCCAGCAGGCGAAGAAGCCAGGGTGTCTCCCCCTCCTGCTGTGACCAGCTCCCCGCTCCCTGATCTCCCAGGACCAGAAGAGGTATGAAGAGAGAGGAGCAGAGACAGGTGTGTTCGCATAGTCTCAGATTGCTTTGGGGGGACCCAGGGGAGAAGGAGACTTAGGCAGCTGTGGGAAGGCAGCCTCCACAACTGCCTCATAGGAGCAAAACCTACTGAGATGAGTTGCTGTGCTCCTTAGGCTTGGCACTCCTGAGCAGACGTTGTTCCTTCTAATAAAGAGTTAGCTTATTCCATGTGATTTATTGCTGCTTGGCTCCTGGAAAAAAGTTCCCCCATCCCCGCCTTACAGGATCAGCTTGCTCTGCTTATGCTTTCTTCTTTAAAGGGTTATTCTCCAAGTTTCTGGCAATGTCAAAAGACTCAGAAGTAAGTTTGTCTCAGTTGTTCCTTTATTGATCTTGGTGCTTGAAAAAGCACAGAAGCCCTGTGCATCATAACTGAGGCATAGACTCCAGCAAGGATTCAGGCCCTGGTCAGAATACGGACTGAAATGTGCTGTCAAGGGCATTTTGAAGAACTGATCGCTTTCGTCACATGTGACAGATTACGTCTGCAAGCCCAACAACATCTGGCATTCAGTAAACATGTTTGATTCAGAGAGGAGACTGCGAAGGAAAAAAAATCACATCCGATTCACTTCCGATTAGAATAGCTCCGTCTGCCTTCTCCCTTTAATTCTTCACAGATTTTATCATACATCCTTTCTGCTGCAGCCTATTATCATGTAAAAGGTACCAGTTTGTGCTCTCACTTAACCTGAGCTGTAGGAGATGTCAGAGACAGCTTTGCGTGTTCAAACCCAGACCCCCCCCCCCAAAAAAATCCACACATGACTCAAATTTTGGTTTGGGTTTTTGGCAGAATTTAGGCCACAACTTTATTGATTACAGCAAGTGACTGGTTGCATAGGCTCTGGTTCGACTAGCTCTCTGCCATGCAAGTAGCGTTGACCCAGGGTTCCAGAACAGGTCAGCCAAGGGTGAACACTTGGATAAGCAGAAAGCTGGGAAGGGGCTAACTCCACCACCCAAATGTCCCCCTGGACTCAGGCACGGGCACAACCCCCTCCCAGGGGTTGACCAAACCATTGAGTCCCTGGAATCCTTTAATGGAATACCCTTCACATAGGGATGGTAAGAGCGTTCTCCCATCCCTATCACCTGAATCAGAGCCTATCCGCAACCTTACAAGTTGTGATGATTTGCTATGAGGCAGGTGAAACCCAAATGGCAACAGCCAATCAGCCAAGTGAGGGAAATCCCTGCCATGCCCCTGTCCCAACGACAGACGACACACAACGGCACTGCAAGGTCAAGCGCGCAAGCCCTAAAAGTAGGGAGAGGTGGGCGGGTGTTCCAAATGCACGAGCCGAAAGAGGAAGCTCTGGGTCATGTACATGGGCATAAATAGGTCCCTCGAACTGTTTAGACTGCATCTCATTGGCCAGAATGCACCCAGCTTTGAGGGACCTACCAATCAGGTGTTGTGGCTGACCAATGCATCCACCCACAACACAGGGTGTCGGTTGTCCAGGTCTCACTGCAATACGTGCCCTCTTTAAAGGAGGACCCAATTTATGGAGCCTGTTTGAGCAAATTCTCACTGTAATCTGCTTCTGCCCAGAAACGTATCTCCCATCTGTGGAAAGATGTGCAGATCCATAACTGGCCTCCAAAGCCACTTATGGACACACTGTTAAGACCATATTCATGGAAGACAATCTTACTTGGCCACAAAGAAGCTGCAGTAAGAAGAAAGAGTTGCACATTGACCTTGTAGATAAATTATAGTCTCATGGACAGACCTCTCCCCTTCTCTGCCTAAAATTTGCTCCCAGTATTGCTCTTTCAGTGCATGGTATAAAGGACAATATCCAATTTGAGATCCTGTGTCCGGTTTATACATCAAGGACAGGTAAGGGCAGAGTACAGCATAGTTCTGAAACGTCCTTATAAAATAGCTGAAGGCATCAGATTTAACTAGGCTTTAATAAAGGGCAGCTTACCTCTCAGCTTCTGCAAACCCTTAAAATAACAAAAAGTGGTATGAAAGGAACACAAGGAAAATTATTGTATCATGGTGCAATTTTAGAAACCGGCACAGTTGCTCTATCTATGGGAAGGGAGTCACTGGACAATGTCTGCTTCAATAGGTCTTTAATGAACTCCATGTCAGGAGCTCGTCCTACACTCGAGTAGAACCCTGGCAGAGACACATGCCCGACTGGCATGTTCTCTCCCTCCTGGTCGATTGTTCAGGAGCTTCAAAAGCTTTCTTCAGTCCGAACATCACAGCAACCGATGCCAACAGACATTGGCACACTTAGGGATCCGCAGAGTTTGTGCAGCTTGCGTAACAGACCTCAGCAACTCAGCATTTTGGCTAATCTACTTTATTTACATAGAAACACACACAGAGCACTGCAACATGGCTCCCCCTCTCCCTAGAATCAGATATCAAAGAGAAAAAGCAAAGGACAATAGTCCCACTTCACAAAACACAGTAACACAAACATCCTGTCTCCGTCACTTCCCACTTTGTGGAGTCAAAACATATATTGTCATGTGACAGACATCAATCGCAAGACTGCAGTCATGGAGCAGGAATTCTAACACTCCATTCACAGACTTTTTACATGGAGTTCAGAAAAGTGTCAGCAATGGCTGCGGCGTCTGCGTGGATCTGCCTCCTCTACAAAAAAGGGGGCACTGCTGGTGTCCTCATACTTTTGGGGGTCTCCTGAGCTCTGCACCCACCTGTCAGGGGCTGGCTAGATGAGGAGGAGTAGTGGAGACCACCTGACCAAGAGGCCTCCAGGGAAAGTGCAGGAGAGGACAGTTTGGACCCAGGCTCGTGGTAGTGGGAGAAAGGAGACACCCCAGAGGAGGAGGAGAGCTGGGAAATACTGGAAGCTGGGAGTCAGGAGGGCGAGGAACAGGGGGCAAACAAGCAGAAGCCCCAGCCCTGAGCCAGGACAGGAGTCAGCCTTAATAGAGGCAACAACAGCACCAGCTGATAGCGTGTCTGTTGAAATTCTGCCAGCTCCACCTCCCACCCCTAAAACAAGACAATTACAGTGGTACCTCTGGTTACAGACTGTAATGGTTATAGGGGTTGCTCGTGCGTAAGTTGCCGCCACTCTTGGCTAGGTAGCCTGGTTAAACCTTTTCTGTCTGGACAGCCCTTCACTTCGTGGCTGTTTCAGTCGCTAGCAGTATCCGTCAGTGGGCGTTTCTTGAACTTCTTCCAGCAAAGAAGTTCTTTGACGCCAAGTCTACGCCTAATTTCCCTGCGTGGAAGTCTTCTGCGCAGGGTGGGTGTGGGCAGCGGAGGACCCGTGCTCTCCCCGCTGGTCTCCGGTGAGGAGTCCTGGAGCCCCCTCGCCGATTCCCCCACCTGCCCCCCTTTATCCCTGGTGTTACGCTGATTTCCTTCCCCAGCCGATGAGCTCCCTCTCTCCCTGCTGGGCCCTTCTCCAGCATCGCTTGGGAGCCTTGCCTCCACCTCTCGCTCCGATGTCAGTTCCCTGACACAGACGCTTCAGGTTACAGAAACTAACCCAGAAATAATACCTCAGGTTAAGAACTTTACTTCAGGATGAGAACAGAAATCGTGCGGCAGCAGTGGGAGGCTCTATTAGCTAAAGTGGTACCTCAGGTTAAGAACAGTTTCAGGTTAAGAACGGACCTCCAGAACAAAATAAGTTCTTAAGACGAGGTACCACTGTACTCCATGTAACAGAACTGAAAGCCAGAGAAAAACAGAGAGGGGACTTGCCATAGGCAGAGGGAGGGTCATGAGACACAGAAAATAGACTAGATGGCAGGAGCAAAACAATCTGGGCAACGGCTCATGCTGAGGGAGTATACTTGATAAATCTTCATGTGTTGACGCTAATAAAAGAGCTGCGAGCTGAAGTGATTTGCATGCCTTGCTTCTCTCTGCTCTTTGCCAAGTGTGCTTCCTGTCAGCCGCCTAATGACACCACCCAGTGTAATTCAGAATGGGCCCCTCCCCACCTTGTGATGACTTTTTATTCCTTAACTGTCAGGTAACCTTGGTTTTAGGGACGCGGGTGGCGCTGTGGGTTAAACCACAGAGCCTAGGACTTGCCAATCAGAAGGTCGGTGGTTCGAATCCCTGCAACGGGGTGAGCTCCCATTGCTTGGTCCCTGCTCCTGCCAACCTAGCAGTTCGAAAGCACGTCAAAGTGCAAGTAGATAAATAGGTACCACTCCGGCGGGAAGGTAGACGGCGTTCCCATGGGCTGATCTGGTTCGCCAGAAGCAGCTTAGTCATGCTGGCCACATGACCCGGAAGCTGTACGCCGGCTCCCTCGGCAATAAAGCGAGATGAGTGCCGCAACCCCAGAGTCGGTCACCACTGGACCTAATGGTCAAGGGTTCCTTTACCTTTACCTTTTAAGCTTGGTTTTATTCCCCCTCTTCTTCCTGATGTCAATCTTCACACAGCCTTACCTGGTAAGGGGAAAGAGTGGTGTGACTTTTGTGGGTCACCCAAGGTACCAAAATGTCTTGGGCTGGCCCTGAATTCCACCATAAAATAAGCATCCTTATGTGCTCTTTTTAAAAAGGAAAACAAGGGGGAAAACCTGCACCACGAAATCTGGAGATGTGTGCAGTCAAATTGCTAGCCGTGTTTCTATCCATGTATAAGCCAGGGAACTATGAATAAGATCAGATGATTGTCCCATGGACTGCAAGAAGATCCAACCTCTCCATTCTGAAGGAAATCAGCCCTGAGTGCTCACTGGAAGGACAGATCCTGAAGCTGAGACTCCAATACTTTGGCTACCTCATGAGAAGAGAAGACTCCCTGGAAAACACCCTGATGTTGGGAAAGATGGAGGGCACAAGGAGAAGGGGACGACAGAGGAAGAGATGGTTAGACTGTGTTCTCGAAGCTACCAGCATGAGTTTGACCAAACTGCGGGAGGCAGTGGAAGACAGGAGTGCCTGGCGTGCTCTGGTCCATGGGATCATGAAGAGTCGGACATGACTAAACAACTAAACAAAAACAATAGCAACAACAATAACAACAATTAAAAACCTTTCTTGGAAAGCGTGTGAAATGAGCCAAACAACGCAAGTAAGCCTGTAACTGTCTTCATCATCCTCATCAAATTTACTTGCCTTACTCTGCTGTTTTCACATGCTCTCCAAGGAAGGTTTCAAATCTGTATGATAATTCCAACATTCGTTTTTACTCAACCCTTTCACGAGTGCCTGAATTATATACACCTTCCCCCATGGCATTTGAATTTGACCTGGTTCACGAGAATCAAAAGGATGCATACATAAAGGTGCTATTTAAATACAGAGCCCCTTTCAAGGCAATTTCCTGTAATTTGGATCTGCACGGCACTTATGTAAGATAAGAGCAATATCAGAGAGCAAAGAACACGGCACTTTCTCTAATGCCTCATAAACAAATGAAATTTCATGAGAAATATGGGGTTGAGAGACGCTTATTGGAATAAGGCAGGGTGATACAATTGCCACTTTCAAACACTTCTCGCAGCCACCTCAAGTAATTACACAGCAGCATTTCTGTGAGAGCAGAGAAGCCCAGCGGCATGAGATTGTACTAATGTTGCTTGCAAACACGGTAGACACCAAACACAAAAATGTGTGGCTTATTATATAAGCTCCCTGCCTACTACTTGGTCTAAAAGGTAAAGGACCCCTGGATGGTCAAGTCCAGCCAAAGGCAACTATGGGATGCGGCGCTCATCTCACTTTTCAGGCCAAGGGAGCCGGCGTTTGTCCACAGACAATTTTCTGGGTCATGTGGCCAGCATGACTAAACTGCTACAGGTGCATGGAGGACCGTGACAGAAGCCAGAGTGCACAGAAACACTGTTTACCTTCCCACCACAGTGGTACCTATTTATCTACTTGCACTGGAGTGTTTTTGAACTGTTAAGTTGGCAGAAACTGGGATAGAGCAACAGGAGCTCACCCTGTCGCATGGATTTGAACCGCCTACCTTCTGATCAGCAAGCCCAAGAGGTTCAGTAGTTTAGACCACAGCGTCACCCATCTACACATCTTAACAACCCATTTTGAGTGGATTCACCTGGAGTGGCAAAGGGAAGAGTACCCTGATCTGAAGGAGCGTCTCCACCCTTATCGTTCAACCCAGACACTGAGGTCCAGTGCTGAGGGCCTTCTGGCAGTTCCCACACTGTGAGAAGCCAAGTTACAGGGAACCAGGCAGAGGTCCTTCTCGGTAGTGGCACCCGCCCTGTGGAACGCCCTCCCATCAGATGTCAAAGAGAAAAACAACTACCAGACTTTTAGAAGACATCTGAAGGCAGCCCTGTTTAGGGAAGCTTTTAATGTTTGATGCATTACTGTATTTTAATATTTTGTTGGAAGCAGCCCAGAGTAGCTGGGGAATCCCAGGGCTATAAATTATTATTATTATTTATTATTATTATTTATTATTATTATTTTTTATTATTATTATTATTATTATTATTATTATTATTATTATTATTATTATTTCAACCATTTCAACTACATGGAACTATCAAAATGGGCAACATCAGCCTTCTTTTCACAGTGCAAAGTTAAGCTATGGACTGAGCCCCCCGGAGGAGGCAGTGAAGGTTTTAGAAGAGGATTGGACAAATTCATGGTATCATAGAATTGTAGAGTTGGAAAGAACTCTGAGGATCCTCTGGTCCAACCCTCTGCAATGAAGGAATATGCAGCTGTCCCTTAGGGGAATCAAACCTGCGACCTTGGTGTTACCAGCACCAGGCTCTAGCCAACTGAGCTATCCATAGGAGGCAGATCCATGGGAGGATAGGGCTACTAGCCATCATGGTTGTGCTCTGCCCCCACAGTCAGAGGCAGTAATGCCATTTCTCTGATGAAAATAGGGATGTCCTATTCTATCATCATCATCATCATTTTATTATTTGTATTGCACCTATCTGACTGGGTTTCCCCAGCCACTCTGGGTGGCTTCCAACATATATAAAAACATAATAAAACACGAAACATTAAAACAACTTCCCTCTACAAGGCTGCCTTCAGATGCCTTCTAAAGGTTGTATAGATCCGCTCCACTTCTGCATGGCGAGGAATTGCGGTGGACTGCATGGCCACCCACTCTCCTCTGGGGGCGGGGGACATAGTCCCACGTTGCTCGGGTGATCCTGGCCACGTCAGCGACTGGCCAGCCAATCCACTGGCCAGGGGGCGTGGCCAGGACCATTTAAACAGAGGCGCGAGCCAGAGGGCTTCCTCTTTTGCTCGCTTCTTCAATCACCCGCCCTCCCTTCCTATTTTGCAGGTTTTAGACATTGGCCTTGCTATGGACCTTGGCTGGTCACTGTTGAGGGGCCTGGTAAGAATTTTTCCTCTTGGCAAATTGGCACAGGCCTTTTGGTTTTCGCCTACCTTGTAGCAATCGTCACAACTTTGTTAGGGTTGCGGTTAGGCATTGTTTGACCTTGTGGTGGGGGAGGCGAGGTGTGGCCATCACCTGCCCCTCCAAGCTTAAGGGTATTCCGTTAAAGGAATCCGGGGGTGTGGATCTTGTCCAAAGCCCGGGGCACGGCTAGGGCCACGACACGACCCCGACTGGAACACCCGGGGGAACTCGAGTTGGTATCCTTTGACAGGGCTCCCCCTTCCAGTGGTTTTCCCTTACCGGACTCCCTGCGCAGCAGTCAGATATAGTCGGGTCCATTCCATGCCTAAGCCAATACAGCTCACATTCTGTAATCAATAAAGTTGTGGCCAAAATTTTCCCAATAACATTAACTCAATATTTGTGTCCTTGTGTGTGTTATTTCTCAACGAGGGGTGGCTTCGGTGTCTCGACACGCAATTACTTAGTTCCTTGGCTCAGGGGGTTGCATAACTCCATACCCTCCAACATTTCTCCAGTGAGAAAAGAAGAAGACAATGAGAAGGAGGAGGTGAGGTGAGTGAGGCTGAGAGACTTCAGAGAAGTGCGACTAGCCCAAGGTCACCTGCATGTGGAGGAGCGGGGAAGCGAACCCGGTTCACCAGATTACAAGTCCACCACTCTTAACCACTACACCATGCTGGCTTCCTAAGGGAAAATGGGACATTCCAGGATCAAATCAGAAACTGGGATGGCTTCTGTAAATCCGGGCCTGTCCCTGGAAAATAGGGACACTTGGAAATGCTTTTGACTACCAGTGGCTGGAAACTGCAGGAACGTGGAGTGCTCTGGTACTTGGGTCCTGCTTGTGGGTTTCTCAAAGGCACCTGCTTGGCCACTGTGAGACAGGATGCTGGACTTGATAGGCCGCTGGCCTGATCCAGCAGGCTTTTCTTATGTTCTTAAGGGTGTGTGCCAAGTATCTTCTCCATCATTGCACTGAGCCATCCGGAACTCAGCACAACTGTTGGGCTGGTCTCCATTCCTGGTCTAAGCTAAAGAGGAAGGATTGGGCTGTTTTGTTTTTCTTGCTAGGCCAAGGATGATGCATAGAATGCCTTGGTAGCAAGTATATAGATTGGTAATACTGAAACCAAACGGGCTGCAATGCCGGAGAGTTAATTTCTGCATGCATCGTACATTAGCTGTGTGCTCATTAACGTTCAGCACCAGACCCTTGGCCTTTTGAGGAGAAAGTAGGACATGAAATCTATTTTTCAAACTTCACACCAAGTGTTATTTCTCAGAAGTGATATTTTTTCCAAGTGCACACCATCAGAAAGCATAATAGACCTCTTTGACTTTACCCATGGAGATTGAAAACAACCAGAAGCCTTTCCTGTTCATTTATTTATTTATTATTCGGCTGTTGCAAGAAAGAGGGGGGGGGGGGAAACACCCGATAGCACCCTTGAACTTAATTAAAGCCATTGTTAATCAACCATATTACAGCTTACTGGGCACAAGCAATATTTTTTTTCTGCTTGCCCTCGCTTTTTCTTATTTTCCTACCCAGAAGAAATGGTGTTTTTTAAAAAAGCGCTTCGGAAAGACAATGTGAATGTTTTGTAGTGAACACTGAAAAAACCTTGGCTTTAGAACAGTTGTGAGAAAAAGAAGAATATAAATGGAGATGGGTAGTTTTGTTTCGGCACAAAAAGGGCTAAAACAGAAGAGGAAGAGAAGCAAATGTTTTAATGTTAATTTCCTGCAGATACGGTAAGCGAGTGGAGAGGCGGATGCTCATAAACTATTCCAAAGGGGGATTTCAACTGCAAACGTTACCCAAGGCGCTTAAAGAGGCAGGCGAAAGGAAGTTAGGACACTGCTGTCCTCATATCGCCTCTTGTCAAGAGCGTATTCAACATGGCTTTTCGCTATTAGAGGTAAAAGATATGAGAGCTGCGTCCCATAGGGGACCAGGTTAGCATCTCAAGGCATAGAAGGAAGGGTAATTACCATGTGCTGTCAAATTGTGTATTCATTCAAATGTGGAAATTACTTATTCACTCGAGGAAAGGAATAAAAAGAAAGCAAAATGTGGGCTATCAGAATGTCTGGAGCTTATCCTGATGTCACTGATCAGCTGATGGGGGGCCTGCGGAGGAACCCTCCCCCTTTCGAATGAGCTGTCTCTTGATGTGATAAAGGTAAAGGGACCCCTGACTATGAGGTCCAGTCGTGGCCGACTCTGGGGTTGTGGCGCTCATCTCACTTTATCGGCCGAGGGAGCCGGCGTACAGCTTCCGGGTCATGTGGCCAGCATGACTAAGCCGCTTCTGGTGAACCAGAGCAGCACACGGAAATGCCGTTTACCTTCCCGCCAGAGTGGTACCTATTTATCTACTTGCACTTTGACGTGCTTTCAAACTGATAGGTTGGCAGGGACTGAGCAACGGGTGCTCAACCCGTTGCGGGGATTCAAACCACCGACCTTCCAATCAGCAAGCCCTAGGCTCTGTGGTTTAACCCACAGCGCCACCCACGTCCCTCTCTTGATGTGATACATTGACTATTAAACCGCGCTGGGAATGTAGCTTTGTGAATAGGGGTTTCCTAATAACTCTCAGCACCCTTCACAAACTTCAGTTCCCAGCATTCTTGGTGGGAAGCCACGACTGTTTAAAATGGTATAATATTGTTTTGAATGTACATCAAAGGAGGGGTCTATGTTTTAGTAGACGGGAGCATGTGAGCTCCCAACCTGAAGTGGTATTGTTCATGCACAGATGAGAATGATACCCCAGTCAGGGGCACTGACTTGCCCCCCACATTGGATGGGCCCAGAGTTATGTGACACGCCCCACCCCTGGGAGCACTCAGTTGGTGGTGGCAGCGGAGGCTAGGGAGCACAGAGGGTGATCTTCACCCTCTGCATGTCCAGTCCCTGCCTGGCGCACAAGCGCTCTCCCAGTGGTGGCAGGTGATGGTGGCCCTCACAGACCCCTGCCCACCAATACTGAGGGGGCCAAAGCCCCTTCAACCCCCTATAGTTGGCGCTTGGACCCCAGTTGTCCTCTAACCTTGTTAGGCAGGTGCCTGCTGATCATCGTAAGAAGCGATCAAAGAAAATAAGGAAAATTCCACGTTTTCCCCTAGGACTTCTTAAGCTGCGTCATAGCTGATTGAGCTACTTCTTTGTTTGTTTTGCCAATTCTGTGTGGATTCCGTAAGAACCATGCCGCCAAATATCCATCACCAGCTTCCCAAACACTACGACTTTCTCACCTGACTCCCAGACCTTGCTTAAGAATCAAATCTTGCAGCAGCTGTGTTGCTGTCTTGCGCTTGCAGTGACCTTCTGTTCCGAAATGTGGACCAAAGCAAGAGAGAAACGTCAGCCAAGTGGCACTGCAGATGCACTCGGGTGAAACTTTCCTCACTGCACCCAGAGGAGATAGCGTGACTGTTTGACATCACACCACCATCTGGAATACTTTCCCAGAAACCTGTTGTGCGAGCACAGAAGCTTGCTGGGTTCAAATAAGAGCCAGACGAATTTCTGAAGGATAACTAGATCATTACGGTTTCGGATGCCTCATCTAGGTTTCCTCATGCAGGGAAAATGGTTGAAAAGATCCAGCTATTTTGGGAGCTTTTCAGACATTTCCTGAGAAACCCTGTGGCATTACTTGAATATTTGATGCTTTCCTCAGGATGGAGGTCAGTAAAGGCAGGCAAGCTTCTCTCAAAACAGCTTGCCTACCAACATTGATCTTCCCTTGCAATAAAGGCAGTGGGCAACAGTGAGGACAATAGCTTTTTTTCTTTCTAGAGTTGTCTTGCCGACAATGTAGGCAGCAGCTATGGAGCTCCCTATTGGTTCAGTTTTTCAACCAGGGTTTATTAGCCAGCTGACTAAAATACATAGGTTGCAGGAAATATTTAATATACAGGAATAGTGTAGCCAACATGGTATTATATGGTTGGACTCCAACTCGCATCAGCCCCAGCCCTCAAAATAAATAATATTAATTTTATTATTTATACTCCACCCAGCTGACTGGGGTGACCCAGCCACTCTGGGCTGCTTCCGGTATATACAGAAGAAACGTAATAAAACATTAAACATTGAAAACTTCCCTACACAAAGCTGCCTTTAGATGTCTTCTAAAGCAGTGTTTCCCAACCTTTTTTGGGCAAAGGCACACTTGTTTCATGAAAAAAATCTCGAGGCACACCACCATGCCAGATGGGGAAAGGTCACTTTTTACTTATGTAAAAAAAAAAAAAAATAGTAACAGCATAGAAGGTAATGGTTATTTCTTTGATGTCTGATGGGAGGGCATTCCACAGGGCGGGCGCCACTACTGAGAAGGCCCTCTGCCTGGTTCCCTGTAACCTCACTTTTCACAGTGAGGGAATTGCCAGAAGGCCCTTGGCACTGGATCTCAGTGTCTGGGCTGAACGATGGTGGTGGAGACGCTACTTCAGGTATACTGGACCGAAACCGCTTAGGGCTTTAAAGGTCAGCACCAACACTTTGAATTGTGCTCGGAAAGGTACTGGGAGCCAATGTAGGTCTTTCAAGACTGTCGTTACGTGGTCTCGGCGGCAGGTAGCAGCGCTCACAGCTTACGGACTGCACCGTGTAACAGGTGTCTGGCCCAGCAGCCTAAGGCGGACAAGCCACTGAAACAGGCATTCAGAATCCATTCATTTCATAAAACCTGCAGGGCTCAATCTCTTTGTTTGTGTATGTGTGTGTTTCTGTTTTGCCCAAGGGTCTGGGGGTGGGAGAGAGCTCTTTAGCATGATGCTTTTAAAACAATTAAATTATCAACAAACAAACCTGATGATACGAATAGCAACGTCAGGTGCTACGGGGGGGGGGGAGGGGGCCTATTCGGAAGTAAATACTGTGTCCAGGCGCAATTAGTGCTGATTTAAGGTGCACCAAGACTGCCTAAAAACCTCACCAAAGATATGCAACAAAGCGCTTCGTTGCAGAGGGGAGAGTTTGTGCACCGTGGAGGCTGGAGGGCTTCTATTCTACATGCGGGGGTTGGGGGGGCGAGGAAAATGTGCTCCGTGGGGGGGCGGGGAAGGCAAGAAAAGGAGCTGAGCTCTAACTATAGGCTCCCACGCTTGAGCACGCCCGACTCGGTGGGGCGGACCACCCTCTCTCCTGGAGGAGGAGGAGGAAGAGGAGGAGGAGGAGATTCCCATCCACGGCGTGGCCTCCCGCGCTCCTGAACGGGAAATCTCTGCAGCCCAAGACTCTCCGCGAGGCAGCTCCTCCCTTCCTGCCTTGAGCCGCCGCCAGCCGCGCCCCCCTCCCCAGTTATCTGCTGCCTGCCAAGCCCCGCCCCTCTTCATTGTCCTCCCCTTCTGTTTATTCCCCTTCCTCCATCCCTCGCTTTTTTCCCTCTCTTTCCTTTTTTTAAAAAAAATATTTTCTCTTCCCCTTCTTTTTTCCCACCCTTTCTTTTTTCTCTTTCTCCCCCCCCTCCCCGCCCTCCTGGGTTAAAGGATTTGAGCAATGGGTCTGGAGGTGGAGCTCGTCGGAGGATTAGCCCGACTCGCCCGCCTCCCTCCCACGGCACACTAGGCAACGTCCGGCGGCACACTAGTGTGCCGCGGAACACTGGTTGGGAAACACTGTTCTAAAGATTATATAGTGACTTATGTTCTCAACATCCACAGGGAGGGTGATACTACCAAGAAGGCCCTCTGCCTGGTTCTCTATAACTTCACTTCTCACAGTGAGGGAACTGCCAGAAGACCCTCAGAGGAAGACCTCAGTGTCCGGGCTGAACAATGGGGATGGAGATGCTCCTTCAGGTATACTGGACCAAGGCTGTTTGGGGCTTTAAAGGTCAGCACCAACACTTTGAATTGTGCTTGGAAATGTACTGGGAGCTGATGTAGGTCTTCCAGGACTGGTGTTATATGGCCAGAAGCCAGGGATGATGGTAGCTGTAGTCTAGGAACATCTGGAAGTTACTATGTTGGCTCCCCCAGTATCAAAACCAATTCTATTTCTCAAGCATTTAAGGTCTAACATTAATAGCAATGTTACTGGCAATAGCAGTACAATCCTACATGTCTACTGAATAGCAAGCCCTATTAGCCCTGGCGGACGATGGGTGTTGTAGTCCTACAACATCTGGTAGGCCACAGGTTAGCATTCCACAGCCTGTATACCTGCCTCCAGGCTGTTTGCTCTCCCTTCAGAACAGCTTCATTTTACATCTTTCCTCCACCGAGTTTGGGAGAGAAGACTCAAAGGCAGCTCCATTAAAAATGGATATTTTGCAATCCAATAACTTTCACACAATCTAAGGTTTCAACACTGCCAGGTTCGCTACCAGAGGACAACAATCAGTTAATCATTAGCAAGAGCTCCTTGGCTTTGATATAGAAAGGTAAAGGGACCCCCTGACCATTAGGTCCAGTCGTGGATGACTCTTGAGTTGTGGCGCTCATCTTGATTGACTGGCTGAGGGAGCCGGCGTACATCTTCCGGGTCATGTGGCCAGCATGACTAGGCCGCTTCTGGCGAACCAGAGCAGCACATGGAAACACCGTTTACCTTCCCGCCAGAGAGGTACCTATTTATCTACTTGCACTTTGACGTGCTTTCAAACTGCTAGGTGGGCAGGAGCAGGGACCGAGCAATGGGAGCTCACCCTGTCGTGGGGATTCGAACCGCCAACCTTCTGATCGGCAAGTCCTAGGCTCTGTGGTTTAGCCCACAGCGCTACCTGCGTCCCTGGCTATAATATAGCCCTATGGAAAAACTCCATGTTAAACCTTCTGCAATATACCTTTTGCCATTTTTCATTTCCTTGTCAATTAAACCATTATACTTAACATTTCAGAGGGAGTGCAATCAGGTTCAGAAGCGGTAAATTACTCAACTCCCAAACCTGGGAACTGCTCACCCACAGACGTTCCACCTTGCCAGCATTCAGTCTCAGTTTGCTGGCTCTTGTTCGGTGCAGGTTCCAAACAATCACAGCCTTTCCAGCTTCAGATGTAACCGATAAAATGAGCTGGGTGTCATCGACGTACTTTGGATGTTGTGTCCCAAATCTCCTAATGACCACTCTATCATAAAAACGCAATGCTGTAAAATGAAATAAAGACATATAAAACATCCTCATTAAAACAACCAGCAGGAAACACAAACAATAAACAGGGAATCAGAGTAAAAACAACAACAACAACACAGCAAAATGAGTTGCGGAATAAACAGATGATAAAAGAGTTTCCTGAAAATGAAAGCCTTGCCAGTTGATAGAAGGACTAAAGAGGTGTCATGGGGATGGAAATCTGGTTTGGGATAGAAGGGCAAGAGGTGGGGAGGGAGGGAAGAGAAAATAGGGTCCCCACTCATTAGGAAGTTGGCAGGGGGTAGGCAGGTAAGAAAAAGGGAGGTGGTTCTGGCTGCCTTTGGTTTGCATGGCCATAGGATAGAGCCTGTAGTTTGTTCTCAACCTGGACACGGTGACTTGTGTCTAATGAAGTGTTGTGAGAGAAAAGAACTGCTCCTTTTCCCTTATGGGGTACCCAAGAGCCCATATAGTGCCCATATAGTGTCCTTATATTCGGGCCAATACAGTATAATAATAATAAAAGGTAAAGGTAAAGGACTCCTGACAGTTAAGTCCAGTCACGGACGATTCTGGGGTTGCGGTGCTCATCTCGCTTTATTGGCTGAGGGAGCCGGTGTACAGTTTCCGGGTCATGTGGCCAGCATGACTAAGCCGCTTCTGGCGAACCAGAGCAGCGCACAGAAACGCTGTTTACCTTCCCGCCGGAGTGGTACCTATTTATCTACTTGCACTTTGACGTGCTTTCAAAGTGCTACGTTGGCAGGAGCAGGGACCGAACAACGGGAGCTCATCCCGTCGCGGGGATTCAAACCGCTGACCTTCCAATCGGCAAGCCCTAGGCTCTGTGGTTTAGACCATTCAGGCCAATAAAAAATTATTATTTGTACCCTTCCCAACTGACTGGGTTGCCCCAGTTACCTCCACCCTCCTGGGAGTTGGTACACCTGGGGCAGCCATACTTCTGTGTGGGGCACTTTGATGGGGAGATGCATAGTGCCAGACAGTTCCCTCCCACATGTCAGTGGGGGGCAGGGTCAAAAGTGGGCAGGGAAATGAATGTGAATTTGACTGTTACACAATAGGCAAGTTTCTACACATTCCTTCTGTTTCCTCCACCCAGCCAAGGACGAAGCATTGTTAACAGTTCAAAGGCCTATTCCAGACAGGCCAAAACTTCCAAGGATGGTTTAAAGGAGGGCTGGGGGGTGAGTCGTGCAGCTGTGAGAGAGTCCTCAGGGTCCAGTGGGCCACATCTGGTGACCAGGCCTGAGGTTCCCCATCCCAGCTTTAAAGGGAAGAACCAGAACTTTGAATTGATCCTGCAAACAAATCAATATCCCGTGTAGATGTTACCTGCACTGCCCAGAATGGTGGCTTAGGCAAGCCCTTTGGTCTGATCCAGCAAAGGCTTCTCTTTACGGGGAAAGGATATACGGGCATTCTCTATTTAAAAAGACAAAACAAAACGTTATTAGGATCAAAAGAACAGTGCCAAATGGAGGGTTTACCCTCTTCAACAACTTCACCAAGGTCCCACAGTCTATAATTATCCCATAAATAAACAAAAAGAGGTCTTTCCTCTGTTCTAAACACGAAAAGGAAATACTTGGCTTCAGCAGTGTATAATTTTCCTATCATCCACAGCAACTTCATTACGGTTAAAAATAAAATAAGAATACCCTACCTATTTTGATTTTTACTTAGACAAGGGCTATAATTATTTCTCTCGGCAACTATTTGCAAGGGAACGCTGCGCCTGTTGTCCTTCAATACCTCCAGGAAAACAGGCCACATTTTCTCATTCTCTCCCTCCTTGGTCCCTTGTTCCCCAGGGAAGAGGGTCTCTAGTACAGGAATTTCTGTAAATATTTATAGGGAATATTGGTTCATTTCTCCCATCTCCAATACCCTGGGGCAGTCATTTTCAAAAGCTCAGCCTTCAGGGACCCCTTTCCTCCTTGAATTGTCTGCCAGGCAAGTCTCCCATGTCTTCCATCTAACCCTCAGCCTCACAGAGGTTTCAACTTATCCTCAGATTTTTCTTCAACTCAGAGTTTGAAAACTTGGTTTAATAGAAAAATGAGGGGAGGGTGGGGTGGAGATGAGGAGCATTCGCAGGAGGGAGGGGAGCGCTTACCGAAAAACAGCAGGCCAATTTCCTTCCATTTAACATCAGAATGATGGAGCCGTTGCTAATTGCAAAACCAATTTATAAACCCATTAAAGCAACATGACAACGGCTGGATTTACCAGATCCCAGCTGATGAGGATTTGACACTTGGAGGAAAAGTACTTGCTATGGCGTGAGCAGAAAGAGTACCACATTTTTCTGCACTCGGGGTGGAAAGAAGGTGTAATAAATGAAAACCTGCCCTTATTCCCTTATGGGGGACACAAGAGCCCTTATAGAGTCTTTTGTAGGTTCTCCATCGGTCGGAGAAAATAAGCCAACCAGAGAATATTGAGATGCAAAGCAGCTAGTGAGCCTGATCTTTATTGAACTGCTGCAACAGGGTGCTCCCCTCACACGCAGGAAAGGAGGAGGACCCAGAACAAAGGTGTGCCTGCCCTTATATAGACATTTTAAATTGCCTGCCTTGGGGTCCAAGACCACCTCCAGAAACATCATACCTACATCACAGAAAGGGCAGTCTACAGCAGAAATCTGAGTGCATTGTTTACCTCCTGTCGTTTATCTCCTGTCTGGCAAGTTACCTGTTAATGCTTACTTGATTGGATACCCTGGGGAGCCTAGCCAGTCTTTTGTAATGATAAATACTTTGTTCCTGAGCCAGGTCACAGGCTCACCCTATTCATACACAGACATACCCTTAAGACAGGATATGTGAAGGGAAATACAATGGGGAGGCTTTTCCATTTTCCTTTGACTTTGCAGAGAAAACATTTAGTCAGTTTGGGAGTCAAAATGGTTCCAGGGCTGTTTTCCTGTGCTGCTTCAGACATGTGGTTTATATATTTATGTACGTGTTTCCTTGGTATATTTATGAACGGCGGGTGGTGCTGTGGGTTAAACCACAGAGCCTAGGACTTGCCAATCAGAAGGTTGGCGGTTCGAATCCCCTTGACAGGGTGAGCTCCCGTTGCTCAGCCCCCAAATATTGAAGGGCTGAATGAGGCTGAACCACTGAACCAAGCGCACTCTAGCATCAAAGACCAGCTCTTCTTGAGTGCAAGGAAGGAGGAGCCGCGTGCATTGAAGCTGTGGCAGGGCTTCCTCTCAATGCTGTCTGTGTGATGTTGCATATACGGAGCTCCTTTGGCTCAAGGAGGTGCCTCTGGGCTGCCCCATCTAACAAGGAAGGTTGGTTACAAGGCTGCTGCCACCAAACACAGTAGCGGCAGTTTGTAACAACAGCAGTCACCCCCTCGGCGGCTGCCATTTTCCTCCCAGAATGCGCCTCAGAAGGCTATTAACAACTCAGCAATACTGAAGCACAGTAGGTGGGACCGAGGGACATGATTGTTTCTCTTATGGTGCCAAGACAGGAGCAGAGAACTTTTGGGCCTCCAGATGTTGCCAGCCTCCTCTCATCCCTGGTCCAGTCACGGATTACTCTGGTGTTGCAGCGCTCATCTTGCTTTACTGGCCGAGGGAGCCGACATTTGTCTGCAGACAGTTTTTCCAGGTCATGTGGCCGGCATGACTAAGCCACTTCTGGTGAAACCAGAGCAGCACATAGAAACGCCATTTACCTTCCCGCTGCAGTGGTACCTATTTATCTACTTGTGCTGGCGTGCTTTTGAACTGCTAAATTGGCAGGAGCTGGGACAGAGCAACGGGAGCTCACCCCGTTGTCGGGTGATGTTGGCTGGGGATGATGGGAACTGAAGTCCAGCAGCATTTGAGGGGCACCAGGTTGGGAAGGATGCTTTTGACGAAGCTGCAGGAGGCAGTGGAAAACAGGAGTGCCTGGCGTGCTCTGGTCCATGGGGTCATGAAGAGTTGGACACGACAAAACAACAACAACAGGTTGGGAAGGATGCTTTAGAGCAGCAGGCTGGATCCTTATCTCTTCCATCCACCACAGGCCATGTTTGATCTCACTCACCTTTCAGTCACTTGACATCACAATGACATTAGCTGACCTGTTTTTGCCTGCCCAGTTTGAAATCAAACCATGTGGGTAATAGCATGGCACTTTGCAAGCCCTGATTATCAGCTGATATCATCCCACATGACATCAGGTGTAGGGCAGGTAAGGCTGTATTCCCAACCATGTCTAGGTGGGTGGTTTCCTTCCAAACCAGATGACCTGAGCTTTCAGCTATCGGAGCAGATGGTTTAATTTTCTGAGGAAAAATGATCTTCTGCAAAGAAAAAAAGGCATTCCAAGCATTTATCTTCTTGGAGGCAAACCCTTGAGACTATCCTCCTCACGGACACACATTAAGGATGAATGCCTGCCCTTCAAGGCTTTATTTCCGTTCTGTCCTCTCATCGTCTCCAGTCTCTAGCTCCCCATTGGCCTCCCATTTGCGCATCCACCAGGTTGGAAAGCAAATGAGGCTACGCAAGAGCAGGCCCGCCGAGGTGAGGACCTGCCAGCCTAGCGAAGGATGGATTGGTCCCTGTTGTGATGCTGTGCTAGTGTGACTCTTCTCTGATAAAGCAAGGCTTTCCCCTGACTTGCCTCGGAATGACAAGAGGACGGTAATTTATTAAGCACTTTGTGGGAGGCAAGGCAGGGGAAGATAAAAGAAAGCAATTCATATTAATGAAATGGATGGCCGTTCCCCCTTGCAAATCACTTTGCTTTGAGAACGCTAACTTCATAAATGTCCAGGCTCGTTTCCCTTGTTATAGCTTTGAGATAAACATGTGCATTTCATGAGGACTGTGGGGAGGGCTGCTCTGGGAATCTCTGTGGTATGAAGGGTGTCAACTAGCTGGAACATGTGCAGAGGAGGACAACCAAAATGATCAAGGGTCTAAAAAACCACGTGTCATGCATACAGACTATAGTGGTCAATCGGGTTATAGACGCTTCAGGTTACAGACTCCGCTAATCCAGAAATAGTACCTCATGTTAAGAAGTTTGCTTCAGGATGAGAACAGAAATCGTGCTCTGGTGGCGCGGTGGCAGTGGGCAGCCCCATTAGCTAAAGTGGTGCTTCAGGTTAAGAACAGTTTCAGGTTAAGAACGGACCTCCAGAACGAATTAAGTTCTTAACCCGAGGTACCACTGTACTTAGTCTCTAAGATGCCTTGTTCAGGATTGAAGGGGAATGCCTCCTTGTTCCCTTAATTTTTTCCCCCAGTACTAAAAACTCAAACGTTTTGGCAGTTTTGTGCTACAGTGGTACCTCGGGAGGGCCTTTTGGCAGTTCTCTCACTGCGAGAAGCCAAGTTACAAGGAACCAGGCAGAGGGCCTTCTCGGTAGTGGCACCCACCCTGTGGAACGCCCTCCCACCAGATGTGAAAGAGAACAACAACTACAGTGGTACCTCGGGTTAAGTACTTAATTCGTTCCGGAGATCCGTTCTTAACCTGAAACTGTTCTTAACCTGAAGCACCACTTTAGCTAATGGGGCCTCCCACTGCTGTCGCACCGCTGCAGCATGATTTCTGTTCTCATCCTGAAGCAAAGTTCTTAACCCAAGGTACCATTTCTGGGTTAGCAGAGTCTGTAACCTGAAGATATGTAACCTGAGGTACCACTGTACTCCTTTTCAAAATGTCTGCTTCTTCATTTAACTTGCACTCATTCTCACTTGCAACCAGTGTTATCATCCCTGGAAGCCTGGTCTGCGATGGGGTTTTCTGGATTAAGACCTTTAGAGGCCCTAAGCCCTGGAAAGATTATGGTGCCCCGCATAGGTAATTCAAAATAAAATCAATACTAAACCGCAAAATGAAAATGCAAAACAAAACAAACCATAGATCTATGGCAACGCATGACGGGATCTTATTTTCTTGCATTACAGGCAACCCCACATTTACACGGGGGTTACGTTCTGGGTCACACATGTTGGCAGAATGCGTATAAGCCTGCCCCATCCCGTTCTGTCCTCTTTTGGTGCTGAACATGACTTGAATGTGCGCAGTTGCACTTGCATTAAACACACAAAGAGTGAGAGTTGTTGCCTGCATTTCGATCTACATCAGTAGGACATCCCCTGGTTTAGGCCTGGATTAGTAATAAAAGAGAGCAGAGAAGTGGAGGAAGCACGTGCGATGGAGCCTAAGGAAGTCTGAAAAGGTTCTGATTCTTCCCATGATGCTTACTTCCATACATGAGTTTCAGTCAGCTCCAATAAATTTCACCCCCCCCCCCAATCCAAGAATTGACTCCTCAGTTTCCCTGCTTGTGAATGTTGTCACAAATCTGCAAGGAGCATTTTGGTTCCGTTCTCTCTACACTTTCTGTCCCTGTAATGGGACCTCCATGGTGACTATTTCACTCATCTTCCTGAAATTAATAAACCTTTCCTCAGAAGTCCTACAGATGACTTGCTTGAGGAAGAAGCTCCAAATTCTCCTCATAGGTGTCAGCTAGAGGGGTGATGTATCCTACCTTACAGAAGATGGTCTTCCTTTTGAAGAACTGCTTTGCCTAAGTCTGGCTTCATTTAACCACTAACAAAACCATATCCGAGTTTATATTTCCTGAACAACATTCACAGTCATAGTTTTCCCCAAAAGAACCCCGAGAACTGTTTGTTAAGGGTGCCATATTCCCCTCACAGAGCTACATAGACATTTTTTTATAGAATATTTATTAAGATTTTTTATAGTAATTCAATAAAGATAAAAAGAAGTAGCAAAAATACAGAATAGAAAAAAAGAAGAAAAAAAAGAAAAAGAAAAAAAAAAACCACACAGATTTTCCATTACTTATTTTCCTTTAGCTTGTTTCCCGGACCTCCTCATACCTCCCTTTTTTGTATTCCACTTCAAATTGTTGGTCCAGCAAATCCTTACCATTAATTTTTTTCCTATTTTTTTCTTACTCTTAAAGCATTACAGCTGGTAACCACTTAATTTCTATCCAACATCATTCTAACATTCATTAATTTTACAATATTTCTGTAGGTAGTCTTTGAATTTCTTCCAATCTTCTTCCGCCGACTCTTCTCCCTGGTCTCGGATTCTGCCAGTCATTTCTGCCAATCCCATATAGTCTATCACCTTCGTCTGCCATTCTTCCAGAGTGGGTAGGTCTTGTGTCTTCCAGTACTTTGCAATAAGTATTCTTGCTGCTGTTGTAGCATACATAAAGAAAATTCTGTCCTTCTTTGACACCAAATGGCCGACCATGCCCAGGAGAATATTACTGGATATTGTGACAGGCTGGGGATTTGGTTTGATTCAGAAGTTCAATTCAGTGGACTGCTTATCTAAGCTGATGGGGCCTCCTGTTTCAACAG
Organism: Podarcis melisellensis; assembly: GCF_964234715.1. Taxonomy (NCBI): domain Eukaryota; kingdom Metazoa; phylum Chordata; class Lepidosauria; order Squamata; family Lacertidae; genus Podarcis; species Podarcis melisellensis. The sequence continues at coordinate 11,155,022 of NC_138530.1, read as the reverse complement.
GGAAGGGCACTGCAATCATCTAATGGAACTTGGTTTGTTTTGGCTTGTAGCTGTGGGTGGCTCCCTCCTTCATGAATTAGTCTAATCCTCTTTTGAAACTATTCAAGCTGGTGGCAGTCACCACCTCCTGCAGGAGTTTAACTACGTGCTGCTGTTTAACTAATAATTGCCACCCCACCCCACCCCCATTTGTGTGTGGGACACTAAAGCTCTCCTGACAATATGAGGCCTCCCTTCACCCGCCTCTACGAACCTCAACAATATGCTTTTCCTTACCAAGCGAATGGCGCTGAGGTTGGGATGTTTCTTTGTTTCTTAGTATGTAGGTCCTCGTGGCTCCTTTTGTGTTGTAAATGTAGGAATCTCTAAATAATTCATAGGCAAGAGAGACACCGGCTGTCAGTTCTGTGACCGGGTAACTTTTTAAAATGATGACATCTCCTTTTCTCTTCCCTCCCCATCCTGTCCTCCCTCCCCACTCCCGCCACAAAGCATGAAAGAATCAGACGTACATTAACAATGCCAAATGCTAGACTGTTCGTCTCGCTTTGGTTTGCTGTTTTGAGGAACTGCTGGAGACAAAGGCCGAAATAAATTGCAGAGGGAGAGAGGGGAGAAGGCTGTGAATCAAAGCTGTATTCCAGAAACAGCTTCTAAACGCTTGTGTTCATTAGCTGGTCTTCCGCTCTTGGCTCAGGACTCCTTCTCTTCCTCCTCCATCAAATCTGAAGGCAGGAATTGGGATCCGGTGGTCCTCAAAATGATGCTGGACTCCAATTCCCATCAGCCTGGACAGTCTGAGCCAATACTCAGGGATGATGGGAGCTGTAGTCCAATAATGTGGGGCAGGGGACAGACACAGGTCCTCTGTGTCTTCCAGCATTTCACTGGGGACCAACAAATAGGGTCAAGAGGGATATGATTGTCTAAAAAAGAAAAAAGTGGGTTGTTGTTGTTGTTTAGTGATTTAGTCGTGTCCGACTCTTCATGACCCCCTGGACCAGAGCACACCAGGCACTCCTGTATTCCACTGCCTCCCGCAGTTTGGGCAGACTCATGCTGGTAGCTTCGAGAACACTGTCCAACCATCTCATCCTTTGTCGTCCCCTTCTCCTTATGCCCTCCATCTTTCCCAACATCAGGGTCTTTTCCAGGGAGTCTTCTCTTCTCATGAGGTGGCCAAAGTATTGGAGCCTCAGCTTCAGGATCTGTCCTTCCAGTGAGCACCCAGGGCTGATTTCCTTCAGAATGGAGAGGTTTGATCTTCTTTCAGTCCATGGGACTCTCAAGAGTCTCCTCCAACACCATAAGCATCAATTCTTCAGCGATCAGCCTTCTTTATGGTCCAGCTCTCACTTCCATACATCACTACTGGGAAAACCATAGCTTTAACTATACGGACCTTTGTTGGCAAGGTGATATCTCTGCTTTTTAAGATGTGGGTCATAAACGAGTGCAAATCCAGACTTACGGTAGATATATCTCCAGTATGGTCCTGCCCAAGTGACATGGACTGGTTGGACACAGAGGAATGATGGAAGGAACCAGCTGGTGAACCCCCAAGGAAGAAAGCTCAGAGTTTGGGGAGTGGTGGTGGGATGATGAGTGGTCAGAGGGAGAAGAAGGAGAAGACTTGGAAGAGGAGGTGTTGGAAGCCAAAGAGGTAACAGGACTTAGTGAGCTGGGAGAGTATGTGGTGGACAGAGGTCTGGAATCAGAGGCAGAAGCTGAAGCAGGAGGGTGCTAGGAAGGAGGCCAAGAAGCAGAGTTGAGTCAGGCTATGAAGAGTCATGGGTGAAAAGGGTATTTAAATATACCTTCCTGAAGAAACCAGAGGCCTTTCTCCTGGGCATGGTCGGCCAATTGGTGCCAAAGAAGGACAGAACCTTTTTTTATGTATGCAACAACAGCAGCAAGAATACTCATCACGAAATATTGGAAGACACAAGATTTACCCACCCGGGAAGAATGGGAGATGAAGTTGATGGACTATATGGAACTGGCGGAAATGACTGGCAGAATCCGAGACCAGGGAGAAGAGTCGGTGGAAGAAGACTGGAAAAAGTTTAAAGATTATTTACAGAAATACTGTAAAATTAATGAATGTTAGAAAAAGGTTGGAATGAAGTTATATGGCTTTAGTAGAAATGTTATAAGGAATTAAGTACAAATAGACTATTAGTGTATTAAAGGAAAAAAATAAGGTTAGAATATGTTAAGATAATTACAGGACAGAAGATGGAAAGGAGTTGCTGAAACAATTTACAGAAGTGGAATACAAAAAGGGAGGTGTGAGGAGGTCGCTGAAACAAGTGAATGAAAGATAAGATATTGAAATTGTTTGATGTGTCTTAAATTGTTTTTGTTTTGTTTTGTTAGTTTAATGTGTTAGTGTTAGTAGTGTTAGTGTTATGTAGTGTTTTTGTTTTTGTATTGTATTATATTGTCTTGTTTATTTTTTTTTCTTTTGTAGTGTTGAAATTGTTAGGAAACTAATAAATACCATTTTTATATAAAAAAGAGTCATGGGTGTCTCCCCTTCTTGCTGCAATAAGCTCCCCTCCTCCTCTGTCTCCCAGAACCAGAAGATGGCTGAAACAGGCAGAGCAGCAGTAGACTGCATGCAGGCGAAATCTCTGATTGCTTGGGGAAAGCTCTGGACAGGAGGGAACTTAGATGGCTGTGGAGAAGCAGGGACTTTCAGTCTCGGCAACTGAGTCATGGGCCCAGACCTACTGGGGACGAGCTGCTGTGTTCATTAGGCCTGACACTCAGCAACGTATTTGAACATTGTGTTTTTGCTAATGAAGAGCTAACAGGATGATTTCCTGCTGGCTCGCTCTTTGACACAAAGTACTGTATTAATATCATCAACATGTGCTCTAAAACCATGGTTGACCGGGACCAGAGACAGAGACTTTTCAGTTAGCACACCTAGAACTTGTAATTTCCCTTTCCTGAGAGTGCCATCTTGCACCTTCCCTGATCACCTTCTGCTACAGCATGAGCACCTTCCACTTTAGGGAGGCCTCAGATTGCCTCTGACAGTGGAGGTAAGCAATATGGTTAGGTGTCAGGTGTGTGTGTGCAGGAGCCAGGCCCTGTGACCAATTGGACTCTGCAGGACTGAGCCTTCCTAAGTTTGTTCTGAAGAGGCAAGGCCGATTGGTAACTCACAGCACCTGGTGGCAAGAGCTGGGAAGGGATATAAGGTCAGCATTTCCCTTCGGCTCTTTGCCACAGTAACACGCTTCCTGCCTTGCTGTGTTTGGCTTCTTGCTTCCTGATCCTTGAACCTCTGCTTCTTGACTCCTTGGTTCTTGATCCTCAGACCCCTGACTTCATGCCTCCTTGCTTCATGACCCTCAGATCCTCGGCTTCTTGACTCCCGGCTCTCTAACCCTCAGACTCTTGGCTTCCTGACTCCTTGCTTCTGGACCCCTGTTCCTGCTCCCACCCTGCCATCTTGCCCCCGGTCCTGATGTCCCCTGCCAGGACTTTGATCTCCTATGAACCGGACCGTGACATTAGGAGCCACTGAGAGACTTCTCCATGCATTTGTCTGACCCTGTTTAAAGCCATCCAAGCTGGTGACCATCTTCACACCTTGTGGGAACAAATTCCACAGAGTAGTTGAACGCTGTACCTCCTTTGGTCTAGTTAACTCCTTCTCCCCTTTACCTGCAGGAACATTAAATCCTGCCATCTCCCACTTGCCGCCTTAGGTGGTACACTCCATGAACAATTTTTCACATGTGACAGATTGTTTGTTTTGAAATCGGAAAGGCTTTCGATACAAGTTGGCCATGAACTGCAAGTCCCCTTCGCTTTCCTTTTTCTACTCCTCTGATCTGAAATTGGGGCGGAATCTGGACTTTTAGCACATGTACATCTCAAGCTCTGCTTTTATTTGGTCTGAAGAGTTTCGAGGCAACTGTAATTTCAGTGTGTCAAGCCTGGTTAGGCTAGGGTGACAGGGAACAGAGAGCAGCTGTTGCATTAACCAGATCTCACAATACACTGGGCTTATCTGCATACAAGTGGGACAAGTTCATTTGTCTCTCCAGCTCAGGACCACAAGGAGGGAGAAAAGTCTGCTCTGAAAACCAAATTGAACTTGGAGTTATGACATTTGCGTGCTGGCGAATATTTCACTGTGTGTGTTTATGAAAGCCTATAAACTGCTTAATCAACAAAAAAATCACCATTAATTAATATACCTCTTAATGCCAAAGTAGGTTTCTAAGCAGTTTACAAGGTATAAAAACCAACTGTGCAGTCATTAAAATATAAATATCCCGTAATTAAAATTTGCAATGAAACAATCCTATTAAACCAGCAGATTATCAACAAAATGCAGATAAAAACTGCCACTGTCAAAACACAAGTGTACATAATTAAGGTTGCTTCTTCTTCTTTGGCAATCATCTTTTCGGAGATACCATTGATGAAATCTTTCAAGGAGCTGGAGATGGCATTTATAAGTGGTCCATGTTTCACAAACACCGTCACTATTCCCTTCTGCTCTGTCCCCCTCTGGACTCAACCTGCACAACCACCTCCAGAGGGGGAAGGCTAGTAGTAGATGTTGCTCTATTTCCTCACTCATTATATTTCATGGTTGCAGCACCTATGCTTTAGAACTCCCTGCCTATGGATATTAGGAGGGTAAAGATACCCCTGACCATTAGGTCCAGTTGCAGATGATTCTGGGGTTGCGGTGCTCATTTGGCTTTATTGGCCGAGGGAGCGGGCATACAGCTTCTGGGTCATGTTTTAATGTTAATTTCCTGCAGATACGGTAAGCGAGTGGAGAGGCGAACGCTCATAAACTATTCCAAAGGGGGATTTCAACTGCAAACGTTACCCAAGGCACTTAAATAGGCAGGCGAAAGGAAGTTAGGACACTGCTGTCCTCATATCGCCTCTTGTCAAGAGCGTATTCAACATGGCTTTTCGCTATTAGAGGTAAAAGATATGAGAGCTGCGTCCCATAGGGGACCAGGTTAGCATCTCAAGGCATAGAAGGAAGGGTAATTACCGTGTGAAGTCAAATTGCGTATTCATTCAAATGTGGAAATTACTTATTCACTTGAGGAAAGGAATAAAAAGAAAGCAAAATGTGGGCTATCAGAATGTCTGGAGCTTATCCTGCTGTCACTGATCAGCTGATGGGGGGCCTGCGGAGGAACTCTCCCCCTTTCGAATGAGCTGTCTCTTGATGTGATAAAGGTAAAGGGACCCCTGACCATTAGGTCCAGTTGTGACCGACTCTGGGGTTGTGGCGCTCATCTCGCTTTATCGTCCGAGGGAGCCAGCGTACAGCTTCTGGGTCATGTGGCCAGCATGACTAAGCTGCTTCTGGCAAACCAGAGCAGCACACGGAAACACCATTTACCTTTCCGCTGGAGCGGTACCTATTTATCTACTTGCACTTTGACATGCTTTGGAACTGCTAGGTGGGCAGGAGCTGGAACCGAACAACGGGAGCTCACCCCCATCACACGGATTCGAACTGCCAACCTTCCAATCAGCAAGCCTAGGCTCTGTGGTTTAGACCACAGTGCCATCCGCGTCCCTTCCTTTAATACGTAGGCACCTGCTAAAAAAAGTTTTTATTTCAGCAAGCCTATCTAAACCCGTAATTTACACCATGATCCTAACCATGTCTTCCTATTGAATTCAGTGGGGCTTGCTCCCAGGTAAGTGGGGTTAGGACTGCAACCTTAATTATAAATTATCTCCAACTCCTCAAAAGATTCCATCAATGGTATCTCCAAAAATTTTTACACAGCGCTTGGGAAGACAGGTGAACTAATGCCAGTGTACTGGAAGAAGCAAAGATCACCAGCGTCAAAGCAATGATTCTTCAACATCAACTTCTTTGGACTGGTCATGTTGTGCGGATGCCTGATTACCGCCTTCCAAAAATGGAAAGCGTAATGCTGGTGGTCAACAAAAGAGGTTTAAAGACTCTCTCAAAGCAAATCTAAAAAAAAATGTAGTATAAATACCAACAATTGGGAAACACTTGCCTGCGTGTGCTCCAGTTGGAGAGCAGCCTTTAACAAAAGTATCATGGGCTTTGAAGACACTCGAACTCAGGACGAAAGGGAGAAACGTGCTAAGAGGAAGGCATGTTTGGCAAACCCTCACCATGATCAACTCCCACCCGAAAACCTATGTCCCCACTGTGGAGGGACATGTGGATCCAGAATTGGCTTCCACAATCACTTATGGACTCAGTGTTAAAACTGCATTTATGGACGATAATCTTACTTGGCTATGAGTGAGAAGAAGAAGAAGAAGAAGAAGAAGAAGAAGAAGAAGAAGAAGAAGAAGAAGAAGAAGAAGTGACAGTGAGTTGGAGGAGGAACTCAGGGAATCTCATTCAAGGCCCATTGATGCTTCCAGTTTCATGAGTACAGACACATGAGATGATCGGAGAACTCATCCTCTTATCCTTAGGTACAAATCTGCGGCAACTATAGTTCCAGGTTTCATGAACTATGCAAGTAGGCCATTCCCCATCCTCAGACATCTAACCTCAATGCATTTCTGGGTAATGATTCCTTGGGGAGCTGGAGAAATACAGGTCATCAGAGCTGTCCTCTCCAAGAGCAACTCTGTCTGCAACTAAGCAAGAACCTATTCAGACTGAGGAGCCAGGACTGGACTGACAGGTTCATACAATCAGGTGGAAATCTATCAGCCTCTTCCGTCCCCTGATCTCTGCTCTGTTGGTAGCCACAATACCAAGACAGACTATCTAAAGTGGTGACACTGATGCACATCAGAGAACAGAGCAGGTGCTCTCTCCTACTGGAAGCTATCATGGAGGTGCAGAGAATCTAGGCATCTAGACTTCACTGCAAGATTCCCTGAGGAGCTGTGGCACTTCAGAATTGGCAACATACTTCGGGGGCCCTGTGCCAAGCTGACCTCAACTATTTCGTGTCAAGTGGTATTAGTTTAACCTCAGGTGCCTCATCTGCATGCATTTAAAACATCAGAAACAAGATTAAAGATGCTGCAGATAATCTCCGTCTTCTTTTCCTCCAAAATTCATGATCCATCTGTTCCTTTTTGGCATCTACCTTGACCAGTTGCCTCATTACAAATGCTAATGAGAAGCAGGAGAATTGTTTGGAGGAGTCAGAAGGTATGTTCTCCTCCCCTTGCCAGCCATTTCATAACTCATTCCAGCATTGCCAAAGAGAATATTCCTAAAATGGAAAGCAGGAATATTTTGTTCTGGTCCCCAGTTTCCTAAGAGAGGGGAAATCCAGTGGAGGGCTACCCACACATACTCTGGATGAGAGCACTGGAGATTTTTGGAATCTTTATGATATTTATTTTCTTCATAAATTTACAAGCAGTGCATTATGGAAGCAAATGAGACTCTCCCAAGCATAGCTGTCAATGTTTCCCATTTTTTAAGGGAAATTCCCTTATTCCGAATAGGATTCCTCGCAAGAAAAGGGAAAAGTTGACAGCTATGCTTCCAAGTGAGTTGCATGGATGCTGGTCCTGTCTTTGACTCCCAGACCACCATTGCTGCAGCATCCCAAGGTTGCGGTCCAAACCCCCGACTCTAGATTTTGCAAATGCAAACTGCAAAACTCAGCCTCTTCCAAGTGACTGGGGGATGTCACGTTCCTAATTTTTGATGAGTATTGTGTTTCAAAGCTGGAGAGATGCCGGTAGTTTCCACTGATGAAACAAGGATAGATCATTTTGGGCTGGGAACCAGCTGCTAGCATAACAAAGCATGGCCACTGCAGCATTATTGTCATGGGTCATGCTTTGTTGTTTAGTTGTGTCCGACTCTTCGTGACCCCATGGACCAGAGCAGGCCAGGCACTCCTGTCTTCCACTGCCTCCCACAGTTTAGTCAAACTCATGCTGGTAGCTTCGAGAATACTATCCAACCATCTCGTCCACTGTCATCCCCTTCTCCTTGTGCCCTCCATCTTTCCCAACATCAGGGTCTTTTCCAGGGAGTCTTCTCTTCTCATGAGGTGGCCAAAGTATTGGAGCCTCAGCTTCAGGATCTGTCCTTCCAGTGAGCACTCAGGGCTGATTTCCTTCCGAATGGATAGGTTTGATCATCCTGCAGTCCATGGGACTCTCAAGAGTCTCCTCCAGTACCATAATTCAAAAGCATCAATTCTTCGGCAATCAGCCTTCTCTATGGTCCAGCTTTCACTTCCATACATCACTACTGGGAAAACCATAGCTTTAACTATATGGACCTTTGTCGGCAAGGTGATGTCTCTGCTTTTTAAGATGCTGTCTAGGTTTGTCATTGCTTTTCTCCCAAGAAGCAGGTGTCTTTTAATTTCGTGGTTGCTGTCACCATCTGCAGTGATCATGGAGCCCAAGAAAGTAAAATCTCTCACTGCCTCCATTTCTTCCCCTTCTATTTGCCAGGAGGTGATGGGACCAGTCGCCAGATGGGCCATGCTAGTTGGTTGCATTAAATGAGGAGATAAGCTCTCTTTTTGTAGGTTTTTGGGGAAATCACATATTTTCTTTACAGCCATAATTATGTATGTGAAAGCCTGCTTGCTCATTTCATGCTCATGAGATTGTGAGCTGTTCTGCCAGAGGAGCTTTCCATGTTATTCCGTGTCCAGGGCTTAGGAAGAATATTAAGTGCTTAATGAACAATGGGCATAAAACTTTGTTTAACTACAAAGAACAATCACCCCAGCCTTTCAGGCTTCCCTTGTGCAGAGAGCTTTCTTTAAGAGACATTTGCATTTGGTTCAGAGGGATGCTTGCTTTGAGTGGCTGTCTCTCTCAGAGAGCGTGCCAGAAATTTAATAAACTAGCAATAAAGCCTCTCTTCTCAAGCAAGTGGAAGTTCTGCTGCAATGCCATCAATATTGTGATCTGACATATCTGAGAAAAGCATGGGGATGGGGAAAATATGATTTCAGTGGGTGCCCAGGGAAAACATCGTTCAGCGCTGTAGAACTGTGATTTATTAGCAGTCAAGGGAATCAAAGTAACTTATTCTCCCAAATGATTGGCCTTCCTCAGTTTTGAAACCGAAGCTAGAAATAGCAGCATTTTTGCTTATTAGCCTCTCTGTGCATTGCCCTCTTCCCATCAGTGGACTAGTTGTAACTAGGCATTTCAATGCATGGGGCAATCTGTTGATCCTGCAATCCCTTTTTCAAGAACCATAATAACAGAATCATAGAGTTGGAAGGGTCTCCAAGAGTCATATAGGCAACACAATGCAGGAATCTCAGCTAAAGCATCCATGACAGATGGCCATCCAACGTCTGCTTAAAAACCTTCAAGGAAGAAGAGTTCACAACCTCACATGGGAGTCTGTCCCGCTGTCAAACAGCTCTTACTGTCAGAAAGTTCTTCTTGATGTTTAGTTGGAATCTCTTTTCCTGTAACTTGAATCCATTCAGGTTTTAGCCTCTGGAGCAGGAGAAAACAAGGTTGTTCTATCCTCCATGACACAGCCCTTGAGAAATTTGAAGATGGCTACCATATCTCTTCTTGGTCTCCTCTTTTCCAGGCTAAACATACCCAGCTCCTTCAACTGTTCCTCCTAAGGCTTGGTTTCCAGATCCTTGATCTTCTTGGTCGCCCTTCTCTGCACACATTCCAGCTTGTCAACATCCTTCTTAAATGGTGGCACCCAGAACTGGACACAGTATTCCAGGTGTGGTCTGACCAAGGCAGAATAGAGTGGGACTACACTATACTTCTGTTGATGCAGCCTAGAATAGCATTAGTTTTTGTTTTTACTTTGCTTCTGCATCTCACTGTTGACTCATGTTAAGCATGTGTCTGCATGTGCCCTTTGACTCGTTGCCCTCTCTCTACCCAACTCACCACACAGAATTGATGCGAGGGTAAAAGGGAAGTCGAACAATGTTTGGAGGATAAGGTTACAGGTCATGATGCCTTTACAGTCAAAAGCAGTATACTTCTGAACACCTGGATGGCGCTGTGGGTTAAACCACAGAGCCTAGGGCTTGCCGATCAGAAGGTCAGCGGTTCGAATCCCTGGGACGGGGTGAACTGCTGTTGCTCGGTCCCAGCTCCTGCCAACCTAGCAGTTCGAAAGCACATCAAAGTGCAAGTAGATAAATAGATACCACTCTGGCGGGAAGGTAAATGGTGTTTCTGTACGCTGCTCTGGTTCGCCAGAAGCGGCTTAGTCATGCTGGCCACATGACCCGGAAGCTGTACGCCGGCTCCCTTGGCCAGTAAAGCGAGATGAGCACTGCAACTCCAGAGTCATCTGCGACTGGACCTAATGATCAGGGGTCCCTTTACCTTTACAGGAGGGGATATTGCTCTTGTGCTCAGGTCCTGGCATCTGGTTGGCCACTGTGAGAATAGGATGCTTGACTAGAGAGGCCATTGGGACAATGGAAAATAGATTTTCCATGCCCTTAACGTGACCAAGCGATTGATATTGAGGAATTGGAAAAATAAAATAGGATGCCCTTCAATCAATGGACTGACAATATGACATCACTGGCAATTGATGAATGAACTGCTTAAGGGAGCAGACTCTGTATGGATAAATGCTATAACATTTGGAATGAGCTTATACAAACTATAGTAGGCTTTTAACATTTACATAAGCACTGGAACAAGAAGACTATACCAATTTATACAAGAATGTATGGGAATATCGTATATTGCTCTGTCGTATTTTGCATATTTTTGCTTTTATAGGTATCTTTGTTGTTGTTTTTCTCCATCTCACTTTTCCTTCTTTTTTACTGAATCACTTTATTTATTTTAACTGAAATCACCTTAATAAACTATAAATATTAGATAGGCCATGGGCCTGATCCCGCAAACTCTTCTGACCATGGACTCCTGGGGGGGGGGGAATAAATTTCGCACACACAACTATGGAGTTCTTACCTGGAGAATAAAGACAATGACAGCCATTGGCCATCAAGATGTGAATCCCAGCACCAGCCCATGGGCCTGAATTCCATGCTGGGTACTGAATTTCCCCCAGGAATACTAAGTGCCAATTGCAGGAGCCTAATTGGTTCCATCCTCCAAAGTTTGCATTTGAAAGCAAAGCAATCTTCCCTCCACCTCTCTTCAACGCACACACTGTGCCCTCCTGCAGCAGATTCCCAGGGGCATTAGAAGAACTATTTGCAATGCACAAAGTGCACAGGAGCCAGCTTGCTGGCAGGTGTTCAGCTGAGCGGTGCACTTCCACTTTTCAAGTTGGAAAAGAAAGGGAACAAACAAGAAAGAAGCCCTTTGCAGATCTTGTGATATAATGTGCAAATTCTAGTGGTCCCTTCTTCTAAACCTTCTTCTTCTTTGGCGATCCCTCGTAGCCGAGTACGATTGTCTTCCATGAACACGGTCTTGACAGTGAGTCCGCAAGTGACTGTGGAGGCCAATTCTGGATCCACACATCCTTCCACAGTGGGGACATAGGTTTCCAGGTGGGAGTCGATGATGGTGAGGGTTTGCCATACTTGCCTTCCTCTTAGCACATTTCTCCCTTTCGTCCTGAATTCAAGTGTCTTCAAAGCCCATGACACCTTTGGTAAAGGCTGCTCTCCAATTGGAGCGCTTGCAGGCCAGTGTTTCCCAGTTGTTGTTCCCATATTTTTTTTCAGATTTGCCTGGTGTTTATAGATTGTTGGTGTTTATACTACATTTTTTTAGATTTGCCTTGAGACAATCTTTAAACCTCTTTTGTTGACCACCAGCATTACGCTTTCCATTTTTAAGTTCGGAATAGAGTAATTAATCATAGAATCATAGAATCATAGAGTTGGAAGAGACCACAAGGGCCATCGAGTCCAACCCCCTGCCAAGCAGGAAACACCATCAGAGCACTCCTGACATATGGTTGTCAAGCCTCTGCTTAAAGACCTCCAAAGAAGGAGACTCCACCACACTCCTTGGCACCAAATTCCACTGTCGAACAGCTCTTACTGTCAGGAAGTTCTTCCTAATGTTTAGGTGGAATCTTCTTTCTTATAGTTTGGATCCATTGCTCCGTGTCCACTTCTCTGGAGCAGCAGAAAACAACCTTTCTCCCTCCTCTATGTGACATCCTTTTATACATTTGAACATGGCTATCATATCACCCCTTAACCTCCTCTTCTCCTCTTCTTTGAATTTTAATTGCTTGGGAAGACAATAACCAGGCATCTGCACAACATGAGCAGTCCAACGAAGTTGATGTTGAAGAATCATTGCTTCAACACTGGTGATCTTTGCTTCTTCCAGTACTCTGACTTTAATTCACCTGTCTTCCCAAGTGATGTGTAATTTTATTTTATTTTTTGAGATACCGTTGATGGAATCTTTTGAGGAGTTGGTGATGGCATTTATAAGTGGTCCATGTTTCACAAGCATCTAAATGTTCACAACCTCCCAGCCTACACACCTACCTTCCTTCAGTATCGCCCAATATTTGGGTGTTTCTTTTCAAGGACCTTCCCAAGGGAGGTCAGGATTTGGATTAGCCCTAAGAAATGTTACTTCAAAGTTGCACCCTCTTCCAAGGCACAGCACAAACACATAGGAAACCCCTCAAAAGATGTAAAGAAGAACAAATTGCAGTTTGCGGCTGTTTCTGGAGGAGTAGCCATGCACACTTCAATTCCATCACTCAGGAATTGAACTGAAACAAAGGATTTTCGGCACATTGAATATTTGTTAATATTTCCAATTACCAATGACAGGATGTCTGTACCAGCAATACCTGTTTGGTGAATTACCACTGTTAAGTAATTTTCACTGCCTGTAATTTTCTGCATTTTATTTCTCTCTGATTTTGTTTTTTTCCTTCCCCCAACCATGCCTTTACATCTGATATGGTGGATTGTAGATTACAGAAGCTCATGCCATAATAAATTGGTTTGTCTTTAAAGTGCCCCAAGATGCTTTGTTGTTTTCAGACGCTGGCCTGTTTTTCTTGAGTTATTTCCATTTTTCCTCCCCAGCCTTCCTTTCCTCTTTTGTTCCCTGAGACATGCTGACGGTAGCATTTCTTGACATTTCAATGTCATATTGATGGCTGGAAGATTAAAGACTAGTTTGTATTGCTGGCAAATACAGACCTATGAAAACATCAGAGATATAATATTACAGGATGCAAACATTTAAGTGGGTTTTACAGTAGTGTACCTTCTCCTCTGACACGGCGATCCGCTGACAAGAGCACTTCTCAATTTTCAACAACATTTGAATGGCTGGGGGATAAATATCGGTTTGCATCACTGGCAAATATGGGCGTATTTTGAATATATCATTGGGGGGGAATGTAGTCTCAGGGTATGCACATAAAATGGTGTAGAGCTTAAAGTATGCCACAAACAGTCTTCAACTTTGTGCCTTCCAGATGTTTCGGTCTACAATTCTGTGTTGGCTGTGGGTGATGGAAGCTGTTGTCATGACCCTGGGGTCAGACATACTTTCTTCAGAGGGTAATGTTGAGGAATTTGAGTCAGAGGGGAAATTGCACCTGGGGCTAGCCAACTTTTTCAGCAGGGGGCTGGTCCACTGTCCCTCAGACCTTGGGGGGGGATGACTATATTTTGAAAAAAAATAATGAATGAATTCCTATGCCCTACAAATAACACAGAGATGCATTTTAAATAAAAGGACACATTCTACTCTTGTAAAAACACACTGATTCCCAGACTGTCCGCAGGCAGGATTTAGAAGGCTATTGGGCCTGATCTGGCCCTCAGGCCTTACTTTGCCTACCCATGGGCTAGACCCAGAAGTTATCTCTGGCAAGTGCCACCTAGGCTCACAGAGGATGTTGAATTGCTCAGAGGACTCCATTACAGTATCCAAGCACACACAACCAAAGCCTACTCAGGTCTGTCAGAGTCAAAGATTTCTTGGAGTGGCACCTTTCAGCAAAGGCAGAGTTTTCTTTTCTTAATATATAAATGATTTTTATTGGTTTTACATATAATCACATTATGTAACATCATACCCTCTTATTTTATCTCTTCGGCCCGACTGAGCCTAACGACTTCCCTCCCTCCCGTCTGATGGTTTACAAAATTAAACTTTACATCTTTACAGTTCGCTCCATTTCCTATCCTTGTTATATCATTACCTAAAATATTGCATTACTCAACCTGAATTTCATCTTACAAATCTTCAGATAACCCTGCTGGTGATGTTAATTGCTTACAGTCGTCTTTCAGATATAATACAAATTTGTTCCAGTCCTTTTGGAATGCTTGATCTCACTGGTTCTGGATTCTTCCTGTCAGTTTTGCCAGTTCTGCAAAGTCCATCAGCTTCACCTGACATTCTTCTTTTCTTGGTAACTCCTGTTGTTTCCATCTTCGGGCTAACAAAATTCTTGCCGCAGTTGTTGCATATAAGAACATTTTTTTTTATCTTGTCTCGGTATCTATCTACCCACTATACCCAATAAAAAAGCTTCTAGTTTTTTTTAAACAAAAGTGTTTTTAAACATTTTCTTTAACTCATTATATATCATTTCCCAGAAAGCTTTACCTCTTTACACGTCTACCACATATGGTCAAAAGTATCTTCCTTTTCCTTACATTTCCAACATTCATTTTTTGTTCTGTACATTTTGGCTAGCTTAACTGGTGTTAAAAGGTAACATTAGGTCCAGTCGTGACCAGCTCTGGGGTTGCGGCGCTCATCTCGCTTTATTGGCTGAGGGAGCCGGCATACAGCTTCCAGGTCATGTGGCCAGCATGACTAAGCTGCTTCTGGCGAACCAGAGCAGCGCACAGAAACGCTGTTTACCTTCCCGCTGGAGCAGTACCTATTTATCTACTTGCACTTGACGTGCTTTTGAACTGCTAGGTTGGCAGGAGCAGGGACCGAGCAATGGGAGCTCACCCCGTCGAGGGGATTAGAACCACCAACCTTCTGATCGGCAAGTCCTAGGCTCTGTGGTTTAACCCACAGCACCACCCATGTCCCTTAACTGGTGTTAAATACCACCTATACATCATTTTCATAAATTTTTCTTTAAGTGTACTGCATGTTGTAAAGTTAATACCTTCATTCCATAACCTCTCCCATTCTTCTAATTGTATATTATGTCCAATATATTTAGCCCAACCTATCATTACCAATTTCACCTCCATTCCAATAATAGCGAAGGCAGAGTTTTCCGCTGGCGCCAAGCTTTGGCTCCTGGAGAAGGCTCAGTCTAAAGCTGGCTGTTGCTGATGCAATGTCAGAGTTCTGCTCGGTGCCTCCCATAAAGCAGCCATGCCACACCTCGGCACAGAATCATTGAAGAAGAAGAAGAAGAGTTTGGATTTGATATCCCGCTTTATCACTACCCAAAGGAGTCTCAAAGCAGCTAACATTCTTCTTTCCCTCCCTCCCCCACAACAAACACTCTGTGAGGTGAGTGGGGCTGAGAGACTTCAGAGAAGTGTGACTGGCCCAAGGTCACCCAGCAGCTGCATGTGGAGGAGCGGAGACGCGAACCCAGTTCACCAGATTACGAGTCTACCGCTCTTAACCACTACACCACACTGGCTCTCTTGCCATCCAAAACATCTGGAAAGCACCAAGTTGGAGAAGTCTGCATTATATAAAGTGAGGTGGTAAAGTATTTGGGGCTT